>NW_026690901.1:644698-967047 GCF_020826845.1 Diceros bicornis minor | reverse complement strand
AGACGACTCACAAAAGGGGAGAACATGTTTACAGATCTTTACATATCTGATAAGGGTCCACTATTGAGAATATATAATACGTTCTCACCTCTCAACAATAAAATACAAATAGCACAATGAAAAATGGGCAATGCATTTGGATAGGCATTTCCCCACAAGAAATATATGCCTGCCTGGTGGTGTGCTGTGCTGTCGCTGCCTGAGGCTGCAGTTCCTGTGCTGGCCATCAGGTGGCAGCCTCCTGTGTCAGTGGTGCCCACTGACCTTTGCTGGAGCAATTGGAAAAAGGAGGAGTCATGCAGAAGTCATGCTGACCCTCCGCCTGCCTCGGAACCCACTTGCACTTCCTATTACTAGTGTTCCTCTTCACCATCTGAGTGGAGCAAAAGCAGGAAAGAGGGATCCAAGATGCCCCTATTTGTTCATTCAGCAGCTACGTGCCAAGCCCTCACCCTGGGCCAGGAGCCCTGGTGGGCCCAAGGGTGGTGCTGAAATCTACCCAGCGGTCCCTGCCCAGCAGGAGCTCAGTCTGGAGGCAGATGGACAAAAGCACAAAATCAGAGACACGTGAAAGAGAAGAGCATGAACTGGAATGAAAATAAAGAGTGTCCTGCAGGGAGGGCTGGGGTCTCACTGGGTAGGAGGGTCTGAAAGGCCTGACTGAGGTGACGTTTGCTGTGATCAGAATGACAGGAGGACCCAGCGCTGCACTCACCTGTGGTCAGCGTGCCAGGGAGAAGGCACTGCTGGTGTGGAGACACCCAGGCAGAAGTGAGTTTGGCCAGAGGAGGTTAGAGAGGTGGGCACTGTGGCTGCGGAGAGCCTGGAGGGGAGAGAAGGGAGAAGGGCAGGCCAGAACCGGGAACTGGGAGATGGTGTGGGGTGTCTCCTCCTCTCTGACAACACCGCTCCCCACCCTGCATCTTTAAACCACAAATATTCGCTCTCTCTCCATCTCTGTGGACCAGGAATCCTGCACAACTGAGCTGGAGCCTCTGCTCATCGCGTCTTCCAGGTTGGGGCTGTGGCCTCCACTGAGGCTGGACCAGGATGAGATGTGCTGTCAAGCTAACTCCTGTGGGCTCGGTCAGGATCAGCTTCACTGACAGCCCGGCTCCTTTCTGTCTGTTGGCCAGGGCACTCCCTTGGTTTCTTCTGTGTGGGCCTCTGCATAGGGGAGCTCAGGACATCCATGTATTTCCCCAGGTCCAGGGGTCAGACAGACTGAGAGAGGGGAGCAATGGGAGAGGTTCGAGGGAACAGAAGAGAGTGAGTGAGAGAGAATGACAGCCTCGGTGGTGGAATGTGGGAAGGGTCGTCCTGTCACTTGTGCTGGGTCTGCTGGTCAGAAGCCAATACCTAAGCGGTCGTTGGTCCACAGGGACGTATAGAACAGGCAGGGAGATCATCCCTGCAGGGGCACGCTGACATTGACTCGATTGTCGTGGTGGTGAAAGGCTCCCTTCCTACCTGGGCTCATCCTACGTTGAGCTCAGATCCTCCTCCTTGGGAGTGTTGCTTGTCAGGGCCCAGTTGTGCTCTCCCAGGTACCCTGGGCTCCTGTCCCCTCCAGGAGGGAGATGTACACTGAGGGGGCTGAGGCCAGAGCAAGCAGGGACCAGTCTACCCTCCCAGCTCATTTGCTTCCTTCCCCAGGTGGGCCAACTCCTCAGGAGCCTCTCCTCACTGCTCACCATCTTCTCTGCTTTGAGAGCACCTCGTTTCAGCCTCTGAAGAAGACCTGGGGAGAAGTTTGCAGGTGGGAAGGCCTCTCTCCATGGGAGCCCCAGAGTGGACAGGGACCTTCGACAGGGCTGGGCATTGTCCCCTCAATCAACTTGGACTTCCTGGGAGGCAGCAACCCCTGGGGGCAGGGCCTAGGCTGGTGGCAGGTCTCTAAGCATCCCCACAATGCCCATCTTCCTGTTCTCTCCTGATTCGGAACAGGCCTGCACAAGCACACAACATTTCAGAACCCCTGGGGTTAAGTGCAGCCCATCAAGGCCACTGTGTCTGTCTCATTGTGTGGTTGTCCGTCTCACCTTCCTGGCTGATTCGCTGCTCTTTTCTAGATCCAACCTCAGGCGGCTGCAAAGTTGACTTTCCACGTCAGCTTGCCACTGAGATGGCTACTGTTTCCAGAGATGCTTAGGGGCTGGGCTTTGTCCACCCATGGAGACATCAAGTGGGCAACTTCTGACAGTGAAGCCACCCCCCTTCAGGCTTGCGTGGCTCACAGGTCCATCACTCTGATGGGGTGGGGACGGGAGGTGCCCCGGGCAAAAACACCACGACTCTCACTGTTCTTCCCTCAGCTTCAAATGCTCCTCAGTTGGTTGAATGTCTTTGGTCTCTTCCCAGAGTTTGTTTCTGACAGCGCGTACGGTGTGATCATGGCTTCCGGGAAGAGGATTGGCTGAATTCCTCACTCCATCATTCGATGTGTCCTGCCGCCCCACGCCGATCACTTTCTTAAGGCGCATCCTTTCAGCAATCTGAGGACCCAAGATTGTGAGTCTGTGTCCTGGAGGGATTTTGAGAAGAGCTGGTGGGATGGCAGTATTGCAAAGCATAAGGTCTTGCTTCCAGAAAGCTGTCTGGGATCCTCAGCATCTTGCTGTTTTGGAGTCAAAGCCCTGAGATCTTTAAAAAGCCAACAATGTTAGAACATGGGCAGGGCAAACAAAAGTCTCTGGGCTCCAACAGCAACTAAAATATTCTGAATTTCTAGTAACCTGAGATGATTGGAAAAGAATTGGGGGTGTGGAGTGGAGGGGCGGTTTGGGCCTACTATGCATCTGGGAGGAGAAATGCCATGCAGAGCAGCCTTTCTGGGTGCATAAGTGTGGGACATGTGTGCAGGTCCCCCTTTCAGACATTGCTGCTGCTGCCCTTCAGTTCCCTCGGCCCACTTGAGTCCCTGCAGTCCCTGGGAGCCAGTCCCCAGCAGGCCCACAGTGTCCCCCTGGAGCACCTGCATCCACTCTCTTCCTGAGGGCTCTCTCCCACACCGGGAGCTTCCTCTCCTGCAAGCCTGTGCCAGCCTGTAGCACAGAAGCCTTCATGACCCTGGGGTAAACCCTCCACCCACGGGGACAGAGCCAGTCCGGGTGGGATCTCGTCTCCCAACAGGACTAGGATGGATGCTCACCTCAGTGCTCCCTCGTCAGCCACCACACTGGCTCTCCTCCTCCATGTTCCCTTCCCCTTGGCCTCCTTTGGACCTCCTCCATCACCTGCAAACAAACCACTTGCCATACATCCTTGTCTGCTTTGGGCCCAAACCCTGCCGAGGCTCCACGCTGGCTGTGACTTGGAGCAGGTCGTCCAGCCTTCTGGACTTGAGCTTCCTCATCTGTAAGATGGGGATTAAAGGCCTGCCTCCCGGAGTCGTCAGAGGAGACACAGCATGGGAAGATGCAAACCGCTGCAAAGAAGGATGCCAGGTGATCACCCAGTGAAAACACCAACCTTGCCAAAGAAACAGGAGCTCGTGAGGCTGAGGGAGGAACGCGGAGAGCCTGTCCAAACAACGTGGAGAATCACTGACGAGTGTGGACGTGCAGGGTAGGCCCCCGAACAGTGGAAGAGCCATTCGACAAGGAGGGTGACAGGACAGAGGCTTCCAAGGAGAAAGATTTAAGTGTTGGAGGATCACAGAGGCCTTAGGAAAATCGTGAGGCACTGGAACAGTTTTACTGAAATGCTATTATTGGCTGGATAAATGTGTTACAAATACCCAGTCCACTCTGGATTACTTCTCATTGGTTGTAGGAATGAGTGCACACTTGTGATTAGCACCCACATTTTGTTAAATATAGGATATTTTTATTTTTCTTAACTTTTAATTATTTTTTTTTTGTCGATGAAATTCCAAGCATGGGTTTTCTCCGTTGTTCTCTTTGCATGGGTGGCCTCTACTTTCAGAAGTGTATTCCTGGTGCTCATCACCCCTGCTAACTGAGGGACAGCCCTCTTTCAGGTCACACAGTGGATGTGAGATCCAGGTGGGCAGGGACCACGTTGGGTCATACTCACTGGTGAAGTTACAGTGCTCAGCCCATGGCAGGCACCAGATCGTATTGGCTGAATGAGTGAGTGAAACAATGAACGAATGCATGAATGAGTAGATAAGTGCAGGAGTGAGTGAGTGAAGGAATGAGTGAAGGAATGACTGGGTGAATGAAGCAATAAGTGAATAAACCACAGAAGCTGGATCCACACAAGAGGAGCCTTTATCTGTGGCGGGCTCACAGGGGGTCACAGCACAAGCCCTGGACGGTGGCATGGAGCATGTCCAGCTGTCCTTCCAGAGCTGAGCCTCCGTCACCCTCAACACAGTGTTCTCCTGGATCTTCTTCAGCTCCTCCTCAAAAATTGCTGAATGTTCCCGGGAGCAGGGCAGCAGGAAGGGAGCCTGAAGAGGGACTTCCCAGACCCTGTGCCCTGGAGGACCACTGTGACAGCCTGGCAGGGGGCTCTTAACACGCTCCAGGCACCAGGCTAGAGATGCTCAAGCCATTCCTCAGGGAAGTCTCCCAACAGCCTATCAGGAGGCCAAGTTATTTCCTCATTGTACAGAAGGGGAAACTGAGGCTGAGAGCCTCACCTGCATCAGCAGCTGGAAAGAGGCTGAGCAGGGACTAGGACCCCTATTTCTCTGACTTTGGATCATTCCAAACCACTGTCCTGCACTGCGGCCTCCTCGGGTTCAGGGGTCCTGGCCTCCCTGGGGCCTGCACCCTTCTGGCCTCCAGCCATCACTGAACTAAAGGGACAGGGCCACTCCGCCTGCCTTGGGCTGGGTATGGTGACCAGGGAATGGCAGCCGTGGGCGCTGTGGGCTCTCCCAGTACCAAGGACCAGCCTATCCCACTGCAGAGTGAGGTCTATCTGGGCATCAGGACCAAAAGTTCTCAGAACTTTAGGGAAAAGAGGTCCCTCCCTCAGCATGGGGGAGCCCTTCTCAGGCAGGCCCCATGGGGTCTAATAGGCACTGGGTTCAAATCCCAGCTCTGCCACTCTGCAGGGCACAGAGGGGGCAAGTCTCTTTGAGCCTCAGTTTCCTCATCAGTGAAATGAAGACAATAATTGCTCCTCCCGCAAAGAGTTGTGGGGAGGATTCAAGGAGATAGCTCAAGAGGAGAACAGAGGCCCCGGTAAGTGCTCATCACCGTGAGCTGTTCCTGTTGATGTCACCCCACTGAGAGCCCCCTGGGGCCCTTCGCTTCTGCCCACTCTGATCTCCCACCAGGCATGCCCTACTCGCTCTGACTCCGCTGTTCCTCTGGAATGCCTTTCTCCACCCCATCTCGTCCCACAGCAGTCAGCCAACCAGGTCTGGATCCAGGACCCAGCCCTATCTCTCCTCCCGTGATTCCTCTTCATTAGAGCTAGTAGCTGTTGAGATCTGAGAAGGTGCAGGGCACTCCAGGTGCAGCCTCAGCGAACTTGTCTAACACCACCATGAAAGGTCGGCTGCCACCCCACTTCACAGGTGAGGAAACCGAGGCTCCAATGGCAGTGCCTCTCCGAGGTCACCAGGGCTCTCTCACTCGTCCCAACTGAGCAGGGCCCCTCCATCGCAGAGGCTGAATGTGCTGGATATGTGGGCTGGGGCTGGCACAGTGCCTGAGGCAGCCATCACTCCTGGAAGACCCTGAGGTGTGCTTTGGGCACAATGACCTTCTCCAAAGCCTCCACCCCTGTGCTCTGACCTTCTGGCACCTTCTATGACACCTCCACTGTGTCTTGTCAAAGTCACTTCTGCTCACACAAGCTCAAGTGGGTCCTGCTGTTGCAACTGAGAACTCCCCCTGGAGGGAGCATGTTCAAGGAGGTCCCTGTGACTCACTGCACTGCCCTAGATGTGCTTTCCCTACTGAGGATGGGGCTCTCTGCTTGGAGGGAGAGGGAGCAGGCAGGAGTGTCCAGACCCTCATCATCATCTGTCCTGGATGGCAGGCCAGGCTGCTCAGCTCAGGTGAGTTAGGGAGCAGGAGGGGCATGGGCAAAGCCAAAGTAGAGTCAGGTGTGGTACGGGCGGGGCCCGGGGTGAGGGGAGTGGTAGGGACAGAAGCAACAGGAGCGGGGCCTTCCAGGTGGGCAGGTCACCCCAAGTACCTTCATCCCCTGCATCCTAGCTGCTCCTCCTTCTCCCTCCCTCCCTCAGGTCTCTGCTTCAGGGTCTCTGGACTCCCTGTTCCCAAACAGGATCACAGGGTAGAAGGAGACCTTGGGTGTCAGAGACTGTGAGCAACACCTTAACATCGCGTTTACATTATGAGCCAGAATCTCGACCTCTAGCGATCGGTCCTAAAGAAGTAGAGATTTATGGGTGCAGGCGTTCCTTTCAGCACACTGACGGGAGTGAAAAATCAGAAATGATCCGTGTTGCCCAGCAGGGGCTCTTAGGAAATTCTGAGGCCGACGCAGAGGAGGAAGAGGATTGACTGGCCAGGGTCCAGCCCTGGGGAACAGGTTCCAGAAGAGCACACTCCCTGCAGTCCTTCCCACACGATAGACGCAAGTGCACACCCACACACACTTGCACATAGACATACCCATGAGCATACAGATGCACATAGCTGAATGGGCACGTGCACACACGTGCACACACACGTGCATACAAAGGCAAAGGACTGAAACGGTGAACACTGCCTATTAAGGGCACTCCTCAGTTTCCACTTAATTCCCTTAGAATTCATTCTTTTACTATAATAAACGTTCATTGTCTTTGTAATAAAAACCTTTACAAAGAAAAACTAAATAATGTACTTCAGTCCAAAGATGAGTGATAAATGGATAACATTAACCATATGATTTTAATCTTGTTAGAATTATAAGAGGAATAGAGGCACATTCTATCAAGTTGAAACATCACGCAGGCCCCTAAAGGAGAAGAGAAGCAAGTGGCAATTCCCATCCCCAGTGGTGAACCCCAGGGATGATTTGGTGCGTATCTCTCTGGCTCTGTCTCTGTCTCTCTCTCACACACAGATTCATTTTCATAGATGCGTGTCTCCCGGCTGATATCACATAGTGGTCTTACAGATGGGACGGATGGATCCCATCGCCTCGCCATGGACAGTAGCGTTCCTTCCAATTGCTTGCTATTGCAACCAGTGCTGTGATGAATAGTCTGGAAAATCCATCTTTGAAAAGTTGGGCAGGAATTTCTGTGGGATGAAGTCCTGGGATCAGCACCGCCAGCACAGATGTGCCCCTGGGGACAGCGATGTGTCCTGCAGGCTGGTCTCCAGAGAGGAGTGTCCTTTCACACTTGTCTCTAGGGGTCTGCTGGGGCCTCTGCTTCCTCACATTGTCACCAGGGCTTGTCATCACCACACTGGAACCCTGCCCGTCTGATGGGGACCAGTGCCCTCTCCACAGTGTCTCCGTGTGCCCGTCTCCTCCTCGGGGAACTCGCGCATCTCTGACACATGCTGCCCCTGCGTAGCGCCTCTCGTTGGCGTAGAATGTGTTTGCTCTTTATCTCTTTTTAAAACTCTGACTTTCGAGCGTTTTTTTAGACCACAAGGATGCGTAACCTTTCCCTGGCCTTGTGTTATGAGGAATACATTCCGGTTTATGGTTTGTCTTTCCAGCTTTCAACCTTTTTCTTGTTTTTGTTTTTTCCGCACGAAGAACAACGCGTTTCGTGTGTGGCTTCTGGCTCTGGTGTCCCACTTAGAACAACAGTCTGTACCCCAAGATTATGCACCTATGTACCAAAAGGGCTTTCTTGGATACATCAAATCTAGACTCATCTGGGATTTTCCTATCAAATTAGAGAAATTCTATTTCAAATAAAAACAGAAAGGAAAACCTATCAGGCCGTGTGAAAATGAGTGGGCAGACACAAATGGCCACCTACGGCATGATTTCACTTATAGGAAACATCCAGAACAGATTAAAAAAAAAAATACCGTGACAAAAAAACAGATTAGGGGTTGCCAGGGCCTGAGGGAGAAATGGGGAGTGAGTGTTTTTAGAACAGGGTTTCCTTTTGGAGAATGAAATATTCTGAACCCAGACAACGGTGATGGATGCACAGCATTGTGAATGTACTTGATGCTCATGAGGTGTACAATTTAAAATGAAAAACAATAAATTGTGAAAAGATGAAAGTTAAATTTATTTTAAATATTAAATATATAGACAATAAAAACAAAGCAATAAAAGGAACAAGGAAGGAAACAAATACAATAAACAGGGTAGGGAAGGAAATTTGTGGTAAGGGAGCAGGTGGAACAGGTGGGACTGGAGGTGCTAATGAGGGAAGTTCCTGAGCCAGCGCTCCCAGGCCACAGAGATTGGCCTCAGCTGCCTCCCTGTCTCCTGCAGGCGCCTGTGCAGGGGATGGCTCTCATTGCACGGAGGCTGGGGCCTCAGCTGCATCAATGTTTCCTGCAGGTGCCTGTGCAGGGGATGGCTCTTCCTGCACAGAGGCTGGGGTCTCAGCTGCCTCCTGGTCTCCTGCAGGAGACTGTGCAGGGGATGGCTCTCCCTGCACGGAGGTTGGGGCCTCAGCTGCCTCCTGTTTTCCTGCAGGAGCCTGTGCAGGGGATGGCTCTCCCTGCACAGAGCCTGGGGCCTCAGCTGCCTCCCTGTATCCTACAGGAGACTGTGCAGAGGATGGCTCTCCCTGCACGGAGCCTGCGGCCTCAGCTGCCCCTTCGTCTCGTCCAGAAGACTGTGTAGGGCTTGGGTCTCCCTGCACAGAGGCTTGGGCCTCAGCTGCCTCCTGGTCTCCTGCAGGAGACTGTGCAGGAGATGGCTCCCCCTGCTCGGAGGCTGGGGCCTCAGTTGCCTCCTGGTCTCCTGCAGGATCCTTTGCAAGGGATGGCTCTTCCTGCATGGAGGCTGAGGCCTCAGCTGCCTCTTGGAGTCCTGCAGGAGGCTGTGCAGGAGATGTCTGTCCCAGCACGGAGGCAGGGATCTCAGCTGCCTCCTCGTCTCCTGCAGGAGGCTGTGCAGGGGATGGCTCTACCTGCACAGAGGTTTGGGCCTCTTCTGCCTCCTGGTATCCTACAGGAGCCTGGGTAGGGGATGGCGCTCCCTGCACGGACGCTGGGGCCTCAGCTGCCTCCTGGTCTGCTGCAGGACATGGTGGATATAATTTTTCTCCGGGGATTGAAGCTGGGTCCTCTGGTGGCTCTGAAGGTTTTATCACTGTCACTGCAGACCCTCTCCCGGTAGCTGCTGATTCAGTCCTGTGGGACACCGGCCCCTCCATCTGGGAGATGGATGGAATATCCTCTTCCACTAGCTCCACGCTGTCTCCTGTCTGGAGCTCTGCAAAGACAGTGACTGGCTCCGTCCCAGAGGCATCAGAGCCCTGCCCAGCTGTCCTTGCTGCTGCTTCTGCCCTCTGGACCTAATTCTCCCAGATCAGGCACACACCTGTGTCTGCACAGTATTCTACCCCTGAGGAAAGACCTACACCTCAGGGGCTTGGGATAAACCTCAGGCAGAAGGGCGCCACCCCCGCACTCCACGTCCCACCCAGCCGGCCTTGACCTGGGCTTTGAACCTGACCGACACCCCCAGGCTTCTAACACCTCACCGACTGCTCCTGCTCCTGCTCACAGTGGTCTACCCACATGAACCCGCCCTTCCAGGCACACATGGGGAGGGGATGTAGGGCTACCCAGATGGGACCACAGTGGTAGCCTGGTTTGGAATGGCCTTCCTTGGGCCTCCCGGTGTTACCTTTCCGTCCCTCCGGGTAAACGGCAAGAGCTGTCGGCCGTGAGAGGAGCACCAGCATCTGCATCAGTCTTTGGGGGCTTTCCTGGGGCTCCGGCCCCTGGTCATTGGGAAGCAGCAACTAAACATGTTGCTCCTTCTAGACAAGTGCTAGACAAGTGAGCTCGCTTGGGGGCTGTGTTTAGGATGTGGGTGCCTAGTTACCAGGGTTCCAAGTTCTGTTGGGCTCTGTGAGGTCACTTCCTGGGATCCTCTTACCTAAGCTTTCTCCTCACACAAGACCTTCCTAAGGGCCCCCCGGGCTGCTGACTGCTCACTCTCCATCTCCATACCCTGTCCAGACACAGTCACACCAACACAGTCCACCCCACAGCCTCTGGGGAGGTCTGGACGCAACCGGGGCCCCAGCTTTGAGGACACAGAGTTGACTTCAGTCCCGCTCCTGCTTCTTGCCAGTGATGTCACCCTGGACAACCCTGCGCCTCTCAGGGCCTCTCCTCTCAGGGTCTCTCCTGTGTTCATGTCCCTCTCTGTGTAGTGGGGGTCATTCTAGCATCTACTTCCTAGGGATGTCATCAGGTGTATAGACCTAGAGATCCCTTCAGAGTCTGTGAATCCCGTGGGCTGCTCCCACACGTAGCTCCTGCACAGACTTGGCAGTGCAAGGATTACAGAAAGGGCTGTCTGTAGCAGAGAATACAACGCAAAGAGGCTTGGGTCTGCTGGGCGTCTGGGAAAGGCACTTCCCCTCTTGCCTGTTTCCCAGTGTCCCTAGGGAGGGTTGAAATGAAATGACGTTCAGACATCATCTCCTGGCTCGCAACCCTCCAGGGCCTCCTGTTATGTTTAGACTCAGTTCCAAGTGCCTGAGTGGCGGTCATCTCAGCCTATGTGGTGGGAAGCCCCCTAATGGCTCCCAGTGTTCCCACTTACTAGGCACACAACCTATGTAATCCCTGCTCCTCAATGAGAATGGACTTTGCGGCTGGCTTCTAACCAATAGAATAGGGCCGAGTGATGGGATGTCACTTCCACGGTCGGCTTAACGAAAAGTCTATGACTTCTGCCAGGTTCTGTCTCTCCTGTGTTCATTCTATCTCTCTGTCTCTGTCTCTCTCTCTGTCTCTGTCTCCCTGTCTCTGTGTTTCTGGCTGTCTGTATCTCTCTTGGTCTCTCCCTGTCTCTCTGTCTCTCTCTTTGTCTCTCCTCTCTGTCTCCCTGTCTCTGTCTGTGTCTCCTCTCTTTGTCTCTCCTACCCATCTTTCTATCTCTGTGTGTGTCTGTCTCTCTTTCTCTCTCTCTTTCTGTCTCTCTGATCCACTATTCAGGAGAAGCCAGATCAAATATTATGAGCTTCCTTCCCTATGGCACCACCTAATGCAAAGAACTGGCAGAGGGTCCAGGCCCACAGACAGAAAAGGCCTGAAACCCCCCATCCAAACTGAATCCTACCACTGCCCCCATAATTGTGAATGATCTCCGAGATGGTTCTTGCCTCTATCGAGCTTGAGTTGAGAACACAGCCCAAGCCTCCTGCTAGACCTTGACGTGGAGCCTCCCAGCTGACCTGAGCCTGGACCCTGGTAGAGACACTCTCAGATGCTCAATGATAGGTCTCATAAGTGCTAAGTGAGGCTAATGCTGTCACCCAGCATAGACAGCTAGTACCTCCTTCCAAGCCTGGGTCTGGCCCTACCATCCTATCTCCCTCACTTCTCTCCTCCCCAGCTCACTCTAGCCACACTGGCTCTTTTCTCACCTCCTCTCTCGTCAAATTCTCTTCTGCCTCCAAGTCTCTGTGCCTTTGAGCTTCCCCCCAGCACGCTGTTTGCAGACAGATGCAGGGCTGGTTCCTCTTGTCCCTCTGTTCTTGGCACAAATGTCCCCAGGGGGGCCTTTTCCACCCAGCTAGGGGCTCCATGCCCTCCCTCCTCCAGCACCCTGCTTCATTGTCCTGTAGCACCTGCTCTTCTTTTTCGCATGGATTTGTTCATGATTTTGTCCCTTCCACCTCCAGGCTGTGAGCTCCTGGAGGACAGGGACCATGTGGGTGCTTTCAGCACTGCCCTCAGGACTAACATGGGCCCTGCTCAGGGTGAGTGCTGGGACCACAGTAGCTGACAGAATCATGAGAGGCTCTCAGAGTCCCCTCCCGCCACTGAGCAGCTCCCATTGTGGACGTGGATGCCAGTAATCAAAAGTGCCTGTTGCCTTGGACAGGGGAACACCCAGAACGAGCCCTGGGCGTCCCTTCCCTGCTCCACTTGCTCCATTGAGCACGAGTGGACACAGGACACACCTGGTGGTCAGCCCTAGCCTTGCAGCCCCAGGCAGGAAATCAGAAAGCAAAACACACACATTTCTTTGTTTGGGGTCCTCAAGGTAGTGGTTCCACCAGGGCCGAGGGCGCAAAGGAGCAGGACCTGAGGGCTCCAGGAGGGACGTGAGGGACCTCAGAAGCCTCTCTTGCTCCCCACTTTCCTTACACTGGCGCTGGCATGTCCCGTTGATTCACAAGGCCTCCTCACCCCAGCAAGGGCAATGACTCCACCTCACTTCCAAAGCAAGACCCCGAGGCTCCGACACGGATGGCCTTGTCCCTGGTCCCCAGACAAGTCGACCAGTTTTCTGCCATGTTCTGCACTGCCCCGGGCCCCAGTCCCCAAGCTCTCAGGCTGCCCTCTGCTCAGCAAGAACTCGAGGGAATGGAATGCATTTTACAAGGACTCAGAGAACAGTGGGTCATAGATGGAGAACGAAGGTCAATAGACTCTTCTACAAGCCTGTGGGACCCTTAGAGTCACCCCATCTATGCACCCCAATTACAGAGGTCGAAGATCAGGCCTTCTCTCCTGTAGCCCCTCCCCCCTAGGGGGTCACATCCTAGTTCCCGGTGCCCAGAGTGGTGGACACAGGACGCCAGACCTGGTTCTCTGCAGGCTGCTCTAAGGATGGCTCCAAACCCTGCATCCCCCTGAGCACCTTGGGGACCCCCTGCCCATAGTCTGGCATCTCTCCCCTTCACGCTATGGGCCTGCGCATGTTGCTAGGGGACCGGATGCCCCTGCCCCATGGCAGAACTGCCTCCAACCTCTTTCTTCCTTGCTCCTGTCACCTCCCCAGTGTGCACTTCATTTCTGACACAGGGCTGGGCAGTCAGAGTGTGTGTGTGTGCTTGTGTGTGTGAGTTTACCCATACTAACATGTAACAGTGAAAAAGAATGGCATAGGTCCAAGCAAATTGTTACAAAAGTATCTCCAATATAGTTTTGAGTGAAAAGAGGAGGTTGCAGAACCAGGTCCATGCCTCACAGGAACAGGTCTGCCTGAGGTTTGATCTCCAAGCAGCTCTACCAAGCCTAATGCCAATTGCTGTGAAAAAGGAAATAAAAATTCTGTTTCTGGAATGTGCTATTTGCCTAAAGAAAATCTTGTAAGCATGTGGCTGGTAGGTTCATCTAAAAGGACAGAGAGCTGAGAAATTGCTGAGCTTACAGAATAGGATTTACGAGTTCTTTCATTCCCTGATTCCTAAGGAATATTTTTAAGTAAATGTCTGTTTATGCTACAACATTTCACGTGAGACTCGCTTGCATTATAACCTGGTAATGAGGTTGTGGGGCTTAGCTAACCATTACCAAGGCAAAGTTTTGCTGGCTCTCACCTCTACCAAAAGCAACCTAAAAGTTGGGCAGGACTATTTTGGGTTAGCTGGTGGTATTTGGGCTGGTTTGCAGCACACAGCCCCAAGAAGTCTCTCACCTCTGGGCCTCTGTACTTGAGGTAGCCACTGCCTAGAACCTCTACCCAGGATGTGTAAATGGCTCACTCTTCATTTCTTCATGCCTTGGCTCAAATGTCCTCTGAGAGGTGGATACCAAGACATGATTAAATGGGCAAAGATTTTATGAGGGGAAATGCTTCTGTAACAGAAAATGAGGTGGGGGAGCCTGGCAAAGTGGGAGAGCTATCAGGCCATGATGCAAGTCTGACTCTAAATGAGGGGGAGATAGAGGGAAGGATGGGTCCAAGTGTCCTACACTGCTGTATAGTCTAAGGAAGGCTTAGGAATGCCACTGGGGAGTCCTTGAGCACAAGCAGATCAGCAGAAGAGTCCATGCCTCGCAGGAACAGGTCTACCTGAGTGTCTAGCCCTGCCTCACTCACTGATTCGGAGCAGTCCAAGGGAAGCACGACCTCAGTGCAAACAGAGGATAGATCTCATAGCTCAGCAGACTACTGACTTTATAGCTTTGGTTAATTAAGTTTGCTGCAGGTGGAGGCCTTCGAGGAGCAGTCTCCTGGATACCATATCTTATCAGTCAGTTTTCCCTGATCACTCTCTGCAAAACAGCCCCACAGAACAGTAAAACATCAACCACATTTCACCAGGAAACAGTAAAAACACATTTCAGACTGGATACAAGGCACATTCCAGGACAACAAGTAATCTGGACTGGTGTTCGGAGTAGATTAAAACTGCATTACTTCTAGGGATCAAGCAATATTAAGAGAAAGAGAGAGAAGGAAGCAGGGAGGGAAGACAGAGGGCGTTGGCCCTCAGCATTTGGGGCTTGTATTTGGGCATGCCCATCAGGGATCATAACCGGCTGCAAGACATCCTACAAGCCATAAAGTCAAAACAGCTCATTCATTTACAAAAATGCATTTCATGTATTGACATTTGTTTTAACCCGTCCCCTCATTTCAGACAGGAGATCCAGAAAAGGGAGACAACTCGTCAGTAGCAGAACCAGGACTAGAACCCAGGGCCCCAGACTCCTGGTCATTCATTCAGGAGGGCACCCCTTGTTCCTGGCTGCCTGCCAACCTGTAGGAGGACAACATTGGTGAGGACAACCTGAAGGAACTAAGTTCGTGCCATCACAGAAGTTCAAAGGAGGTGCTTGAGCTGGATCTTAGAAGATGACTAGGAGTTTGCCAGACATCTGAAGGGCATTGGAGGCAGTGCATGCAAAGTAGGGAGGCCTGAAACAGCGCTGGGATCAGAAGGCACAAGTGGAGCCCTCTGCCTAAGTGGAAGAAGTGCTGAGGAGTGAGGTGAGCAGGGGAGGAGGACGCACTGTGGAAGACAGCAGGGAATGCCTGCAGGGGTTTTGGCAGCGAATGCCAATAGGAAGAGCTACCATCTAGCTCACTGTGGGTGGAGCAGGGACTGAGTGGCCTAGTAGCTGATGGGGGCAGGGAATGCCCACGACATGGCAGGGAAGAGATGACGACGGACAGTGGCAAAGGGAGTACACAGGGCAGGGGAAGGCCTTACCTGGAGATGCACGGAGGGCGCCACCCATCCAGGGTTTCCAAGGCTGATGCCAAGAAGCAAAGGGCCTCGCGACAGAAAAGCGCCCTGCGCCCGCCTGAGCCAGGCAGATGCTCGGGAAACGTGCGCTGCGCGGGGAGGGGACGGCGCTCAGGTGGAGCTGGAGCTCGGAGGAAGGTCGCGCACCAGGTGGCAGGGCCAGGCCCGGGCCCCATCCACCACGTGTCAATGTGGTAGTGCAGACACATAGGATGTCTCCTGACTCAAACCAGGAGTTCACCATGAGATTCCCTCTGAGTTGTTTAAGGGATGCTGCACTGAAAAGTCCTGACATGCAGAGATCATAGAGCGGAGGAAGTACAACTGGGTAAACAGAAGTTACCAAGTACAGAAAGAATAGGCAGAGCGGGGGACAGAAATGGTTGAAAGAGAAGCTGATGTCTTGGCAGGAGAAGATGCCTCTGAAGTGGGGTCCGGGAGCCAGGGGGATCTGGTGAGCCAGTTGTCTTACAGACAATCTTTTGTAGGGTCCAGGTCAAAGGGCATCTGAATCCTTAAACTAAAGCCCTATTGTGAAGGCCACAGGAGCCTCCCTCTAGACCACAGCAGAGGGGGACTGGAGCACTGTGGGCTCACAGTTCACCTCTCGTCTGTTTACATTCAGAGTGCAGTCCTTGGCTGCGTAGCAGTGTTTGTTGCTCTTCATATAATTATCATTATTTCATGTCCTTATCTTGCTCGTGAGTTCCCTGTAAAACCAACCAAGATCCATGGTGTCAGCAGTTTGATTCCAGGTCCTTGCTTCAAGGCCTGCAGAGGGAGCGTCGTGCTCATAACCTCCTGTTTTTATCTCAGTCTCTTTAGGGATGCATTGACCTCTTTCTTGTCTGCACTGTGGCACGGAATGGGGGCCCACACCCAACCCTGCGTCTCCTCCTTTTAATATCTCATGCTTTGGAAACACTGCTTACTGTTCACTCGCTGGACTATACTCCTTGACATGAACAACGCACGGGAGAGAGGAGGTAGGAAACACTGATCCACGTAGGGCTCTGAGTTGACCATAACACAGAGTACAGTTGATCAGAGGCCAAGGTAGACTTCCTTAACGCAACGATCTGCCGAGATGAGGGTGTTCTAATGTCACACCACCTGAAAATAAAGCAAACACATAAAAGCATATGTAGTGGTCAAAGAGAAAGCACACAACTAAAAGAATTGATCCCATGAAATACACTATTCTATTTGTTTATGTATCCAATGACTGATGGGAAATAGCCAGGTATAGAGATAGTAGAATTGATCAATGTCATAGAGAATTCTCTTAACAGTTGTTCATACCTTGGGTTTTACATCATTGATTGGGGTAATATTTCCATCTTTTCCTTTCCTAGTGTCTCCACCTTTCTCAACTTTTCCAAGAGATATATTTTCATTATCCTCTAAAATTTTAGGGAAATTTGAAAATAGTTATGACACATTTTAAGTTGTTGATTTTGTATATGGGAGGAGCACTAGATTGCAAGTGAATTAGTGATCATTAGAGTTTTAGTTTGGTAAAAGGTGGTAGTTGGAATTGATACCAGGATGTTTGTAACCCAGTTTTTACTTCATTATTTGATGTACTTTTCCAAATGCCAGAGCCGGTCATTCTTAATGTAATAACTTGTCTCATTTTAAAATATGTGTCCTTGGAGAGGGTGATGCAGGTAAGTAGAAAATAGTTTAAAGTAGTGACTTGTTTTTCTCCAATGGATCTGTTATAAACCTAAAAGCCATATAGCATTCTTTTGTCCAAATGACCCGATGGCAGTTTCTTAACTTTTCTTGCTGTGACTCTAGCAATCTAGGGTCACACCACCTTTTCTCTCCTAGTCATGCTTTCAGTTGTAAGAGTGACATTGTCAATAGTACAGTGAGCAATTGGCACACACTCTACTCTTTTCTAAAAAAAAACTATATATATATATATATATCAACTGCAAACTTTGGTAACATAATTGTTAAGGAATGAACTATTTGTAGTGCCCTTAACAACTGATGGCTACACATGATTGTGTAGCGACATCATGGTTCAAACCATGCTGTGCAACATGTGGCCCCTTTGAATTTTATTTTAAAGGAATGGGTTCAATGACTTTTTTCTTTTGGAAGAAGAAAGACTTGCGTTTCCATCTTAGAAAATTGAGAACTGGTTTTTTGCCTTTATTTTATTGTCTTCAGCTCTTCTTCCTACGGGTTACTAATTCACATGTCCAGTTACTTCAGATTCGTGGTGCTACCTCCTCTGCCTTTTTCACGGCTCTCACTTTAATTTTACCATCATCCCTTCTGTGAAGGAGGTTTCTCTCCACGCTCATCTAGCGAGGAAGGAACCGACCCTCCCTGATGTGAACTTGGAGACAGAGGCCAAGGTGAAGCCTCGGTGCCCCTCCCCACCAGTGAGCTGCAGAAGGGCTGCAGAGTCCTGTGAATCTCTGGCTCCCCTCCTGGCTCCCTCCAGAGTTGGCAATGTCTGCACGGAGGAGCCCAGCTCGTTACAATCGAATTGTTGAAGTCTCTAGAAGCCGGCTGAAGGATAAGACTGGCCAGAAAGGACATCAGCAAGCAGTGTGCTCCAAAAGTTGGTGGCAGAAACATTCAGAAGAAGAAAACCTTTCCGTTTCTCTTGTTTTCTCTTTATCTTCTCTCCCTTCCTCCTCCTTTACTTAGATGGTACAAAGCCTGTCCATCCCCCATGGTAGTTGTTTTTCTCCTCAGAGCCCCGGTACAGAGCTGTATCTCTTAGTTGTAGGTCAACCCACGGGGGTTCTTTTCCTGGAGTCCCACGGCAGTTTATTCATATCTCTTTCATTCAAATTATTTCTGTAGTGTAATTTATCTGTTTAGACATATCTGTCTTCCTTGCAGACCCCCAACATTTCAAGACCTTTGGGCACACAGTAGATACTTAAGGACTTGAGTGAATCAGTGAAGATCTTTTGTTGAATAAGTTCTAAATAAATACAATACCTACTCAGCACATGAATGCAAGCACTTGAGAGAGAGTTTTGTGTCTGCTGAAGCAGGCTGTGGACCAGTTTAGGGGCTCAGTGCCATAGTGACTCAATAGATTTAGACCAAATGAACGAGATAATTAACTTCAATTTTACAATTCATGGAGAAAAGGAGCAGGATATCTAGGTGTGAATCCGGACTTGATCATTCTTGTTGCATCTTTGGAAAACCCAGTCCTTTTACTTTCTATGGAAATTTGACTCATCCCAAGCAGCTGCCTTATTGGTATTTATGGGAAGATCAAATTGAAAAGAAAACCCAGAAAAGTATAACGGCTAGCCTTAGGGAATCTCTTAATAAAATGAAAGAACAAAAGTCGGAGTTAGAACAAAGATTGAAAGTCAAATTTACTGAAAATTCCCTGTCTCCTCCCTCCTACACTCCCTTATATCCCCAACTCCCTGTCCCTGACTCCCCAGAAGATCTTTTGGATTTCTGGGCCCCTGTCCCAAATCCTCCCCCTCAAGATTTATCTCCTCAGCCACCTCCTCAACCAGTTCCCTTAGGTCCCAGGACTCCAACTTCTCCGAAGGGCATTCAGCTGCCTGTTTTAACTTCTCTCACTGTTGAAGACTTACAGGGGGCGCTTAGGCCTGACCTCCAAGCAAGGGGCATACAGGTTACTTGTGTAAATGGTGAAAACCAAGAAATAAATTTAGTAGAAACATCCAGGAAGGGCAAGAAGGTTCGTTTTGCTGTGTCTTACAACTCCTCTTACTTTCCAGGGCTCTGTAATCAGGCTCTGTCAGCTTCAGACATTCCTATGCAGTATCCGTTGAGGATGTATCCTGGACCTCCGCTGCAGAGAGTTCATGTCTCCTGGACAGCAGCTGATCTTTTAAATTATAAAACTCTCCTGCCTCCATTGTCAGAAGACCCTACTAAATTTAGAGAAGAATTAGAACGATTAGTGGCTATTCATAGCCCCACCCACCGAGACCTTGACTGGCTGCTAAGGGGCGTTCTTCCATCCCATGACTACACTGTAGTTATCAGACAGGTCAGACGGCCCCCTAGGAAAAACCCCCCTCATAGAGGAAATAGATGGCCAGACCCTATCCCAGGCCCTCCTGCAGATGACCAGGAAGTGGCACAGCTACAGGCTGATATTCCAGGTTTAATAGGAGCGATTCTAGAGGCGTTTCCTCCTAAACTTAATCGGTCAAAAATTGAATTATGCACTCAGAACGAGGGGGGAACATCATAAAGCTTTTGTTGAACGGTTTATTCAGACTTTCCAAAGACACACTGCATTGAATCTGGAAGCTCCAGAGCATAAGAATCTCCTAATTTTTGCTTTAGTTGGAAATTTTCTTCCTGATATAAAGAAACAAATTCAAAACAGTGTGGTTGGTTGGGCAGGGCAACCATTAAGTGTAATAATGGAAGTTGCTACACAATTCTTTGAAAATTGTCAGCAAGAAAGCAAAAAAAAAAAAAAAAGAATTAAAGGCAACTCTTCTTGCTTTGCAAATTGAATCTTTGAAAAGCAAAAATTCAACCCTGAAAGTAAACTAAAGCCCACTCAGAGGTCTCCCTATTTGCCTTCGGACAATTGTAGGTATTGCAAGAAACCAGGGCAATGGAAAATGGCATGTGCCGCTCTTAAGAGAAGGGAAAGTTTAAAAAATGTTCCCCCTTGGCCCCAGCACCCCCAAAAGGCTCATTGTTCTCTACCTGAGGGGCATTTCTCCCTCAAATGATGGGGTCAGCCGATCCTTAGTCGCACCCCTGAGCCTACAGTTAAACTTAAAATAGAGGATCGGAAACTGGATTTCTTAATTGACACTGGTACGACACTCTCTGCTATCCGTTCAAAGGATTTATCTCTACCTGTTACCTCTGATTCTATCAAGCTGTTAGAGTCTCTGGACAGCCTATTTCACTGCCTATATCTAAGCCCACTTCAATATATTTAGGCCCCCTTAACACTCATCATGATTTTTTAGTTTCTGACTGTTCACCAGCAAACCTCTTTGGCCGAGATTTGTTATGTAAATTCAATGCCACTATAAATTGTAATGAAAAAGGTGTTTTTATCTCCTTGTCTTCTGACCAAGCCCCAAGTCTCCTACTTTCCATGATGGAAACTTGTCCTGATTTAAATCCTTCTGAGGAAGATAAGTCTTTAAAGAATGTTGCAACCAGTCTTTGGGTTACACATGCAAATGTCGTAGGATTGTTGCTTAGTGCTGAGCCCGTGCCCGTTACTTGGAAAAAAAAAATAAACCGTTTCCATCAGTAGCCCAATACTCGCTCTCTAGAGATGCCGAGCGAGGAATTCAACCCATAATAGACTCCCTTTTGCAACAGGGTGTACTAGCTTTTACTTCCTCGCCCTGTACCACTCCAATCTTGCCAGTAAAAAAGGGAGGCAAATTTGACTCAGACGGGAACCAAATCTATAGATTTGTACAAGACCTCAGAGCCATAAACTCTTTTGTAATTCCTCGGCATCCTGTGGTCCCTAATCCAGCTGTCATCCTGACCTCAATATCTGCTGATGCAGCCTGCCTTACAGTAGTTGACCTCTGCTCAGCTTTCTTTTCAATCCCATTACACCCTGACTCACAATTTCTTTTCACATTTACATTTAAAGGGAGACAACTAACATGGACTGGAATACCTCAGGGATATTGTGAGTCCCCCTCAATATTTTCCCAGGTCCTTAAAGCTGACTTGGATTCTGTAGTCTTTACTCAAAGCTCCACTCTTGTTCAATATGTTGATGACCTTTTACTCTGTAATCCAACTAAGCAGGGGGCTCTTACAGATTCTCTCATTCTCCTGAAAGCCCTAGCTGAACGAGGCCATAAAACCTCCAGGTCTAAACTTCAGTGGGTGCAAATGACTGTTACCTACTTAGGGCATGAGATATCTCAAGACATTCAAAAGCTAACCCCCAAACGCCTTGAGTCAATTTTATCCATCCGTCTCCCCAAAACAAAGAAACAGCTACGTCAATTTCTAGGAGCTGCTGGTTACTGCTGCCAATGGATTCCTAATTTTGCAGCCCTTGCTAAACCTCTGTATTCTCTTCTCCCAGATATCGCCCCAGAGCCTATTTCCTGGTCCTCAGAGGCATTAAACTCCTTTGTGGCCTTAAAAATAGCTTTGTCCATGCCTCTGTCTTTTGGCATACCTAATTTTGACAAGCCTTTTCATCTATACTGTCATGAAAATAATGAAATTGCTACAGGCATTCTAGGGAAAACTTTTGCCTCTCTAATGCGTCCTATAGCATATTTCTCATGCCAACTAGACCCTGTGGCATCAGGCATGCCCCCATGCTTACGTGCGGTGGCTGCAGCTGCCACCCTGATTGATAAGGTCAGTACTCTTACATTAGGCTCTCCCATTCACCTCTATGTCCCACATTCTGTGTCAGCTATTTTGCAAGTTCATAGGACACAACACCTCTCTACACGTCAACAGACCACCTATGAGCAGGCTCCTTCCATCATCTTACATCGTTGAAACACTTTAAATCCAGTTACTTTACTGCCCCTTCCTGATAATGGAGAGCCCCACTCCATTCCAAATGATTGCCTTGCAACTATAGAAATGGTCTCAAAGCCACGAGAGGATCTCTCAGACATCCCTTTAGACAATCCAGACCTACTTCTGTTTTGTGATGGCTCCTGTAAACGAAATTCCCGGGGAAGCATAATAACTGGTTATGCCATAGTTTCCCCACATGAAACTCTTGAAGCTTATTCTTTGCCCACCATAAGATCAGCCCAAGCTGCTGAACTCATAGCTCTTACTAGGGCCTGCACATTAGCAAAAGAAAAAACTGCCACTATTTACACAGACTGCAAATAGGCTTTTGGAGTCTGCCATGTTGTTGGCACAATTTGGAAATCCCGTAGATTCTTAACCTCTGCAAGAACTCCTATTGCTAATGGACACTTAATTACAGCCTTATTAAAAGCTATTCACTTTCTTTCAAAAATTGCCATTGTTCATTGTTCAGCCCATACTAAGGAGACTAATGTCATATCTTTAGGGAATGACAGGGCTGACAGAGCTGCTAAATATGCAGCTCACTATGGACCCCCTTATCCGATTTCCACCCAATTTTTAAACCTTCCTTTATCCCTGACTGATGTTATTAACTATCAGACAAATGCCCCACAATCTGAAAAAGACAATTGGATACAAAAGGGTGCCAAACAATTATCAGATGGATTATACATTGGACCAAATGGACTTCCAGTAGCTCCTTTTCTTTTGACTTTTTGGCTTGCACTTATCTCCCACCAAATGGGACATATGTGCAAACAGAGGATAGCTAAAGAACTAAAAAACAATTGGTTTTGCTCTGGCAGCCATAAAATTTCTGACCAAATCACCTCCCAGTGCACAACTTGCAAATCTTACCAAGTTTCTGGGAGAAATCGGTGTGATCCAGGAAGTCCTCCCAGGCCCACGCTGCCTTTTGCGGCACTCCAAATGGATTTTATGGACTTGCCCTCAGCTTTAGGTTACTCTCACTGTTTGGTTATTGTCTGCATGTTTAGTAGATGGACTGAATGCTATCCGACCAGACATGCAGATGCCACAACAGTGGTAAAGAAATTAATAACTGAAGTTATTCCTCGCTTTGGCATTCCTTTATAGATTGAATCAGACCAAGGAACTCATTTTACAGCAGAGAAAAAACACTTGCTTGCAAAAACTCTGGGGTAGTCATTAAAATTTCATACCCCATATCACCCTCAGTCATCAGGGCAATTGGAACATAAAAATCTAGATATAAAAAGAACTCTAGGAAAAGTCTGTCAAGAAACTGGACTTAAATGGCCAGAAGCTCTGCCCTTGGCCCTTATGAAGATTCAAAATACTCCAAATAAAAGGCATGGACTGACTTCTTTTGAAATAGTTTTTGGACATCCGATGCCTACTGGCGTCTCTAAACCTTCAATTCCTGGATTAAATGAATATTACGGGAACTTAAGTGAACAATTTGATGCTATGACTAGTTATATACAAAAATTAACTAGTATACTTGAAGCATATCGTCAACAGGTAAAAGAGGCGTGGCCCCCACCTTCTGACAAGCCTCGCCATCCCTTTCGACCAGGAGACTGGGTGTACATCAAGGTCTTTAGAAGAAAACACGCACTGTCACCTCGCTGGGAACGACCTTATGAAATCTTACCGACGACCTGCACTGTCATCAAAATAAAAAAAAAATCTTCCTGGATCCATGCAAGCCACACCAAAATAGACCCAGAACATCGCTCTCAAGACAACTGAGAGATAATCCCCACAGGTGACCTTAAACTAAGGATTTCGAGGGCCAAAACCCAGGCCCCAGAAGCAGCCGACATCACGAAGTAGACAGCTTTTCCCAAGATCACGGATCAAGAAAACCTACTTTGACCCATTTCCTCCCCCTTGCTTTAAAACTCAGGATATATATACACACTCACTCACACAAAATATTAGTGGATGTATATATACATATTTTTTAATCATTTATTAGAAAGCTGACTGGAGAGTGCTGGTCTCTATCTGTCCCTCTTCCCCTCTCTAAGTCTCTGCTATGGGCTCTTCTCCGATCTGTGTCTTGCTTTTACTAACCCTCTCCTTTTCAACAGGTCGGGCACAGACCGAACACCCCCTTATGCCAGTTTACCAAGCCCTAGCCACGCTAACTAATCAATCTGACTGTTGGTTATGTCAACAGCTAGACAGTGCAAAAGAACCTGAACTAGTCTTTGTTCCTGCTGATATGAACACCTGGTGGACTAAGTACGGAAAATGGATGAATAACAGAGTATGGTATCCGCAACAAAGGAAACTTCACTCTGCTTCGTCTCCTGGTGAGTCACTTGGGCCCCAGAAAGACTACTTAGAAGGTCAAGGATTGTCCCTTGCCCAAGTACAAGCAATAAGTGAAAGTTTTTCCCTCTGCATTGAAAGTAAACATGGCGCTGGACCTTTCCTGGGTGACATACCGAGACAATATTGCAGTCAAACTCTGTGGTTTGATTCCGCAGGTGGCATCTTCAGAACTCTCAAGGGAATTGTAAGTGACTCTATCACTACTCCCTCTGGCACAGACATTTGCCAAATCACCAAGTGCTCTGGATGGCTTCCGAGCCACCCGTGTGCAACTTGAGGTATCGCAGCTATCCGCATGGTTAAGCTGCCCAATGCCACAGACTATATATGGGTGGATCAAAAATCTGGACTCACCTGGTCAGGTGACAAGACCAGGCTTTATAGCTGCCAAAATCAGACTTCAGGCCTCCTGTACCAGCTATTCTGCAATCTGTTCTGTTCTCGCAGACTGACAGGAGCTCATGGGAAATGGAGATGTTTAGGTAGTAACAGTGCAAGTGACACAGATCATGAAATAGTCCAGATCCTGGGAACTATAGACTCAATTCTAACCTTGTCTTTAAACTACACTGCTCTTTTCATTTTATGCGGCAACAAAGTGTATAAAGGATTCCCACCTAACTGGTCAGGACAATGCGGACTTGGATACCTGGCTCCTTCTGTCACCAAGCACTCCACCTGAAATGCCAGCCAAATTGCAAACTTGGGTTCGTTTGTTCATAAGATTGTGCCACATAAACGTGCCAGTCGAGAAATCGTGAAAACTCCACTTGTATATCACAACTCTAAGTTCTTTCAGCCTTGAGAGTCCTATTCCCCAGCTTTGGAGATTATGAGTTGGAAAAGGCAATCTTAAATCTCTCTATGGTAATGGAGCAAGAGTTCAACACCACCATGCAAACCTTGAACATACTCCAGTCAGAGATTAACAGCCTAGCATCTGTGGTGCTCCAAAATCGATGTGCTCTGGATGTACTCACTGCCCAGCAAGGAGGAGCATGTGCAATCATTGGAGAAAAATGTTGCTTTTATGTGAATCAAACAGGTCAAGTAATATCTAACTTAAATCTATTAAAAGAGAAGATTGACATTTTTCATCAGATAAACGAAGCTCACACATTTTATTGGACTGACTTATTTCCAAGATTGGGGGACTGGTTTAATGGAGTGTGGGGAAATGTGCTCCGATTTGTTCTTTTCTGCTTGTTCATCCTCATTCTAATCTGCGTTCTTTTCTCTCTTTGCAGACTTCTTATCACTCGGATACTACCAGGATTTCTCTCTCCACAGTTACCAGCTCAGCTTTTAATATGTGAAACTTCTAGGGAAGTTTCAGAGGAGGGAACTGATGGTGCTCAGGGCAAGCTACCCCAGGAAGCACCGCTGTGGTATGCGGATTATTTCCAGCTGAAGACAATAAGGACTCAGAGAACTCAGGAAGAATATTTGAGTTTCCCCTCCCAAACTGCCTAAAGAATTTAAAACAAAAGATCTGTTTCAGGAAGGAGTTATTATCATGACTGCTATAAAGATAATGTAGGATAGAGGTTACAATAGAAAAGGCACCAACAAGCCCATCTTATCGGAAGTTCTGTCTCTATGGCCACAGGCTCTGGATGGCCCTGCAAGGAGTTACCAGACAATCATTTACAAGGGAAGTCTCCATTTGTAAAAGTATCTCCCTCTCTGTATTGGGAAGTGGCGGGACGACCTCATTTCTAGAGACTTATCAACGTAGAAGGTGAGGCTTTAAAACTGCATAATAAATCTTACTCTTGTTTACAGTGCTTTAGTGATAATCTCCTGTAACTAACACTCTCACCCCCAACATCCTCCTTGTCTTTGGTTGGACATGGTATTTAAGATGAGAATCTGCTATTGTGTTGAGAAAGGCAGTGTCCCTGCTTTCTCCCATATATACATGTTATTAAACTTGGTATTATTTTCTCCTGCTACCCTGTCTTGTTAATTAATTGGCCAGTCATAAGAACCTTAAGGAAAAGGGCAGAGGGAGATTCCCCCTCTTCCCCTGACAGTGGTGATGCAGGTGGGCTCTCAAGGTTACACCTATATTGTGGAAGCAAGCAATCAAGTATTTAATGGAAGCATTTCTATGTAAATGAAAGAAAAACAAGGTTAATGGTTGGAGCAAGGTGTAAAGCAGTTTCTCAGTATAGGGGACAGCTAGTTAAGAAGATTTTTAGATGTCAGCATCAAAGCATCTTTTGCAGTTTAAAATGTCTCTGATGATGTCATTGGGTAATCTCTTAAGTTTATATCAATTCCATCAGCTTCAGTTTCTAAGGCTTCAGGAAAAAGGGCAGGTTCAGTTTTTAGTGATTCCAAATGAAAATGATGGAAAAAATGAAAAACGTTAGTTTGGACATCTGTAGCCAAATATTTTAGGAGACTAGAAGAAATCAGGATCCAGTCCAGTCAACAGATATAAAACACAAACCTTAACAGACAATTAACAAAACTAGGATCTAATATCCGCAAATGTACACTATAGTTTTTACTGAAATATAGTTTTTCTTTCTAAGATCACCCTCATTTTTATCAAAGATAGAGAAATTAAAACTAGTTTGCAAAATAAGCCTAGTTCCAATAGTGTTGGCCCAATTATTTACATAAGTACAGCAAGAATAGCAATTGATCACATAGGCTCTTTTAAATCTGCTTTGCTGGAACTTTTTATAAGGAATCTCAGATTGAACTTTAAAGGCCTCTCCAGGCCAGAAAAGCCAAGCCAAGGATTTTGTCATCAGACTTTGCCTGTAATACCTACAGATTTGGGTGAATTCCTTTCTTCCTAGGTTCCCCCAAAATATTTCGAGGTTCCTTGTGTTTGCCACATAAGTGACATTCTTTACTTATCCTGGGAAGTGCTGCTTGGAACATAAGGTACCAGGCCAGTATTTCCACGTGGCTTTCTTCCATAAAGTCCAATCTTCATTCCTCAAAACCTGTATGGTTATATCACAAATATGATCTTCCAGTCACAGCCTTCGTAATATAATCAGTGTTTCCAATTACGTCCTGTTATAAGGAGAACAGATTCTTATTGAACTTATGCAAATAACTATATTGCCATGAAAACAACAATACTCACTTACTAAGAGTTTCCAAATTCGAGGGATCAGATAGAGAGAAAAAGATAAATATTTCAATTTTACTTACAAAAATATCATTTACCAAATTGTTATGTCATAGCTAGCTCAGGAGAAAAGAGAAAAAGTTTTCCTTAACTCTGAAAAAACAAAACATTAAAAATTCAGCAATACTTCAAATGAAAAATCATAAAAATTATAATTATCCTTATTAGTTCATTCAGTCCTGTGTAATCCATTCTTGATCCCAGTCTTTCTGTTAGCAGCTTCATGAAGTTATCAGTCTTTCCATCAGATTTCTGTACTTTCTTACCAAGTTCAGTTTTATGATCAGAAAGTTTGTCGGAAACCTGTACTCCAGTGTAAATGTCAGAGTCCTTTCCATGAATTTTTCTGAAGTCGAAATATTTTGCAAAAGCATTAGAGCAAAGAAATAAGTCTGTAAACAACAAGAGCTCAAAATGGCAATTGACAGAGAAATTTGGTTAATTTTGTGACATACAACACTTTAAAATAATAATAACCAGAATTATGACTGATAATCAGGACAGATCAGAATTTCAGTAATGTTATACAATTTTAAAACACCTATGTCAATAACATTTGCCCACATAACAGCACCTAAGCAGACATATCATCACTTGTCTGACAATGCTTTCCATGTAATTTAACATACTGAATAAGCCTAGTAAATTTAGTATCTTTCCCCTTATAGGAAGAGAGCAAATTTCTTTGAGAAGTTCCAGGGCCTTTTGAAAATTCTCAAAGAAAAAAAGTAAAAAAATGACTTTATTTAAGATATGAATTTTGGGGAGCTTGTCAAAAATAGAAAACGTTAAAGCAAACAGAGCATTAACAGTCCAAAAACCTTAATAGAGAGACCTCAGTCTTTTGAACACAGGAAATTATTTTAACAGTTTTTTTTTTTCTGTCTTTTAGGGAGACTTACCGAAAGGTAAAGAAAAATCTTTTATAACCTCTTTATCATGTTCAAGAAAATTATCCTTTTAAGAGAAAGAAGACCAAATTATAATTTTGTACCTGCTTCCTTCTGATATTAAATTCATTTACTTTATTAAATTCATTTCAATCTTAGCCAACTTGACCATACAAAAACTCCTTTTCCAGAATTTCTCTTCCACAAACCTATAACTTTCTTTTTACATTCAGAATTTGTCCCATGTCTTTCTTTTCCCTCCTAGTACTTGAAGACAAATTTATCTTTCTTAATCAATCAAATAAAATATTTCCATTCTTTGTTCCTTCTTTATCCATCTTACTTTCCTTGTACACAGACATATTTTTTCATTATATTTAGTAGCTTCAATCACATATACTAATTAGAAATTTTAACTCTTAGTAACCCCAATGTGTAAGTAAAAACTAAGTAAACCATTATAAACTTTCTTTTACATTAGTATATTGTGGCTTGGAAAATTTATAAACACTTCATAACCTCTAGAAATATGTTACTTTATAGTACAATCTTTTAATAAAACACATGTTTACCAATAGACCCAAAACACCTTTTAGTTTTCCTGTAATGAAAAGCCAAATGTAACAAACGTAAGTTTAGTAATCAATGTCTAATATCTTATCTTATTTGGAAATGATGATACTCAGTGAATTTTTATCACAAAATTTAGCAAAACTCTAAAGTTTTAAGTCACCAAAAAGATTTTGGAAGCTGTAACCACCATAATACATAATTATTATTTAATGTTCACCCAACATTCATCTTTTTCACAACTATTTAGTTACTTGTTCCCAATAATTATTTAGATTGCCTATAAGACTTCATAAGACATTAGATAAAATTAGCCATCATTTAAATTACTATTTTTGGTAACCAGTTCTGTAATAGAAATAACTTAATTTTTTTGTACAAAAGTTCATGTAAATTTCATCACCTCTTATACCTTTAAACATAGTTATCATTAAGATTTTTATCAATAGGTGTTGGTCTTCTAATTTTGGACAAGGGAAGCATTCCCAGTCAGACATTTTAAAACATACACAGGCAAAGTTGATGTAACCTCTTTATATAAAATTAGCTCAAACATTCCAACCTTTATAATCTTATCAACACTTACACTTTTACCTGTTCTCAATTCAATTGTAACCTGAGTCAAGGTCTTAAGGCTATTTAAATTTTTCCCTTCCTTTTTCTGGCCTTTTTTTAGGTACCAATTAAACAATTGTGTGAGAGCTCTCAAAACATATTTTTTTTCCCCACTTTAGAAGTTTTCCAATTCAAAGTATCTGTCGTCGGGCCATTGACGAGTAGGATCTTCATTTGTATATTTATTCCAATAGTGACTTGATCTAATAAGCCTTTTGAAGGAAAGACCCGGTGGTAACTTTCCCATGCTTTGAATAAATCTTTACCATGGACGCAAGAGGTGTCCCTGGTGAAGGCGCAGATGATGTAGCCCCCATGATCCACAGAATTCACTCCCAAAGATATTCAGAGAAAGTAAAGTCCTTCGTTGCACAGGCAGTAAGGATGGTGTAGTGAAAACGGTGTCTCCAGTCTCCCACCATAGTGTGGGACGCCTCCCGTCACAGACCCGCTAATCTGTGATACCGGGCAGGCAATACTGGAATGGGATTTTTCCAGCTCTAACAAGCAACGAAGGTTAAGATGACAAAAGTCCTTATAGACTGGGCCCTTTATGACAAACTCCCCTGAGAGCTTGGCACAGCCAGAAAAAGAGACAGTTCAGAACCCCAGTCTACTCAACTGGCCACCAAGGGGCACCCCGGTAAATGCACCTTCCATATGGTGGAGACCAAGGAGAATATTCTCACTGGTCACAAAGCCAAGTTGTCTCAGGACACAGAACAAAACAGAAGGAAAAACCTCATCCGGTTTTTTTGTTATGTGCACAATGACAGTTTTAGCCACGCCGTAGGTCTCTTGGAGTCAGAATAATACCTGGGGGAGGAGGTGCCACGGGGTTGGGGACTGTTGGCTTTACAGAGTACCTCGTCGTTGCATGGACATTTTCTTGCAGTTGGCGTGGGACCTGTGTCATCTACCCCGTTCCGTGACCCAATTTATCCTGTCACAGGAGTCTTCTGAAAGTGGCGAGCGCCCTAATGGCTCTTAACTGCTCGACCCGTGCCCACCAAATTTGCGGCCTTTTTGGCTTTCCAGATGCTCTTGGCAATGGCCTTCACTTCATGTGCATATTAACCCACAGCAAAGTTTGTCTAAATAGACGCCAGTCTGGTAAGACCCGCAAACTCACCAGTCTGTGGGGCCGGCCCAGACAGTAGGCTTATAGGGCCTATGCTTGCGTCCTACCCTATGGTATTTCCTTCTTATGACACACGATACAAAAGACAGAGACAAAAGAGAAAAACAGAGACTATCTCTGGGCGGAAAAGGGATCAAGATCAAAACCAAGAGTACTCTACCAAATTTACCAGCGTCACTAAAAGCACAAGAAACTAGTTTCCCAAATATTTTCTCCTGTCAATCTAAATTTTGAAAGAGAATAAATTTCTCACCACTTCATTCCACCAGACTCCACAGGTAGAGATTCCAGGAGGCTGACGTGGTAAGAAGTCTTACATTTTGCCGGCTTTCATCAGGAGTTCCCGTATTTCATCCCCTGCAGTAATGCAGGGAGAAGGCATTTCTTCCAGCCAGAGAACGCAACTTACCAGTCAGTGTAGCCCCACGTTGGGCGCAAAAACTGTTGAGGGAGTGAGAGAATCTCCCTCTTCCATTTTCTTAAGGTTCTCATGGCTGGCCAAATAATTAACAAGACAGGTTAACAGGAGAAAATAATACCAAGTTTAATAACATGTATACATGGGAGAAACTCAGAAATGAGCAACTCGTCCCTCTGTCTAAGCTGCCCGCTTAAGTATTGTAGCTAAAGAAGAGGAAGGTGTTGGGGGTGGGTAGTGGTCTAAGACCACAGAGGGCAAGAAGACAACTCACATGGAGATAGAAATGCAAATGTTTGCCTGACAACTCTTCTAAGGGTCATCTATAGATAATGTGGTCAGGGAGAGATAGAGTTTTTGATAAAAGGGGCTTGGTGCCTTTCCTATTGTAACCTCTAGCCTATGTTATCATTACAACCATCATGATAATAACTCCTTCTTGAAACAGATTTTTTGTTTTAAATTCTATAGGCAGTTTGGGAGGGGAAATTCAAATATTCTTCCTGAGTTCTCTGAGTCCTTATTGTCTTCAGCTCGAAACAATACACACACCAGGGTGGTGCCTCCTGTGGTAGCTTGCCCTGAGCACCATCACCTCCATTTATAAGGATGCACCCATTATATAGATTCTGTACAAAATTGCAAAGATCACTTTTTCCTTTTCAAAATTTATTTGTTTTAACTTATAATAGTGAGAACCTTAGTGTTGGGGAAACTGCTGCACAATTACTGGAAATGCTGAGAGTGTTTTTGAAAAGTGTAGAAGTCTAAAGATAATGAAATGTACATTTCTCCAATGTCAAGTCCCTTGATGATCTCATAAGTGTCTGTCTAGTTGTACCCGGAAGAGATGGAAGATTGAACACCAGGACAGCACACAAGGAAACAGGCTGCCAACTTGAGGGCTTCCCATGGACCACAGAGTGCCTAGCAGACTCTTAGAGATTAAATCTGGGCTTTGTCCATGGGTTGGCGCTGAGAGGAAGATTTTGCTTAAATGACCAGAGAATAGACAACGTATATTTTTGATAATAATTCTTACCATGTAAATTTCTTTATAAATCTCTGAATAAAATAAAAAAGTATAATCCTCATAAAAATCAACTCTTACTGACAAGCCCCACAGCCTTCTCTAGAGAGCTCAACAGAAAATGTCTCCACTGACTGTAAATTGCTCTTCTCTGAAAGCCAGCCAGCACTTCACTGATAGCCCTGGATAAGGAAGGCCAGATACGATTCTTTGAAGATATTTAGCTGAATTCAGAACCAAAAATCCTACCTCCAGTTGGCTCCTCTGTGAGAATGGATGGCCGGCCTTGTTTCACAGCCTGAGCTGTTGAGGTTTCATATGAGATAAATTGCTCTGTTCTCCAGGGATGGAAAAGCTGGACTGTGACATAGATTCAGGGCTGAGATTTTGCAAGTAAAGATAGGGTCATAGAGAGGAATAAAGATTTCAGCAAATTTGTTTGTTGTTCTCTAAAGTGGAAATAATTTAAGAAGCAGATAGTCTCTCACTCAAACTTCTCTTCTCTGTTCTCTATCTGTCATATCACTGTAAAAATTCTCTCTATGAAAATTTCAGTCTTTTTTCTTTGTAGTGTGTTTATTATCATCTTTATGAATTCTTTGACTTCACCACCTTCTTGGCACCACAAAGCTAGCCATTGAGATATTATTATAGATTCAGTTTTGCAACTTCATCCCCTTATCTCTATTTCCTCCGTCATTTCGTAGTTTTAGTTCTTATTGTATCTTATGCTTGAAAACATTTGAAGCTTACAGTGTGTATCAGTTCCTTATTTTCTCAAATTTTTATCTAAGTGCCCTCAACTATCACTTTTTTAGAAAAGAAGTGAAATACATAACAGAACAGTACACTGTAATAAATTGACCACTTACAAAATTAAGTTCAACCTGAAATCCCTCCCCACTTAACAGAGACAAACTTTTATTATTCACAATGCTTTAGTGTGGGCAGGGTCAGTTTATCAACGATTTTTGGATGTTTTAAACCACATGAGATATATACAATGTAAGGGAAAACCGTTAATCTTGCAGAAGTTGTAGAATTTCCTGATGCTTAGGGAAGTTGGTGGTGGAGAACCTGTATCATATGAAAAGTAGTTGATTAATTAGCACCTGAGTTTGTTAATTTGGTAAGGATGATGATAGACATACATGTTGAAAAGATAACTTTGCATATCAGAGTACTGTCAGAGGCCACTGGCAAAATTCATAATATTCTCAAATACTACAAAAAATGACCATTTTTTCATAAAAAATGTCATACATGACGGCATGATATACTTCTGTCAGAATACTTGCAATGAAGAAAATTAACACGAGTCATTTTAATTCTAACAATTTGTTCATGCTTACTAGTAGGTTAAAAAACTATTTAGAAATAAAGTGATAAGTGATATACTTACTTAATTTTTAAATTTTCTTAGTAAAAAACTTTTTCATATTTTTAAAAAATATTTATTTGTATTTATTTTATGCTGAATTTATTCCTGGGCCCAAAGACTTTTTTTTTTTAATTAACTAACACCAATTCTTTTCAAGCTCTTTCAAAAAGTTGAAGAGGAGAAAATACCTGTAAAGTCATCCTATGGGATTAGCACTACACTGATATCAAAGCCAAAGACACTCAGAGAAAAGAAAACTATAGGTCAATATCTTTGATGAATATTGATATAAAAATCCTCCAAAAAATACTAATGAACTAAATTCATCAGCATGTTAAAAGGATTATACAGCATTTTTAAGTGGGATTTATTCCTGGAATACAAGGATGTTTCAATATATGAAAATGAATTAATGTAATAAACCACATTAACAGAATAAAGGAAGAAAACACATGATCATCTCAATGGATGCAGAGAAAGCATTTAACAAAACTCAACATGCTTTCATGCTAACACCACTAAAAAAACACTCAGAGTAAAAGGAAACAACTTCAACATAATAAAAGCCATATATAGAAATCCACAGAGAACATCATTTTCAAGGGTGAAAGACTGAAAGCTTTTTCTCTAAGATCAGGAACAAGACAAGAAGGCCCATTTTCACCACTTCTATTCGACATGGTATTAGAAGATCTAGCCAAAGCAATTAGGCAAGAAAAAGAAAGAAATAGCATCCAAATTGGAAAAGAAGTAATATTTATTTGTTTACAAATAGTATCTTATATGTTGAAACCCCTAAAACTTCCACCAAAAAATTGTTAGAACTAGTAAATTCTGCAGAGTAGTGGGACACAAAATCAACATGCAAAAACTAGTTGTTCTTCTATACATTAATAATAAGTAATCTAAAAGAAATTTAAAAACTTTACAATTTTATTTACAATAGCAACAAAAAGAGTAAAATACTTATGAATCAACTTACTTAAAGAGATAAAAATTCCAATGATGGTTTTGCAAAAATAGAAAAATCTATCCTAAAATTCTTATGGACTCTCAAGGGACACTGAATAGCCAAAACAATCTAGAAAAAGAAGAACAAAGTTAGAGAACTCACACTTCCTGATTTCAAAACTTCCTATAAAGTGATCAAAACAGTGTGGTACTGGCATAAATACACACACTATACTAATGAAATAGCACAGACACCCCAGAAATAAAACTTTGCATATATGGTCCAATGATTTTTGACAAAGGTACAAGGATCATTCATTGGAGAAAAGATCAGTTTTTCAACAAATGTTGTTGGGAAAACTGGATACCCACATACAAAAGAATGAGGTTGGACCCTTACTTTACACTATATACAAAAATTAACTCAAAATGGATCAAAGATATAAATGTTAGAGTTGAAGCTATAAAATCCTTAGAAGAAAACACATGGTAAAAGCTGTATGTGATTGGGTCCAAATGCCATTGCAAAAATGATTTCTTTAATATGACACCAAAGCCATAAGTAACAAATAAATAACAAATTGGACTTCATCAAAACGAAAAAGTTTTCTGTATCAGAAGATACTATCAACAGAGTAAAAAGGCAAACCATAGAATGGTTGAAAATATTTGCAAATCACAAATCTGATAAGGGATTAATATCTAAAATAAATAAAGAACTTCTACAACTCAACAATAAAAAAACTCAATTTAAAAATGCACAAAATACTTGAATAGACATTTCTCCAAAGAAAATATAAAATGAACAGGAAACACAAGAAAAGATGCTCAACATCGCTAAGTATCAGGAAAATGTGAAATAAAAGCACAATGAGCTACCTTTTCACACCCATTAGGATAGTTACCATCACAAAATCAGAACATAAGTGTTGGCAAGGATGTTGAGAAATTGGAACCCTTGTGCTCTGAGTGTGAGAATATAAAACTGTGGAAAACAGTATGGCAGTTCCTTCAAAAATTAAAAATAGAATTACTATATGATCTAGAAATTCCACTTATGGGTTCCGAAATAATAAAAAACATATTTATCGGCCTCTGCGTCCAGTTCTTGGCACAGAGTTCCTAAAATCTTTGTAATTTCCCCAGTGATAAGAACACTAAGAGAATCTTTTGTTCTACTGAGGCAACTCTGGGTGGGCTCCTGGATGGCTCCTGGATGGGGAATGGTCACCAGAAAGACCAAGCCCTGATTAGAAGCTTCGAATTTTTAGCCCTACCCTTTATCCTTCAGAGAAAGGAGAAGGGCTGGAAACTGAGTTAATAATTGATCATGCCTATGTGAGAGAGCCTCCATAAAAATCCCAAGAGAAGGCGGTTCAGAGAGCTTCCAGGTTGGCAATGACAAGGACTGCTTGGAGAGTGGTGCACGTGGAGATGGCATGAAAGCTTCGTGTACTATCTCAATACCTTTCCCTATGCACCACTTCCAACAGGCTCTTCTTGAATTATATCCTTTTATAATAAACTGGTGATCTAGTAAATGTTTCTCTGAGTTTTGTGAGCCACTCTAGCAAATTAATCAAACCCAATGAGGAGGTTGTGGGAACCTCTGGTTTATAGCCAGTAAGTCAGAGTACAGGTAACAACTTGGGCTTGTAACTGGCATCTGAAGTAAAGGTGAGGTTGGGTGGGTGTGCAGAATTATAGGACGGAGCCATCAACCTGTAGAATCTGATGTATCTCTGGGTTGTCAGCATCAAATTGAGTTGAATTATCTGGCAACCAGCTGGCATTCCAAGAATTGCTTCTTGGAGGTGTGGTGGACCCTGTTATATGTGAAAAAGTGAATCTGAGAACACCATTTATGGGTATACACCCAAAAGAACTGAACGCAGAGGTATAAAGACATATATGTACACCCATGTTCTTAACAGCATTATTCAAAATAGCCGGAAGCTGGAATCAAGCCAGATGTCCTTCAGTGGATGAAGTGACAAAAAAATGTATTGTATACACATAGTGGAATACTATTCACCCTTAAAAAGGAAGGAATTCTGACACATGTTATGACATGGATGAACCTTGCGGACTTTATGCTAAGTGAAATAAAGCCAGTCACAAAAGGAAAAATACTGTATGATTCCACTCATATAAAGTAATTAGTGTAGTCAAATTTATAGGAATAGAAAGGAGAATGGTGGTTCCCAGGGGCAAGAGGGTGGGATAACAGGGATAACAGGGAGTTGTTGCTTAATGGGCACAAAGTTTCAGTGTAATGTGAATATAGTTCTGTGGATGGTTGGAGGTTATGGCTACACAATTATGTGAAGGTATCGAATGTCGCTGAACTGTACACTTAAAAATGGTTACAATTTTATGTTCTGCATATTTTATGACCATTAAAAAATTAATTATTTTCAACAAATGAACAAACACTAGCTACAAGCAATAGCATGGATGAATATCATAACCATAATGCTGCATAAAAGAAATTATATTCAAAAGGCTATATATTTTATAATTCCATTCATATAAAATACAAGAAAGAAACAAAACCGAGGTCTGGCTTCTACTAATGGTGGAGTAGCTTGTTGAACTAACACTCTCACAGATAACAATGATAAAATCTGCACAAAATATTATATATATTTATACAGACTCGTGTAGCTATATGTAAAACACATATAATAAATGTGTATATGTGCGTATGTTTAAATCACTTCCACAAGCTAGCTGAACCGAGAGGGATTCTTCCCTTAAATGATGGCAATTGCACCAGGAGATATTTGCAAGCTTGAATCTGTTGCCTCAAAGCATTCGAAAATCTGTACATGGCCTAGACAGGGGAAAAACTACAGTCTTATTTGTAAAGTTAGAGGATGAATTTTTGGGCTGGCAGAGTAGCTGGAAAGTTAGGGGAGAAATTCTGGAAGGGAGGGAGACACAAAGAGGAAAATTGCAAAATATATACGTAAGTCTCTCCCCCCCACACACCAAATTGGCAGATCTTTGAACAACACACATACAGGGTAGGTCCCAGAAGGCCTAGTGTAAAAACAGCAGTTGGAAGATGAAAGAACTGACTGAGGATTTCAGCTATGCCCACTGTAAAGGAGATAGGATTGGAATTTCAGTCCAGCCAAGTTGATTCCCTGCTAGAAAACTAACAACACTCTTCAAAGAAATACAATAGAATCCAGATCCTCTATACCTATCTTTCATCATTTCCAGTACACAATTTAAAAGAATCATGAGATTTGAAGAAACAGGAAAATGTAATCCATATGTGACCAAAAGCAGGCAGTAGAAACTCTCCCCAATGTGTTCCAAATAGCAGTCAAGAATACAAAAGCAGCTATTATAAAGATGATCATGGTGGTAAAGAAAAATATTCCCATAATGAATGAACAGATGTGGGAACTCAGCAGAGAAGTGGAAATTACACAAAAGAACCAAATAGGAAGATGAAATAAAATAAATACTTTTGAGTTTACCAGTAGATTAGAAACAGTAGAAAAAACATGAAGATACAGCAATAGAAATTATCCAGTCTGAAGAAAAGAGTGTAAAAATTTTGAAGAAAAATGAAGAGAGCCTTATGACCTGTGAGATGATTGAGTCCCCAGCAGAGAGGAGAAAGACAGAAAAATTAAATGAGGCAGAAAGGCAAATCAATAAGTAATAGCATAAAACTTCCAAAATTTGGTGGAAAATCTAAAATTTTTAGATCCAAGAAAGTCAGCAAACCCACAAAATAAAATATAAAACAAAAGCATACTCAGGTACATGATAGTCAAGCTACTAAAATGTAAAGATAAAAAGAAAATCTTGAAAGCAGTCAGGGAAATACATATATACAGGGGAAGACATTATATACAGGGAGAAATAAGGTGAATGATGGATGATATATTATCAAAAACAACAGAGACAACTCAACAACAAAATGACATCTTTCAATGCAGAAAGAAAACCCAAAAGTCAACACAAGATTCTATATTTAGCAGAACTCACTTTCAAAAATGAAGCAGAAGCCACAATAAGATACTGCACGCCTATTAGGTGCCTGAAATAAAAAATAAAATTGCAAATACCACATGAGGAGGTGGGTGAGGAGTAGGAGCAATTAGAACTTGGAATGAAACATGATAGTTGCATTCAGAAAACAGTTGAGCAGGTTCTTATAAAGCTAAACATACACTTATTTTATGACTCAGATATCCCACTCCTAGGTATTTACTGAAGAAAATTGAAAACTAATGTTTAAACAAAAATCTTTGTGGGAATCTTTATAGCCATTTCATTCATAATTGCCAAAAGCTGGAAATAAACTAAATGTCCTTCGTCAGGTGAATGGAGAAAGAAACTGTGATGCATCAGTACATTAGAATACTACTTGGCAATCAAAAGAATAAACTGTTTTATTGTGTGTGAGAAAGATAAGCCCTGAGCTAACATCCATTGCCAATCCTCCTCCTTTTTCCCCCCAAAGCCCCAATAGATAGTTGTATGTCATAATTGCACACCCTTCTAGTTGCTTTATGTGGGACACGGCCTCAGCATGGCCAGAGAAGCGATGTGTCAGTGCGTGCCCTGGATCCGAACCTGGGCTGCCAGTAGGGGAGCGCATGCACTCAACAGCTAGGCCACGGGGCCGGCCCCAGGATAAACTCTTGATTCACACAACAACATGGATGAATCTTGGATGCACTTCTCTAAGTAAAAGAAGTCAGATTCAAAAGGCTGTATAGTATATGATTCAATTTATATGACTTTCTAGAAAAGGCAGAATTACAGAGAGGGAAAATGATCAGTGGTTGCCAATGGATGGAGTAGGGGAAGGGGTTGAATACAAAGGGATAGCATGAGAGAACTTTGGGGGTGAAAAACACAGCTCTGTATGGTAGTGTGGATATGGATGCATGACCATAAAGTCAAAACCCATAGAACTGTACACCACAAAGAGTGAATTTTACTCTGCAAATTTTAAAAATCAATCAGGATGCTGGGGAACTCAGATGGAATGCAGTGACAAATGAATCTCACTGTATTACAAGCATGTGACATAACCAAACAGAAAGGGTGGGGATGAAAGGTCCTGACCTAAGTTACTTTGGAAGACAGTGATTTGACGAGATACTATAGAACTAAAGTACTGGACACAAACACTCTACTCTAGGTGGTAAATTTGTTTTTCATAAGGGTATGGATTAGCAATTCTGAAACTAGTTGACACATTAGGAAATATATTGTAGCTAACTGGAGTTAAGTTTCTCACTGTTGGTGTAAGAAGTTACAAATAAACAAAAGGAGAATGCTAGAATAAACTCTGTGGTGCTGGATTGGAGTTCGAAGTATCAGTATGAATCCATGTCTCTTTTAATATATCTATCCAAATAGATAGATAGACTGATATATAGATGGATAGATCGATAGACAGATGTGTCTACCTGAGTTTATTTTCATACATACATTTCCAAGCTCTGCTGAGAGGGTCTAGAAGCAGTGACCCTCTAGTATTAATGAGCACACCTAGCTCCCAGATCTTGTTTTCTAAATATCAATCTCCAATAAAATAAAGCAGATTTTCTTGGAGAAATGGCTAATTCTAGGGCTGGAGATGGAAAATACAAGATGAGCCTTTATCATCTTGTAGTGCCAGAAAGTATGAAAGTGCTTTCCAAAAAAAAAACACACAGAAAATGATGGGACGTGTCAAAAGGAATCAATCTGAAAGACTTTCCAATGACTCAAGCTGGAAAACTCTGAGCAACGAAATAAATAATGGTAGCATTGGATAAATACTCAGAGAATAAAATAAATATCCACGAGGCTATACTGATATAAAAAAGATTAAATAAGAAAGGAAGGGAAGGAAGAAAGAAAAAAGGGTAAAAAAAGAATGAGAGAATGAGAGAAAGAAAGGAAGAAGAAAGGGGGGGAGAAATCTTGCTCACAGAATTCCAAATAATAAAAGCGCTAGATAGCATGAAATAGAAAATTGCCACTTTAACACTACAGTAATAATTACTGTTGGAAAGAATGACTGATGAATGCAAAAACTGTGGATGAAAGTTAAAGAAGAAACAGTACATTTGCAGAGTCTCAAAGTATTTCCTTTCCAAACACTTATTTCTCTTATTTCTTTTTTTATGATTTTATTTATTTATTTATTTATTTTCCTCCCAAAGCCCCAGTAGATAGTTGTATGTCATAGCTGCATATCCTTCTAGTTGCTGTATGTGGGACACGGCCTCAGCATGGCTGGAGAAGTGGTGCATCAGTGTGTGCCAGGGATCCGAACCCAGGCAGCGAGCAGCGGAGTGCATGCACTTAACCGCTAAGCCACGGGGCCGGCACCTCTTATTTCTTTAAAATACCTATGACTATCTAAAGCGAAAATTATAACACTGTATTGTGGGATTTATAATATGAGTAGATGTAAAATTTATGACAGCAATAGCACAAAGGACAGACAGAGGTAAATGGAACTGTTCTGTAACAAGGCTTCCATATTTTACATTGATTAAACTGGTGAACTATTAAGTCTAGGTAGGATGTGATAGCTTAAAGATGCATATTGTAATCTGGACCATCCAGTAAGAATGCAAAGGTGTGTCACTTAAACGTTAATAAAGGAATTAAACAGCATGCCAAAAAACGTTTTTACAAGACTGTTCGCAGGAGCTGACCTGCATGTTCCCAGGAGGAAGATGAGCGCACTTTGGGACATCCACAGACCAGAACGACCTCAACCGTGCTGAGGAGCAAACGCTGACACACACATGCTGAGAGAGACTCATCAATCTCGTGCTGAGGGAGGCAAGCTAGACAGAAAACAACACACATGAGATGATTTCAGCCAAGATGAACCTATGCTGAATAAAGCAGAACAGGGGTTGCATTGGGGGAAGGATAAAATTGCCTGGGAAGGAACAGGAAGGAGTTTTCTGGGGGTGATGGAAATATCCTATTCTTAAAGGGATGAAAGTTATATGGGCATGTTTATTTGCCAAAACTGTACGGTTGAGAGTTGTGCCTTTCAGTGTGCATACATCTTACTCACCACACACGCACAAAGGCTTAAAAGAATAATAAAGTGAGGTGGGAATGTGATGGAGTGTGGATGAAACAAAAATGGCAGATGATTAGTAGTTGTTGAAACTGGGTGACGGGCCTACTGTGCTATTTTGTATATTGTTTAAATTGTTCTGTAATAAAACACTTGTATAAGAAGACACACTTGACATACAGTGTTCGCTGGTAAGATATCAGTTACCTTTGGGGAGGAAATAGGGAGAAAGAGATTGTCGGGGCCTGAGTAAAGCTGGTGCTAGTTCTTGGTCACACAAGTTGTTCACTTTGTAATAATTCTTTGTGATTTACGTGGATGACTTCTGCATATATTTCTGTACACATATTATATGTCAATAAACATTTTAAATCCTGCATATTTGCACAAAGATACTAACTCAATATCTCAGAATAACAGCAGTGTTTTGTTTTAAAGTGGAACACACTCACGCATGACACCATTAGATGGATTTTAATACACCCATGTATCTATTAATGCCCTCATCCTTGCATGGTCCCCTGGGTCTTTCCATTTTTGCCTCAGTTTTGTAAGTGGCATGGATTTGAGATTTTATGATGTCATGGTTCTCCAGCATGGTCCACCCCCATCACGATGCTCACCAAGGCCTCGACACCCAGCACAGTGCCGTGTTCACAGCATGCACTCAAGACCTGAGGGACTGGGTTGGAAGGAACAAAATGAGGAGCACACGATGTTCGTAACTTATGTCTAGGTGCCATATTGTGACTTAGGAAATTGGTAGAGTTTTTCGATAGATTTGCTATGCCTTCTAAATTTTCCTATTTAAAACAATGGGAAATAGGGTCTCAGAGATCTTTCTCAGAGAAAGTCTGACATTTCAGGCACAGATTACTGACAATTATTAATGGCATATGACTTTCCCACCTCATCTTAGTGTTAAGTTTTTAATTCCTTACCTTGGAAATGACCTAACTTTGCTTCTTCCAAATCTTGTAGTAATACTGATGCTCCAGAAAGTCAGGCCACGGATATTCTGCTGTTGTGTGTTCTCCCTGGAAAGAAATGGAGCTGTGCATCCACCAGTCTAAGAAGCGTGTTATGCTGTAGTATTTGGAGTCAATCAGAAAAGCTAAATGGAAAAACGACTTCAGAGAATTATCACCATAACCCTCCACAGCAACAAATTATTTTGCTTAATAATTTTGTGATTCTGCAGGTATATTTAAACAGGGATATTAAAACTAGTTCCCAAGGAGCCAGCCCTATAGTAGAGCAGAAATTGCATATTACCTTCCTGCACAAACTTGCCTAACACTGTGGGAAGGACCAATGGGAACTTTCGGTGTTGTTGCCTATGTTAACGACGCCAAGAGGTCCACACTGGGATAAGGAAGTCCAGTGAACCAGCCTGTGTGCAGCGTGGGAGTAGGGGCATGCATGTGTTCCCCTGAAGTGGCTTAGGGTCATTTACCAGTGCACCTGAGTTTCCTGTCTGTATAATGCAGGAATTGGGGCTGTCCAATGTGATGTTTTCTCCTTTTTATGACATGGCTCAGGGCAGTCCTTCGAAGACTCCTGATCAGGTATGGGCCCTTCAGGCAGATTGGGTCCAAAGGGAGGATCTCTGCAGCGACCCTGACCACGGGTTCCAGAGGGAGGATGATGGCAGCCTGGAGAGATAGGCGGGATGGTAGGACAGGTGGCATTGAAAGGGCAAATTCCAGGATCCCAGGCACCCGATATTTCCATTTTAGATATTGAGTTTACATTTCAAATACTGGCCAGGGGGCTTCCACCAGGGCTGCAAGCAACCTCAGCAATAGCCAGGCTGGTGAGCCCCACCCCTACCTGAGTACCGGCCTCAAGGGACGCAGCCCAACCACACTGCGCATACTCTTGGGGGTGGGCAGGGCATAGAGATTGGGCGTGGTATAGAGAACAGGTGGGGAAGAGGGTGGGATAGAGAAGCAGAGGGGTGGGGCCCAGGGGCCTAAGGACAAGGCAAGAGTTGGGGCCACGAGCTGTGCATTCTGGGAGCTTTTCTCTCTTAACCGCTCCCAGCTGGCAACCTGTAGGGCTGCAGGACTAGAACTCCCAGGATGCTCTGGGCACAGGGCGGTGCCTGGCCCTGGGGGGAGGAACAGGGTGCTGTGAGCTTGGCCGAGCGCCAAACCATTGACTCAGGACTCAGGTCCTGCACCCGCTCCATGTGGACTGATTCCCAGAGTGATGTGACGGGACGAAAGGGACCAGGGATTTAGGAGGGTGTGGCAGCTTCATGGGAAGCCGTGGGCCTGCAGCGTGCAATTGCTTTTGTCCAAAATTGAAGCCCAGACTGGCTCCTCTTCCCCACCGCCTCCCTCCTTTGCTTGACTCCTCCTCCCCCCTGTGTACCTGTGGGTCCTTCCACAGCCTCCTACCTAATCCAGGGCCAGGTGCTTCTCTAAACTGCTTATGGGAACTGGTTAGACATCCCAGAAACTTTCCACTTTGCCTGCTGCCCTCTGCCTTCTCCAGCCAAAGTGCCATCATTTCATCTGCTTTTGGGAGAAATTCGCCCTTGTGGTCCCTCTTGGAAGCACAACTTTGGAGTTTTGCAAGGTGGTAACATTAGCTGTTGCTTGCCTTTTTCACAGATGTGGACGTTAAGGCATCCGTGAGGTTAATCATTGGTTTCCCCAGGATCTGCTAAGGGCAGAGGAGAACAACACAGTTCCCAGGCAAGTTCCCCTTTTTCACCAACCCATTCCAGTGCAGAGGCCTCCAAAACAGCATCGTTAGGATGAGAATAGCTTAAGCATTTTGCCCTTCAGATTGATCACCTAATCTCAGCTCAGGCCCGAGTGGCCAGTCTCTCAGGGACATAAGTGATGACTCTGATCCCTCAGGAAGAGACTGGTGGTCCGGCTTTGGAAGAGGCATGTTCATAGTAGACAGCACCTGGGCAGCATTTGAAACCCGTCAGCTTTAACATCTCTGCTTTGGATTCCGGCAAGGTTCCAGGATAAACATGCCCAGGGATAGTCAGATGTAATGTATTCTTTAAAAATTGATTACAGCACTGAAAGAAACAGAGCATAAAATATCCTGATTATTTGCAAAAGATGAAATGCAAGCAAGACCTTCTTGTTAATTTTTTTATGCTCATTCTCTTGGTTGTATTGTACGCTTGAATGCAGAAAAAAAAATTGAATTGAAAAGTTATCTTTTCCTGAGATTGGTAAATTAACTTAAAAGTCTTATTGAAACCTGTGGAGGAATGGTTAGCAGCTTTCACGATTTATGTCTTCCCTAAAACTTTGGGTGTTGATCTCCATGAAAAAAAGTCCTTGTTTATATTACACATCCAAATAGGTTACATTTCCAATACCTGAATGTGGGATATTATCAAAACAACTGAATAAGCTGGTCATGGAAACTGGACTCTGTCACTGTGTGAAGAATTTGCCTCATTATGAATCAATGACACGAATTCTTTAACATTTTTTTAAAGAACGGACGAGAAACTCTGCAGTGTCTCTGAATGTGGCAAGACAGGGAATTCTCGTTAGACTACATCCTCGGGTTATTCTCTCATGTTCAATAGACCCAGGTGATAGTCCGTGTTGTCAGGTGCAATGCCGCTCCCCCAGCCCCCAGTGTTCCATCCTACTCTGGTCTGTGACCTCTTAAGGGTGTTCTGATGACACTCGTCCACAAGGGTTAGAAGGAGACATTGGAACATGAGGATAGGCATCATCTTGAAACAAGGATTAATGGAGAGGAAAGTCTCGGGGTCTGTGTGCTCCGATGCAACTGCTGTTGGGGTGTGGCTGTGGTGACCACTGTGCTCCCAGCAGTCCCCACAATGGCTGTCTCAGACGTTTGATCTCCTGGTGCAACCACAGAAGCTGTTGACAGAGCTGAGCGCTCGTGGTTCAGTGTCTTCCGTCAGATTTTGTGGCTCTGACCCTCCTATGCTCGCCCCCTTCCCATCCCTATCTGCTGAGTTGATTGCTTTGTAGTTCTTTCCTAGGAGCAACTGTGTGTAACTGGATTTCACAGTGTCTTTAGGGACCCACCCTCACTAAACGAGTCACTGTACAACAGCGACTTACCCTGGTGTAGCTCGTGTTCATCGTCTCCAGTGGAGCTGTGAAGAACCCTGCTTTCTCGGAGCTCCTCTCATTCTCATGCTGCTGGGGCTGCTCACGAAGTTGAGCATCCTGTCTTTGGTCTCATTGACATTATTCATTGATTATTTTGAAGTCGGATATGACTTTGTTAATAATGTGACACTGGCTGTCACAGGAACTTTTATATATCTTCCTCAACCGCTCTGTGAAGTAGACCTGTGATCCACACATTACAGGGGGGACACTGAAGCTCAGAGAGATGGAGTAGCTTCCTTCACTTCACAGTTTCTTGGTACATTTTGTGTCTCCACCTGGAGCTCCACCTCTCAGGTGTGTGCACTTAGCTGGTGTTCCACATGATGCCTCTCTGCCAGCCGCCCCAAAGTCACAAGCCCCATCCTGAGTCCATTGTCTGCTTGATGGCAGTCACCCTGCAAAAACAGGCTCCGTGCAGGGAGTGGCCTAGCGGGCATGGTCCTCTGGCTTACCCTGGGCAGGTTCTAGGTTCATAGCGAGAGCTGGAGCAGTGGAAGATACTGACCGCCACTCACCTGGAAGGTTTGTTATGGAGAAATACTCCACTGACTTTCTGCAGGTGTCGTTTCTTCTTTGTCTTCATTGCTCCTCTGGGCTTTCTCCTACAGTCCATGCTGTGCAGTAACATAGAGAACAGAGACTGGTGAACATAATACTGTTGCCCTGCACCAAACGGTCACATCACTCATTTTCTAATTATGAAACAAGTACACACTGTAAAAAAAGTCAAATTGCACTGATCTATGTAGAGGAAAGTGAAACATTCCCCTTTCCTGCCCTTCCCTGAAAACTCACTCTCCTACTCAGAAGGAACTATTGTTAAGAGGTTGTGGCTTATTCTTCTGGAAATTTCTTATGAATTTATAAATACACAAAGTTTTTTTAAACATAAATTACATAACTACATCGTTTGGTTCAAAAATTCAAAGTAATGAACCCAAGATAGGAATCTATAACTTTGGTTCTTAATAAAGAATTTCCTTTGATATCCTTAAGTCCCTGTCATTACTTGTAAAAACTCACCTATGGGTGAAGAGATGTGGTTCTGCTGGCAGTGTCTGGCTGAACACCCATAGTTGATCCTGCCACATCTGTAGGTAGATTAGACTTGACCTCTTGATGACCTCTGCCCTTGGTCTTTGAGCTGGGAAAAATAAGAATTTAAAAAAGCTGCAGTTATTAGCACTCAATGCTAGAAACGCCCATTAAAGAGTGAGTTTTGTTTGGTAAACCAAAGGGAGTATAAACAGAACAAAGTCTTTAATATCTATAAAATTTCAAAAAAATTCTAATTTTTAAAAATATAACTCTAGTTTTGCCACAGTGCAAACTGTGTATATATGAATGAAGTATCCCTCTGTCCATTTCTTAAGTTGTTCCCATTGATTTGATGGATTTATCTTCTAACCTGGATTCCAAGTGTGAAAGAACATCTTGGTCCTTCAAAGAAAAGAAACCATTGAAATTTAATTTTCTTTTAGCTCGGCATGCCACAGGTTTGAGGAATAAATGATCAGGTAATGATACAATGATTTTGAAATCTAATTGTTAATTAGGGGGGGTGTAAGGGATGATTGAATGGTGGTTCATCCCCATGGTCAGGGGTATTGTACACATGGACGTGTAAACACGATTCAGGAAGCTGCTTCAGCTCCATGAGATCCCTAAGAACCACAGTGCAGGAGGATCTAGGTACACAGCTGTCTGCCTCGCTCTCCTGGGTTACATGTAGATCCAGGGGTCTTGACAGTGGCTTCAGAGCAGCTAACTTTTATCTATTTCTCCCCTTCCTTATCTCCAGTTTATCTCAAACAGTCCTGACTACCATATTTTAAAGTAAGACCAATTGTAGTTATCTACATGAGTTTCTTGTTCATTATTGCAGAGTAACAATCAAGGATACCATTAAATATCATTTAATTGACCTTATTAAATTTGTTGTACCTTATAATTGATTAGAACACTGCGTTTAGTTCGGCGTTTGATATTCACCAAGCGTGTTAATCTGCTTACAACTGCTATGTGCCTCATTCCTATTAGAAGTGTATCTTTGGCCCAGCACAAGATTTTAATGACTCAAATCATCATAAATTAAGATAATGTACTGTCTTTTGGATGATAGGGAGGCATATGGGTCCATTTTGGAAATATGCCCATCTGTCTTTGCTCCCCATGGGAAGTTTCTGGTCACTAGGTCTCCAGGAAATCATTCTTTCAGATCCAACCCATAACAGTTTCATCATTTCCTCTAATAAGACAATTTCAACTTAATAAATAAAACCAATAGCATCCCTTACGTATGAATAAAGTTAGTGAACTTTACAGAGAAAAGAGCATATTTGCACAATCTCAGTAAAGGAAACAGAAGAACTGAATGATGATCAAGTCTCATTCAAGCTTATCTTTGAAAGTCAGTAAGACCAGGTTATCATTTCAAGGATGTGTGTAGAGCTGTGAGCCTTGGAAGATAGAAATAGTGGCCTCCTATGGAGCAAAGCTGGCTTGCACAAGCCCTAGGTCTCTAATAGCTTGGTGCCTCTCCTTCTAATTGGGGTAGAAATAAGAGAGATCAGAGAGACTTATTAAAGTTTTTGTTGCATGAAGTCTTCTATGAAGACCATCCATGCATATTGTTCTGGATAGCTCTCTGTTCCTAAGACTACTAGTTACTTTAAGAGCTTGTCGGGAACTGTGAAAGGTCTGCTATTTTACCTTTCCTGCAAGCTAATAAGTTAGCCTACAATGGTTTTACAGATGCTGGCAAAAGACACGAGACCCATGGGTCAGAGACAAGGACTTAATGACACAACAATAGCAGTGGCCAGAGTATCAGCATTTGCACTGGTTCACTAAATCCCATTTCCTACAGGGTGATACACAGTGGTCCAGGGGACATGCAGAGAGATGCAAGATCTCAGAGCCTATGGAACTCAAATCTTTGATAACGGTCAGGATTTCTGCTAACCTTTGTCCTGATGGGGTGTTATTTTTATTATACTGGGCAGTAAGCAAGCCTACCCTTTGCTCCCGAGGAGGCCACTATTTTTATCTTCCAAGGCTGACAGCTCTACACACATCCTTGAAAAGACAGCCTGGTTTTACTGGCTTTCAAAGATAAGCTTGAAAGAGACTTGATCATCATTCAGTTCTTCTGTTTCCTTTATTGAGATTGTGCAAGTATGCTCTTTTCTCTGTAAAGTTCACTAACTTTATTCATACATAAGGGATGCTGTTGGTTTTATTTATTAAGTTGAAATTGTCTTATTAGAGCAAATGATGTAACTGTTATGGGTTGGATCTGAAAGTATGATTTCCAGGAAAAATGTGAAAGAAGATTAGTACGCACAGAACTTTGCCACAAGGAGCTGATAGCAACTTAAATGATTTTAATTTGAATACTGTTTTATACAACTTTCTTCCATTTACTTCATCCTCTCTGCTTCCTTTAACTCTCATATGGGAATGGGGCACTTTCAGGGATTCACTGAACTCATTTACAATATTCAAATGGTTTTGTCTGTTGTGGTTTATTTTATTGAGGTAAAGTTGACATACAATATTATATCAGTTTCATGGGTACAACGTAATGATTCAATGTTTGAGTATATATTGAAATGATCACCACAATAAGTCCAGTAAACATCCGTCCATACATAGTTACAAATATTTTTCTCTTGTGATGAGGACATGGCATATTTCAAGGTGCAGAAGAATCAATGATGGTGTCATACTTTTCTATATACATCTTGATGAATTTGGACATAAGTATACACCCTTGAGACTGTCAGCACCGTCAAGGCCACAAACATATTCATCACCTTCCAAAGTTTTCTCTCACCTTCTTTATTACTATCATTCTGTGGTAAGAACTCTTAGTATCTACTCAAGTAGCAAATGTGACGTATGCAATAGAGTTTTGTTAGCTGAAGGCACTACGCCATATCCTACATCTCCAGAACTGATTTATCTTGATAACTGAAACTTTGTATCCTTTGATAATCAGCTCCCCATTCCCCCATCCCTCCAGCCGCTGGCAACCACCATTCTAACCTCTGCTTGTATGAGTTTGACAATTTTACATTCCACATATAAGTATTTGCCTTTCTCTGTCTGCCTTATTTAGGTTAGCATAATATCTTCTAGGTCCCTCATATTGTCAAAAATGGCAGGAATTCCTTCTTTTTTCAAGGTTGACGAATATTCCATTTCTTTATCCATTCATCCATCAATGACGTTTAGGTTACTTCCATATCTTCGCTATTGTGAATTAGCTGCAATGAACATTAGAGTACAGGTATCTCTTTGAGACCTTGATCTCAATTCCTGTGGGTATACACCAGAAGTGGGATTGCAGGATCATATGCTAGTTTTCTTTATTGGAGGAACCTCCATACTGTTTTCCATAATGGCTGTACTAGTTTATATTCCCACAAGGTTTCCTTTTCTCCACATCTTCACCAATATTTGTCATCTTTAGTTTTTTTGATAATCGCCATCTTAACAAGTGTGAAGTGATACCTCATTGTGGTTTTGATTTGCATTCCCTGATGGTTAACGATGCCAAACACCTTTTCAGACACCTATTGGCCACTTGTATGTCTTCATTGGAAAAAGTCTATTGTGGTCTCTTGCCCATATTTTAAATTGATTTGTCTTTTTGTTATTGAGCCAACAGAAAAAAAGGAGAACACAATTTCCAGGCGTTATGGGTGCTTCCCAGTTGATGCAGACGGTTTTGTGTTTACAGTGGTACCAAAAGGTCATGTTTCGTGCTTTTTCTTCAGCTTGTTATAAGACCAGCAGTAGCTGCGGCATGGCAGATAATCGGGATCTTCTGGGGTTGGAGGGTTACAAAATAAATGAGTGGTAAGGAATTTTGTATGTTTCCAAGTAAATTATTGTGATCGTAGTCCATGGAATCCAGGATTAGATAGGTGTAGGAGGAAATTAAGGTGAGGATTGGTTGATCTGGCATTACTTCTGATCTTGAGGGACAGGTATCTACTATATGAGTGTTTGAATAAAAATATTAGAGATCAGGAATTTGTGGTGGGTGAATATGTTTTCTGAATTATTTACTTTTGAACATAACCACTAGGATAATGTGAACATCTGGGAGATTGGAGGAAGTCGTTAACACGGGGTGGTTGATAATATCACTATTGATTTAACCTCTATGAACACCCAGTGGTCAATGGATTAAGCAAATGAGTAGACAGAAAACACAGAAATGGTAAGATTTGGGTTTTAGTAAAGGACTGGGGACTGACTGTCCTGAGTGGGAGTGCCAGGACTTGTGCGGTTGAGAGTGACAAGGACAAGAAGAGAATAGAATCACACTGAAACAAGGAGGGGGTGTTAACAGGATGGAGGGGGAGAAATGATCTGGAGTAGCCTTGAATTTTGACCTTGAGCTTTCTGTTCTTGATGCAAATCTGCCTGATGACATCCCAAGACACAGGTCAGATCTATCCCCAGAGGATAGAGGCGGGGTGGAAGTACAAAACAGCCAGGATAATTGTCCTAAAAAGACAGGCTTCTTTTATCTTTTGACCCACTTTCATGATTGGTTTTTGTAGGGTAAGAGGAAAAGAAGGATGATAAGAAGGATGACTGTCACGTCTTCGCAGAGGAAGCAGCATAACTGTGAAAAACTGTCCAAACCAAAGCCTGGTTTAATCATCTCCATCCCTTTGAGGATGTCCAGTGACATGTTCAAGAGGACGGTGACTAGAATCCCATCACATCCTGGCAATGACGGGTATCTGGGAGGATTCCTTGGACCAGCCCCACCAAGTCTGCTGGGCCGAGAGACCGCAAGGACTCCAGGCCTGCAGCAGTGCAGGACAACTTGTAAGTCCTTTCAACCTTGCCAAAGCATTGCAAAATCTTGCACCTAGTCACACCGTTGAATACCTGTCAGGTGTGATCGCAGGTGGTCTGCATTCCAGGTCCCTTGCGCACTCCTGCTGGTCTTCAGATTTGGCAGAGATGATTCCAGGAGCTGATATGGGCATTCCACAGCTCGACTGCCAACAATTTCTGACGACTGAGGAAGGTATCAGGAAGGAGGAAAGAGCAGTGAAGAGCACAGGAGTGAGACTGGTGATAGCACTCATGGCGGACAGACTTGCTAGCGAGGCAGAGAAAGTGAGGGGCCAAGAAGGCCGTCCTGACAACAGATGAAATGGAGCAGGCACCTCAGTGAGGTCTCATGGCTGCGTCCCTAATGTTTCCTTGCTTTGAGCTCTTGAACTTTGAAAATATACCAATACTTTTCTTTTATTAAACTCTGCTGCGTGACAAAGAAAATAGAGATAGCGCTTTCTTTCTGAGGTGAGAGGTTGAGTTTCAGGTGAGGAGAGAAAGATCTTCCTTTTTCATGCTCTTTTCTCATGTTCCTTTACTATGTACAATATTTATTTGTACTTTAAAGTCAGCAGCCAGTTATCAACGTCACGGGATGATTCAGCTTTTCCCATCACAGTCACAGTAAAACCTCCATAAAGTGGATTATTCTTTTTGTGTAATATTCCAATAGACTCCAAAATATTATTTCAAATCACTTTTGTGTCTATGTTCTCAAATTAGATATTTACTTCTAGGTCTCCATTTTTCTGTTCTCTGTTGCATGCTACTTCAGAGTTGCATGTAAGGAAATACCAGATTTCCCTCAGTTTTTTAGATCCATATGTGTTGGAAATGTGATTCATGAAAATTTACATGGCAGTTGGGGGATAGTGCTATTATCAAAAGAGATCGTTTCAGGATCAGTAATGCTGAAAGAACCCACTGCTTGTTGGGATTTAATTGTCTATTTGAGGGATCAAGCTTTCACTGTTGGCACTTCTCTTTCTCTTTGGAGGGAAAGTATGGCCTTCTCAGTATTTTCATAACCAAATCACTTTCCTTGGTGGCTGTGCCGTGTCAGGAAGGTCTTGAGATGACGGGAACCAGGGTTCATCCTCAAATTCTGGCTGTTCTGACAAGGCTTCCCTGGCAGAGTGCAGCCTGTGTGTCTGAGTGACACTTGCAGCCATCAGAAAGGAGGGGATACCTCACAAGTGCCAAGCGATTCATCTGTCCCTTGTCTTACAGGGTGTTCCCAAGTGATGAGGTTCAAAATGCCACTTGGTAACCATTTGAAATCTCCTAGACATGGGGTGGGTTCTCTGTGTGAGCTCAGAGCAGTGTCTGTTCACCACCAGATGGGAAGCATTTCAGTATTTTAATTGGTAAGGCTGTGTTCATGCACGTCCATGGACCATGAGTTCAGTGGCATTCCCTGTTGGAGCCCCCCACACCCCTGTCATACCCCATCTTTCAAAGCTCCAAACAGCCTTCACACCCCAGGAGGTTGTGGTAATGTAAGCACAGAACAGGATTGGGGAAAAAAACACAACCACCCAGGGGTGACACAGTTTAAGGGCTCGGGCCCAATTGCCCCATTTGGACGAGTTGGTAACACCAACACTTAGTGTGTAAACTGGATGATAGTCCAAGATCATGGACCTAAGAACGACACGGGCTCAGATGTCACCTTGGACAACAAGGGACAGTGTGGGGTCACTCACTGGCCAGGATTATGGTCGCTTATACTGGCAAAGTAGAGCTCACCGGGGATCCTCTGGCCAAGCCAGAGAGGAGGCTTGGGAAGTTCTAGGGAATTTCTGTCCTAAAGGGAATTGTTTAAGGAAGGCAGGGGTGCTGAAAATCCTAGTTGACAGGGAGCAGTCTTGTTTATGGAACGAGGCCCAGCGGTAGCCTTAAAAGCTGCGTCACAAATCTTTCCTCCTGGATACAAAACAAGCAGGGAAAGGAATTCAGAGTCTTGGACAAGGATCACAGCAGGATTCAAATCCGGGTCAGGGGTGAACAGGGAGCCCCTAGAGGGGCCTCAGGAGCGAGGTCCTTCCTGCCTTTAGTCCATTTGCTAATGAGCTTCCTTGGGCCTTGTCCTCTCCAAGTGCACGTTTTGATCTTTTTACATTGTTTTCCCCACTTAGAGCTGATGCAATTCCAGAGATTGAACTAGAAAACTACAAGTTCCTAAAATTTAGTCAAAAGAAAGCTCAATAAGGGAAGCAGAAAATGTTCCCTGTTCCTCAAGAATGTAGAAAGGCAGCCCCTGCCTGTGGCACGACATGGTCCCGGGTAGTGCTGTTTTAAAGACACCCACATTTCAGTGGTTGTTGCTCTGCCTGTGAAAGTACCTTCAACATTTAAATCCCAAGAGAACAGGCAGGGGTCACGTCTGCTCCTGGAGGAGCTGAATGATACTGAAATGAACTGGTCTTCGGAATTAGGGGAATTTGGGGGTTCCCCACTAACGAGGGAAGGGGCTGGCCCTTCTCCCTTCTCCCACATACAATAAGCTGATGACCCAGAAGAATTCGTGATTCAAGGAGAAATGTGAGATTCAGTGTCTCACTTACATGCCTACAGAAAGCGACAGAACCACATCACAACTCCCAGACCGTAAAGGGAACAGGACTTTAATATATTATTCAAATATGGCATTTATTGTTTACAACAAATAACTTCTGTGCCTCCCCAGTGGGTGAATAGTTGCTGGGGTAGAGACATCAGGGAGCTCAGGTGGGTGTGTCCCCTCTCTCTTGGGCATCAGGGGTCGCAGGAATCAGCTTACAATGCTCCCCTTCCAGTCAGGAGGTAGGAGCTGGCCCAGTGCATGGGAAACCTCCCAGCTGAGTCCCTGCTGCTGAGGATGGGGCTGTGATGGGTCACTGGTACGGGGCTCAGTGTTGGGACCTGGGGACTGCTGAGAAGAGTCCTGTTATCTTGGTGGCCTGGAAGAATCATGGCCCCCACCCTGTCCCCACTGCACCGGGTGCTCCAGACACTGTGCTCAGTGCTGTCAGCCACCAGTACCCCATTTGGCCCTGCCATGCGAACGATCATTTAGTATCACCTATTTCACAGAGAGGGAAATGGAGTCTCAGGAAGCTGAAGAGAGTCACCCCAATCACAGGACTGCTCAGTAGTGGAGCTGGGATCCCAGTGCCAGCTGTTCGACTACCCAAGGCCATGCTTAGCCCGAAGCCTTACTGAACCACTAGGAGTCAGTCACCGCGGCCCAGACACTCACTCACCCCTGACCTTGATGATGGCGGGTTCTTCTTGGCCTTGAGTATTCTGCTGGCCACGTAGGTCTGGAGGTTCAGCTGGCAGGACAGGCTGTAGCTCCAGGACAGAGAGGCTCCTGTGAACCTAAGAGAAACCACAGCTCACGTTTCCCCCCACTGCCTGCCCAGCAGCTGGAGTCTGGGTGTCCCAGAGGTCGCCATGCAATAAGGCCTGGGGCTGAGTGGAGGGCCACGGAGACAGGACCTCTGGACTGGCCAACAGGGAGAGTCCACCCCTGCCCTCACCCAACTCCTGCCCGGCCTCACCTATCAATCTCGTTGAGCAGCTCCATGTCCTGGAACCAGGCCCCAAATCGCTCCTCGGGCTCTAGGTTGTAATTCTTTGTGGCCACCTGGATCAGCAGGATCTCCCTCATGACTGGGTATTCCTGGGACCAGAGGGAAGGAGAGGCTGCACTTAGGGCCTGGGTGAGGGATGCTGCATGGGACTTGTCGGGTGTCAGGGGTGGGGCGGGGACGAGTCCTAGGAATCCTCCTTCCCTCCAGTTCCTACCAGGTTTTACCTGTTCTCAGAATGGGAATAAGCAGCCCCTCCTCCAGGACTTTTTCCTAGATGCCATCCTCCCCTCAACCCACCTGCCAACTGGATGGGTCTCCCACTTCTCTGTTATCAAACTCTTCCACTCAATGTAAGATACAGGGGCTGGAGACAGGGACTGTTCTGCCAAGAGGGTCTCTGAATTCCTCTTCCTTCCCCTCCCCTGAAGGGGGTGCGGCAGCTGTTCACTTCAGTCCTCTTCTCAGGTTGATCTCATTCCCCTGGAAGGCAGACAGCCAGAGTCCATCAGACAGAGCAGCCTAGACTGACTAGCCCCCTATGCCCATCCCTTCTCAAGTTACACTACTGCCAGGTCCCCAGAGGGGGCCAGGCAGGCAGAGAAAACAGGACTTGGACCCAGGCCTTGCTCTGGGCTCCAGAGAAGGAGGACATGGGGGAGAGGCCAAGGGACCTGGCAGCACAACCCTCTCTGATGACAGACTTGGAGGCTGAGGCCTCAGGCAGAGGAGACTGCTCAGCCACTTAAGTGCTGCCTGACTTGGAGTGGCCCGAATCCTCTCTCCCTCCATGGGCAGCATGGGAGGGAGAGGCTGAGTCCAGCTCAGATAAATCCTGACCCAGCTGTGCCATCAGGCAGCTCTGAGCTTCCCCAGCCTGGGGAACCATAATGGGTGTCTCAGGTAGAACCTCTGTTCTCTCATCCCTAAGATGTGCCTGATGTCCCAGCTCCCACAGGCGGCTGTGAGGCTCTCATGAGAGATGTGCCAAGTGCTGAGAGCTCAGAGCTCAGTTCAGGGGCTCCCACAACCCAAGGCTCAGGATGCTGGTACTCAATGCCTGGTCCTCAGGTGCACCCACCTCGAGATTATCACCCATCAGCCAGTGCAGCAACAGCAGTTGACCAAGGAAAGTGCCAATATAGGGGATGACACTCTGTGACATCAGAGTGTGGGTGGGATGAGCCCTTGCTCTCAAGTCGGGCCCCTGCAGACTCTCCCCTGAAAAGTCCTCACCCTCAGCCTCCTGGCACACCCCAGGGTTCCCACGGGGAGCAGCCTAGGACCCTTAGCAGCCTCCCCTCAATTCCTCCTCCTTTCACACCCCACGAACACCACACTCCTCCTCCTCATCTCCCAGGGCTGGCTTCTGGCAAATCACAGAGTATGCGGTCCCTGGCCCTCCCCACAACAATAATCCTGCACCAGATCTCCCAGGTCCTCCTCCTGGTCACTTCTACTGGAAGATTCAGGCACTGTGGCAGCAAGAGGAAGGGCCGTCCTCTCTTGATTTGAGGCCTCCAGCTGGGAGGGCAGAGCCCCTCCCCCACAGGCACACTCACCTGCTGCTGCTGCTGCTTCTCCTGCACCCTATGGGGGCTGGTCTGCGAGGGGGCAAACGTGGAGGGCCCCTCCTGCCAGTGTCGAGGAGAGTGTCAGTAAGGCCATAGTCCCCTCACCACATTTCTCTCCAGCACCACTGGCCTCCGAACCTGGACATCTGACTCGAGTCAACTGGTACCAATGCCAATACATCCTCCAAGATGTTTTGATTCTAGAACAAGCTCAGCTCCAACTTTCACTCTGGGTGTGAGCTTGGGCTTTTGGTCGGGCTTCCCTGAGCCTCTTTTCTCATATGGAAGGTGTGAGAACTCCAGCTACCTCACAGGTACTCCTGAGGACTCAGTGTCACATGGCTGTCATCATTGTGCTCGCCCTCACCCCTCCAGGTGGAGCAGGCAGAAAGCTCCCACAGTCCTTTCCTCCCTCTTAAATCATCATCACCGTGTGAGGCCTGCACCACACAATCACCATCCCTCCCTTCCCTGATGAGGAGACAGAGGCCCAAACAGGGGCAGTGAGTTGCTCAGGGGCCCAAAGAAGAGAGGCCGCTTGCTCCTCCCAGCCAGATGCCCTGTTCCCACATCCTCACCTAACCCGCAGCCCCACCACTGACAACAGTCCTGTCCTCTGAGCTCTCACAGCTTGGTCCTGGGCTGAGCAGTGGAGAGGACGGGGTGTCTTGGGAGTCTGGTTGCATGGCTCCTGCCTGCCCCAGTCTCGTGGAGTGTCTGGCCCCCAGGCTGGGCCAAAGGCCATGCCAAAGCCTTCTCCTCACCAAGGAACCCCTCAGGACATTCCCTTGCCCTGAACTCTTTCTTTATCCACTCAGGAACTGAACCCCTAATGTGCCACCTCTGATCCACAGGGAAGGTGGTGACAGGACGCTTTGCTTCCTCATTTACGTGAAGCTCCTAACGTCCTTTCAGCAGGATCCACTAAGAATCCATGAGTTGCCTAGAGCCTTCTCATAAGCCCCTGGGGGCATATGTCATTGCCAACCAGGCACTCAGATGAGACTCTTGTTGTTGACTCGAGTGACTGCTCTAGGGGTCCAGGGGTGTCCCCGAAAGCACACACATCTGTCTCTGGTCCAGCCGTTCAGGCCCAAGGATGAGCAGCCTGTTTGTCCACCTGGACCATGGGAATCCTCTGCCATGCATGTCCCTGGCACAGGCACGGGGCCTCCCCTTGGAGACATCGTGAAGACAGAAGGAGCAGCAGGGACCTGGCTTCCTGATTACAGGTTTAGGCTGAGGGCTAAACCCACCGCAACAGCTTGGAAGAAGCTACATCCAGCAGGATGGACGTGCACGGAAGCCAGAGACCTGCTGATAGCACCAGCTCAGCAACTCCTCCTGGAACAGCCCAACCAACACCACTGTGTACCATGACCAGGGCCTCCTGCCCAAAAATGGCACCCTGGTGCCCATTAGCTGAACAGATCCCTCTGCTTGTTAACCTGGACAAGATAGACTGGAATGTTTCAGAGAAAGTTCAAGTGAGAAACTATCAAAACCACAGCCTGCCCAGTACCCTTGTCCCTTTCCCCCCTCCTCTCTTTCCAGACCCACAACCTCCACTCTATCTTGGTCATCAGGTCTCTGCTCAAGGACTCATCTTGGCTGTAGAGCTCCTTAAGTTTTTCAGAGATTTACCGGAGGGCAGGGGAAAGAGGGAAGGATAAATTTAGGGATAATGTGAGGGGTCTGAGTGCAAATCCCTTTTCTTTGACAACCCAAGAGATTCAACCTGCCTGGAGGAGTGTTCTCACTGGGATCCTCTGAGCGCTAAGGTCTCATGGGACTTGGAGGGGGCTCTCCTGTGGCTCACTGGGGTCTCCACTCCCCAGCTCTACAGAGCAGCTCTGTTTTGACCACTATGTGTTTCAACTGGCCATAGAGTTCTGTTGTTATAAACACTTGAAAATCTCCAATGTGGCTCAACCCAATAGCTGACATTTAGGGAAACCGAGTCCTGAAGCAGAACTGGTGCACTAAGGACACCAGGAGACTTAGAGACCAACTACGCACTCCCAGGCCCTGTCCCCAGCATTTGCTGCTTCCCAGGATTTCCCGGCTGACTGAGGCGCCAATGGCAGACATACAGGAGATCCCCCATCCATCCTGGTCCTCCTATGGAGAGAGGCCTACCCACAGGGAAACTTACCCCCGTGTGTTCTTCAGGTGGCTTGTGGAGGTTTTCTGCAGAGCAGAGATGAGAGTGCGGGGCGAGGAGAGGTTCTTCCAGATCTCGCACTCCTGGGGAAGGGAAGAGAATGAGGTGTGAGGTTGGGCACTGGAGCCCCGCTTGCTCTAGCTTCAGTCCCCTTCTATTTAAATCTCCCCTCCTGGATGAGACAGATGCTCAGGGAGCCCCAGAAGGACATTTAGGACCCAGAAAGTAACACTCACAAGGAGGAGGAGTTTAGCTCAACCCAGGGAAGGAGCCAGGTAGGAAGTGAGCATCCTCCCACTGGGACCTGGAGTCAAGGTCAGCGAGGACCCTGGCAGGAAGGGCCTAGGGACTTGCAGCAGCTTAGACTACACACTTCAATCCTGGGAACTGATAAATGTGGAGAGGCAGTTCCCAAGTCTCCAGAGAGGGACTCTACTGGGCCTCCCACGGCACACCTGGGCCACCTGGTATAGTCATCACAGTGGAACCACTAAGTAGTTAGTAACTGGCTTCTTAACATAATAACAGCCAAAGTGATGGGATGTCTTGTCTAAATTATAACTAAAACAGTCTCTCACTTCCTCTTACTCCTTCTTTCATGTTCCATCTCTCTCTCTCTCACTCTGTCGAATCCCTGTAACTGAGGAATCAAATACCAGTGTTTTAGGGCTGCCCAATGTGGACGCCTAGATAGGAGTGAAGCACGAGATTGCCCAGGCAAACAGACAGAAAGAAACTCAGGTTCTCAGTCCAAACTGAACGCTAAAATCTGAGAGCAAACTTGGGGGCCAATCCTCCTCCAGTTGAGCCTCAGTTGCAGGCCACACAGGGTGGTGATGAGGTAAGAGGGAGGAAAGGACTGTGGGAGCTTTCTGCCTGCTCCACCTGGAAGGGTGAGGGCGAGAACAATGTCATGTGACACTGAGTCCTCAGGAGAACCTGTGAGGTAGCTGGAGTTCTCACAACTTCCAGATGAGGAAACAGGCTCAGGGACTCCTGGCCCAAAGCCCAAGCTCACACCCAGAGTGAGAGTTGGAGTTGGGCTTGTTCTAGAATCACAACATCTTGGAGGATGGAGTGCTATTGGTACCAGTTGCCTGGAGTCAGATGTCCAGGGTCAGAGGCCAGTGGTGCTGGAGAGAAATGTGGTGAGGGAACTATGGCATTACTGACACTCTCCTTGACCCTGGCAGGAGGGGTCCTCCACGTTTTCCCCCCCGCAGATCAGCCCCCATAGAATGCAGGAGAAGCAGCAGCAGCAGCAGCAGGTGAGTGTGCCTGCGGGGGAGGGGCTCTGCCCTCCCAGCTGGAGGCCTCAAATCAAGAGAGGACGGCCCTTCCTCTTGCTGCCACAGTGCCTGAATCCCCCAGTAGAAGTGACCAGGAGGAGGGCCTGGAAGAGCTGGTGCAGGATGGTGGTTGTGGGGAGGGCCAGGGACGGCATACCCTGTGATTTGCCAGAAGCCGGCCCTGGGAGGTGAGGAGGAGGAGTGTGGTGTTCGTGGGGTGTGAAGGGAGGAGGAATTGAGGGGAGGCTGCTAAGAGTCCTAGGCTGCTCCCCGTGGGAACCCTGGGGTGCGCCAGGAGGCTGAGGGTGAGGACTTTTCAGGGGAGGGTCTGCAGGGGCCCGACTTGAGAGCAAGGGCTCATCCCACCCACACTCTGATGTCACAGAGTGTCATCACCTAGATTGGCACTTTCCTTCGTCACCTGCTGATGCTGCACCTGCTGATGGGTGATAATCTCGAGGTGGGTGCACCTGAGGACCAGCCATTGAGGACCAGCATCCTGAGCCTTGGGATGCGGTAGCCCCCAAAGTGAGCTCTGAACTCTCAGCACTTGGCACATCTCTCATGAGAGCCTCACAGCCGCCTCTGGGAGCTGGGACATCAGGCACATCTTAGGGATGAGTGAACAGAGGTTCCCCCTGAGACACCCATTCCGATTCCCCAGGCTGGAGAAGCTTAGAGCTGCCTGACGGCACAGCTGCATGAGGTTTTATCTGAGCTGGACTCAGCCTCTCCCTCCCATACTGCCCGTGGAGGGAGAGAGGATTCGGGCCCCTCCAAGTCAGGCAGCACATAAGTGGCTGAGCAGTCCCCTGTGCCTGAGGCCTCAGCCTCCAAGTCTGTCATCAGAGAGGGTTGTGCTGCCAGGTCCCTTAGTCTCTCCCCCATGTCCGCCTTCTCTGGAGACCAGAGCAAGGCCTAGGTCCAAGTCCTGTTTTCTCTGCCTGCCCGGCCCCCTCTGTGGACCTGGCAGTAGTGCAACATGAGAAGGGGTGGGCCTAGGGGGCTAGTCAGGCTAGGCTGCTCTGTCTGATGGACTCTGGCTGTCTGCCTTCCAGGGGAATGAGATCAACCTGAGAAGAGGACTGAAGTGAACAGCTGCCGCACCCCCTTCAGGGGAGGGGAAGGAGGATGAATTCATAGATCCTCTGGGCAGAGCAGTCCCTGGATCCACCCCCTGTATCTTACATTGAGTGAAATAGTTTGATAACAGAGAAGTGAGAGACCCATCCAATTGGCGGGTGGGTTGAGGGGAGGATGGCATCAAGGAAAATGTGCTGGAGGAGGGGCTGATTATTCCCATTCTGAGAACATGTAGAGCCTGGATGGAACTGGAGGGAAGGACTGTTCTCAGGACTGGTCCCCTGCTCCACTCCTCACCCCCACAATGTCCATGCAGCATCCTCCACTCAGGCCCTATCTGCAGCCTCTCTTTCCCTCTGGTCCCAGGAATACCCAGTCATGAGGGAGATCCTGCTGCTCCAGGTGGCCACAAAGAATTACAGCGTAGAGCCCGAGGAGCCATTTGGGGCCTGGTTCCAGGACATGGAGCTGCTCAACAAGAATGATAGGTGAGGCCGGGCAGGAGTTGGGTGAGGGCAGGGGTGGACTCTCCCTGTTGGCCAGTCCAGAGATCCTGTCTCCGTGGCCCTCCACTCAGCCCCAGTCCTTATTGCATGGCGACCTATGGGACACCCAGATTCCAGCTGCTGGGCAGGCAGTGGGGGGACACCTGAGGTGTGGCTCCTGTTAGGCTCACAGGTGCCTCTCTGTCCTGAAGCTACAGCCTGTCCTGCCAGCTGGACACCCAGACCTAGTTGGCCAGCAAAATACTCAAGGCCAAGAAGAACCCGCCATCATCAATTTCAGGCGTGAGTGAGTGTCTGGGCTGTGGTGACTGACTCCTATTGGTTCAGTAAAACTTCGGGGTAAACGTGCCCTTTGGGAGTCGGACAGCTGGCACTGGGATCCCAGCTCCACTACTGAGCAGTTCTGTGACTGGGGTGACTCTCTTCAGCTTCCTGAGACTCCGTTTCCTCCTCTGTGAAATAGGTGATACCAAATGATCGCTCGCATGGCAGGGACAAATGGGGTACAGGTGGCTGGCAGAATTGAGCACAGAGCCTGGAGCACTCAGTGCAGTGGGGACAGGGTGGGGGCCATGATTCTGAGGGAGGCCCCCCAGGATAACCCGACTCTTCTACTCAGTTCCCAGGCCCCAACACCAACACCCGTACCAGTGGCCGACCACAGCCCCATGCTCAGCAGCGGGGACACAGCTGGGAGGCTTTCGACGCACTGGGCCAGCTCCTACCTCCTGACGGGAAGGGGAGCATTGTAAGCTGATCTCTGAGGTCCCCTTAAACCCAAGAGAGAGGGGACGGCCCCACCCCAGCTCCCTGATGTCTCTACCCCAGGACCAATTCACACATTGTGGAGGGACAGTAGTTATTTGTTGTAAACAATAAATGCCATATTTGAATATTATATTAAAGTCCTGTTCCCTTTACAGCCTGAGAGTTGTGGTGTGGTTCTGTCGCTTTCTGTAGGCATGTAAGTGAGACACTGAATCTCACATTTCTCCTTGAATCACTAACTCTTCTGGGTCATCACCTTATTGTATGTGGGAGAAGGGAGAAGGGCCAGCTCTTCGCTGGCTAGTGGGAACACACCCAAGTCCCCCTAATTCCGAAGACCAGTTCATTTCAGTGTCATTCAGCTCCTCCAGGAGCAGACATGGCCCCCCCGCCCATTCTCTTGGGATTTTAAGGTTGAAGGTACTTTCACAGGCAGAGCAACAACCACTGAAATGTGGGTGTCTTTAAAACAGCACTACCCAGGACCATGTCTTGCCACAGGCAGGGGCTACCTTTCTACATTCTTGAGGAACAGGGAACGTTTTCTGCTTCTCTTTTTGAGATTTCTTTTGACTAAATTTTAGGAACTTGTAGTTTTCTAGTTCAATCTCTGGAATTACATCAGCTCTAAGTGGGGAAAACAATGTAAAAAGATCAAAACGTGCACTTGGAGAGGACAAGGCCCAAGGAAGCTCATTAGCAAATGGACTAAAAGCAGGCAGGACCTAGCTCCTGAAGCCCCTCTAGGGGCTCCCTGTTCACCCCTGACCTGGATTTGAATCCTGCTTGGATCTTTGTCCAAGACTCTGAATTCGTTTTCCTGCTTGTTTTGTATCCAGGCAGAAAGATTTGTGACGCAGCTTTTAAGGCTACTGCTGGGCCTCGTTCCATAAACATGACTGCTCCCTGTCAACTAGGATTTTCAGCACCCCTGCCTTCCTTATGCAATTCCCTTTAGGGCAAACAATCCCCAGAAGTCCCCAAGCCTCCTCCCTTGCTTGGCCTGATGGACCCCTGGTGAGCTCTACTTTGCCAGTATAAGCGACCATAATCCTGGCCAGTGAGTGACCTCACATGTCCCTTGCTGTCCAAGGTGACTTCTGAGCCCGTTTCATTCTGAGGTCCATGTTCTTGGACAATCCTCCAGTTTACACACTAAGTGTTGGTATTACCAACTCGTCCAAATGTGGCGATTGGGCCCAAGCCCTTAAACTGTGTCGCCCCTCGGTGGTTGTGTTCTTGTCCCCAGTCCTATGCTGTGGTCACATTACCACCACCTGCTGGGGTGTGAACACTGTTTGAAGCTTTGAAAGATGAAGCATGACAGGGGTGTGGGGGCTCCGGCAGGGAATGCCACTGAACTGATGGTCCATGGACATGCATGAACACAGCCTTACCAATTAAAATACTGAAATGCTTCCTATCTGGTGGTGAACAGACACTGCTCTGAGCTCACACCGAGAACCCACCCCATGACTAGGAGCTTTCAAAGGGATACTAAGTGGCATTTTGAACCTCATCACTTGGGAACTCCCTGTAAGACAAGGACCAGATGAATCGCTTCGCACTTGTGAATTGTCCCCTCCTTTCTGATGGCTGCAAGTTTCACCCAGACACACAGGCTGCACTCTGCCAGGGAAGCCTTCTCAGGACACCCAGAAGCTGAAAATGAATCCTGGTTCCCGGCATCCCAAGCCATTCCTGACATGGCACAGCCACCCAGGAATGTGATTTGGTAATGGAAAGACTGGGAAGGCTGTACTTTCCCTCCAAGGAGAAAGTACCAACAGTGAAAGCTTGATCCCTCAAATAGACAATTAAATCCCAACAAGCAGTGGTTTCTTTCAGCATTACTGATGCTGAAAAGATCTCTTTTGATAATAGCACGATCCCCCAACTGCCATGTCCATTTCCATGAATCACATTTTCAACACATATGGATCTAAAAAACTGAGGGAAATCTGGTATTTCCTTAGATGCAACTCTGAATTAGCATGCAACAGAGAACAGAAAAATGGAGACCTAGAAGTAAATATCTAATTTGAGAACATAGACATAAAAGTGCGTTTGAAATAATGTTTTGGAATCTATTAGAATATTATACAAAAAGAAGAATCCACTTTTAGTAGATTTTACTGTGACTGTGAGGGGAAAAACTGAATCACCCCTGACGTTGATAATTCACTGCTGACTTTAAAGTACAAATAAATAATATACATAGTAAAGGAAAAGGAGAGAACAGCATGAAAAAGGAAGATCTTTCTCTCCTCACCTGAAACTCAACCTCTCACCTAAGAAAGAAACTGTTGTCAATATTTTCTGTCTCAAAGCAGAGTTTAATAAAAGAAAATATCGATATATTTTAAAGTTTCAAGAGCTCAAAGCAAGGAAACATTAGGGATGCTGCCTAGAGACCTCACTGATGTGCCTGCTCCATTTCATCTGCTGTCAGGACGGCCTTCTTAGACCCTCACTTTCTCTGCCTCGCTAGCAAGTCTGTCCGCCATCAGTGCTATCACCAGTCTCGCTCCTGTGCTCTTCACTGCACTTTACTCCTTCCTGATACCACCACAGTGGAGTTGTGGAATGCACAGATCAGTTCCTGGAATCATCTCTACCAAATCTGAAGTCCAGCAGGAGTGGGCATGGGACCTGGAATGCAGACCACCTGTGAGCACACCTGGCAGGGATTCACCTGTGTGACTAGGTGCAAGTTTTTGCTATGTTTTGGCAAGATTGAAAGGACTTACGAGTTGTCCTACACTGCTGCAGTCCTGGAGTCCTTGTGGTCTCTCGGGCCAGCAGATCTGGTGGGGCTGGTCCAAGTTGTCCTCTCAGAGACCAGTCATTGCCAGGATGGGATGGGATTCTAGTAACTGGCCTCTTGAATATGTCACTGGACATCCTCAAAAGAATGGAAAGGCTTAAACCTGGCTTTGGTTTTACTGGTTCCCACAGTTACGTTTCTTCTTCTGTGAAGACGTGACTTATCATTCTTCTTTTCCTTTTACCCTATAAAAACAAATCATGAAACTGGGTCAAATAATAAAGGAGGCCTGCCTTCTTAGGACAATTATCCTGGCTGTTTTGTACTTCCACCCTCCCTCTATCATCTGGGAATAGATCTGACCTGTTTCCTGGGATGTCATCAGGCAGATTTGCATCAAGAACAGAAAGCTCAAGGTCAAACTCAAGGCTCCTCCAGATCATTTCCCCCCTCCATCCTGTTAACACGCCCTCCTTTTTTGAGTGTTAGTCTATTCTCTTCTTTTCCTTGTCACTCTCAACAGCACAAGTCTTGGCACTCACTCTCAGGACAGTCAGTCCCCAGTCCTTTACTAAATCCCAAATCTTACCATTTCTGTGTTTTCTGTCTACTCATTTGCTTAATCCATTGACCACTTGGTGTTCATACAGATTAAATCAATAGTGACGTTATCAACCACTCCCTGTTAGCAACTTACTCACATAATCCAGATGTTCACATAATCCAAATGGTTATGTTCAAAAGTAAATAATTCAGAAAACATATTCACCCACCACAAATTCCTGATCTTTAATATTTTTCTTCAAACATTCATACAGTAGATACCTGTCCCTCAAGATCAGTAGTAATGCCAGATCAACCATACTCACCTTAAGTTTCTCCTACACCTATCAATCCTGGATTCCATGGACTATGATCAAAATAATTTCCTTGAAAAAATAAAAAAATTCCTTACTATTCATTTATTTTGTAAATCTCCAAACCCAGAAGATCCCGATTATCTGCCATGCCGCAGCTACTGCTGGTCTTATGACAAGCTGAAGAAAAAGCACGAAACATGATCTTTTTGTACCACTGTAAATACAAAGCCATCTGCATCAACTGGGAAGCACCCATAATGCCTGGAAAATTTGTTCTCTTTTTTTGTTTGGCTCAAAAACAAAAAGACAAATCAATTTAAAAAATGGTCAAGGAACAAGAGTAAATTTTTTCCAGTGAAGACATACAGGTGGCCAACAGGTGTATGAAAAGGTGTTCAGCATCACAAATCAGGGAATGCAAATCAAAACCACAATAAGCTATCATTTCACACATGTTATGATGGCGATTATCCAAAAAACTAAAGATGACAAATGTTGCTGAGGATGTGGAGAAAAGGAAACCTCGTGGGAATGTAAACTAATACAGCCATTATGGAAAACAGTATGGAGGTTCCTCCAAAAATGAAAACTAGCCTATGATCCAGCAATCCCACTTCTGGTATACACCCACAGGAATTGAAATCAGGGTCTCAAAGATATACCTGCCCTCTAATGTTCACTGTAGCAAATTCTCAATAGCCAAGATGTGGAAGTAACCTAAACGTCACTGATGGATGAATGGATAAAGAAATGGAATATTCGTCAACATTGAAAAAAGAAGGAATTGCTGCTATTTTTGACAACATGAATGCACCTAGAAGACATTGTGCTAAGTGAAATAAGGCAGACAGAGAAAGGCAAATATTTCCTTATTTGTGGAATCTAGAATAGTCAAACTCACACAAGCAGAGGTTAGAATGGTGATTGCCAGGGGCTGGGGAGATGGAGAAATGGGGAGCTGATGTTCAAAGATACAAAGTTTCAGTTATCAAGATAAATAAGTTCTGGAAATCTAGGAGACGGCATAGTGCCTAGAGCTAACAAGACTGTATTGCTTGCGTTACATTTGCTAATAGAGTAGATATTAAGAGTTCTTGCCAGAGAATAATATTAATAAAGGAGGTGAGAGAAAACTTTGGGAGATGATGGATATGTTTGTGGCCTTGATGGTGGTGACAGTCTCAATGGTGTATGCTTATGTCCAAATTCATCAAGCTGTATATGGAAATGTATGACATCATCGTTGATTCTTCTGCACCTTGAAAGATGCCATGTCCTCATCACAAGAGAAAAAATTTGTAACTCTATATGGGGACGGATGTTAACTGGACTTATTGTGGTGATCATTTCAACATATATACAAACATTGAATCATTATGTCATACCGCTGAAACTAATTTAATGTTGTATGTCAACTTTATCTCACTAAAAAAACCACAACAGACAAAACCATTTGAATACTGTATATGAGTTCAGTGAATCCCTGAAACTGCGCCATTCCCATATAGGAATTACAGGAAGCAGAGAGAATGATGTAAGATGGAAGAAAGTTGTACAAAGGAGTATTCAAATTAAAATCATTTAAGTTGCTATCAGCTCCTTGTGGCAAAGTTCTGCGAGCACCGATCTACTTTCACATTTTTCCTGGAAAAACATACTTTCACATCCAACCCATAATAGTTTCATGATTTTCTCTAATAAGAAAATTTCAACTTAATAAATAAAAAGAAAAGCATTTCTTATGTATGAATAAAGTTAGTGAACTTTACAGAGAAAAGAGCATATTTGCACAATCCCAATAAAGGAAACAGAAGAACTGAACGATGATAAAGTCTCATTCAAGCTTATCTTTGAAAGCCAGTAAAAGCAGGCTGTCTTTTCAAGGATGTGTGTAGAGCTGTCAGCCTTGGAAGATAGAAATAGTGGCCTCCTCTGGAGAAAAGGGCAGGCTTGCTTACTGCCCAGTATATTAAAAATAACCACCCCCCAGGGCAAAGGTTAGCAGACATCCTGCACGTTATCCAAGATTTGAGTTACTTAGGCTCTGAGATCTTGCAACCCTCTGCATGTCACCTGGCCCACTGTGTATCACCCTGTAGGAAGTGAGATTTAGTGAACTGGTGCAAATGCTGATATTCTGGCCACTGCTATTGTTGTGTCATTAAGTCCTTTGTCTCTGACGCATGGGACTCGTGACTTTTGCCAGCATCTGCAAGACCATTGTAGGCAAACTTATTGATTTGCAGGTAAGGTAAAACATCAAACCTTTCACAGTTCCTGACAAGCCCTTAAAATAACTAGTAGTCTTAGGAACAGAGAGCTATCCAGAGCAATATGCATGGATGGTCTTCATAGAAGACTTCATGCAACCAAAACTTTAATAAGTCTCTCTGATCTCCTTTATTTCTACCCCAAGTAGAAGGAGAGGCACCAAGCTATTACAGACTTAGGGCTTGTGCAAGCCACCTGGAGACCTAGTGACCAGAAACTTCCCATGGGGTGCAAATACAGATGGGCATATTTCCAAAATGGACCCATGTGCCTCCCGGTCATCACAAAGACCGTGCATTATCTTAGCTTATGAGGATTTGAGTCATTAAAATCTTGTGATGGGCCAAAGATACACTAATAAGTGGAGTAAGGCACATGGCAGTTGTAAGCAGATTAACACACTTGGTGCATATCAAACTCTGAACTAACTTTAGTGTTCTAATCAATTAAAAGGCACAACAAATTTAATTAGGTAGATTAAATGATATTTAATGGTATCCCTGATTATTACTCTGCAATAATGAACAAGAAGCTCATGTAAATAACTATAATTGGTCTTACTTTAAAACATGATAGTCAGGACTGTGTGAGATAAGCTGGAGAGAAGGAAGGGGAGAAATAGACAAAAGTTAGCTGCTCTGAAGCCACTGTCAAGACCTCTGGATCTACATGTAACCCAGGAGATCGAGGCAGATGGCTATGCCCCTATATCCTCATGCACTGTGGTTCTCAGGGATGTTACGGAGCTGAAGCAGCTTCCTGAATCGTGGTTACATATCCATGTGTACAATACCCCTGACCATGGGGATGAGCCACCATTCAATTATCCCTTACACCCCTCTAATTAACAATTAGATTTCAGAATCATTGTATCATTACATGATAATTTATTCCTCAAACCTGTAGGATCCCGAGTTAAAAGAAAATCAAATATCAATGGCTTCTTTTCTTTGAAAGACCAAGATGTTCTTTCACACTTGGAATCCTGATTAGAGGATAAATCCATCAAATCAATGGAAACAACTTAAGAAATGGACAGAGGGATATTTCATTCGTACATATACATTTTGCATTGTTGCAATAATAGAGTTACATTTAAAAAAATTAGAACTTTTTGAAATTTCATAGCTATTAAAGACTTTGTTCTGCATGTACTCCCTTTGGTTTACCAAATCAAACTCACTCTTTAATGGGTATTTCTAGCATTCAGTGCTAGTAACAACAATTTTTTTTAATTCTTATTTTTCCCAGGTCAAAGAACAAGGGCAGAGGTCATAGAGAGGTCAAGTCTAATCTACCTAGGGATGTGGCAGCCTTAACTATGGATGTTCAAGCCAGACATTGCCAGCAGAACCACATCTCTTCATCCATAGGTGAGTTTTTACTAGTAATCAGAGACTTGAGGATATCAAAGGAAATTCTTCATTAAGAACCAAAGTTATAAATTCCTATCTTGGGTTCATTACTTTGAATTTTTGAGCCAAATCGTATGTATAGATTGGACCATGTTCAATTCTGTGATCTTTAGATGATGCAGCCTACAGCTGAAGAGAAACAGATACAACACCAACATCTTATCCTCTCTGAAGCCCAACTGAGAGCCCCTGGAGTTAGAACATTTCAAGACAAGAAAAAGTCATCCTTCTTCTGAACAAAGACTGTAGAGGCTATACAAACATTCAACTTTATTTATTTTGCTTTTTATTTTTGTTTTGTGAGGAAAATGTGCCCTGAGCTAACATATGACAATCCTCTTCTTTTTGCTGAGGAAGACTGGCCGTGGTCTAACATCCATGCCCATCTTCCTCCACTTTATATGGGACGCCGCCACAGCATGGCTTGACAAGCAGTGCGTCGGTGAGTGCCCGGGATCCGAACCTGCGAACCTCAGGCCGCCGCCAACCCCGGGCCGCCACAGCTGAGCATGCGCAATTAACCGCTTGCGCCACCGGGCCAGCCCAAACATTCAACTTTAAATTGTTAACGTGACTTGTTAGAATGTGATGCAGCAAGCATAATACCTTCTAAGTTTCATGATTTTTCTCCAGAATACTGAGATGCTTGAGCTTGAAGTCAAGTTTCCCCATAAATGTATTTATTGAGATAAAATTAACTTCCCTATAAAATAATTCCCATAAAATTGTTACAAATATATCATAGTCTCTGACTAAAAGGGAACAAAGCAAATTGAGCAGTTGAATAGCAGTGCAATAAATTGCATACAAGGATCTTACTGCAGCATTATGTATAATAGTGAAACTGGAAATAACCCCATTTCTATCAAAGAAGAAATAAACAGATCGTGGTATTCCTGTTCTTTGGAGTAGCTCCAAAACTTCTAAAAAGCTAAATTAGAGTGACGTGCACTGATAAGGAGAGACGTCTGTGATATGTGTTTTGGGAAACAGCAAGTTGCAAAACGATGTAGTTATGTAATTTATGTTAAAAAAACTTTATGTGTATTTATAAATTCATTGGAAATGTCCAGAAGAATAAGCTGCAACCTCTTAATAATAGTTCCTTCTGAGTAGGGGAGTGAGTTTGAAGGGAAGGGGATGGAAGGGGAAGGTTTCACTTTACTCTACATAGATCTGTGTAATTTGACTTTTTTTACAAAGTATATAATTCTTTCATAATTAGAAAAATGAGTGATGTGACCGTTTGGTGCAGGGCAACAGTATTATGTTCACCAGTCTCTGTACTGTATGTTACTGCACAGCATGGACTGTAGGAGAAAGCCCAGAGGAGCAATGAAGACAAAAAGACATGACACCTACAAAAAGTCAGTGGAGTATTTCTACATAAGAAACATTCCGGGCTAGTGACGGTCAGTATCTTCCACTGCTCCAGCTCTCACCATGAACCTAGACCCTGCCCAGCGTAGGCCGGACGACCACGCCCTGCTACTCCACACCCCACCCACGGCCTGTTTGTGCAGGGTGACTGCCAACAATCAGACAATGGACTCAGGATGGGGCGTGTGCCTTTGGGAATCCTAGCAGAGAGGGACAAAGTGAAACACTAGCTAAGTGCACACACCTGAGAGGCGGAGATCCAGGAGGAGGCTCAGAATGTACCAAGAAACTGTGTGAAGTGAACGAAGCTACTCGACCTCTCTGAGCCTCAGTGTCCTCCTCTGTAAAATGGGGATCACAGGCCTACTTCACAGAGCTGTTGGGGAAGATACATAAAAGTGCCTGTGACAGCCAGTGTCCACATTATTAACAAAGTCATATCCGACTTCAAAATAATCAATGAAAAGAATAATGTTAATGAGACCAAAGACAAGAGGCCCAGCTTCGTAACAGCCCCAGCAGCATGAGAATGAGAGGAGCTCCAAGTATCCAAGTAAGCAGGGCTCTTCACAGCTCCACTGGAGACGGTGAACACGGGCTACACCAGGATAAGTGGGTGTTGTGTAGTGACTCGTTTAGAGATCGTGGGTCCCTAAAGACACTGAAATACAGTTACATACAGTGGCTCCTAGGAGACAACTACAAAGCAACCAATGCAACAGATAGGAATGGGAAGGGGCCGAGCAGAAGAGGGTCAGAGCCACAAAATCTGATGGAAGACACTGAAGCACAAGCGCCCAGCTATGTCAACAGCTGCTGTGGCTGCGCCAGGAGATCAAACGTCTGAGGTAGCCATTGTGGGGACGGCTGGGAGCACAGTGGTCACTGCGGCCACACCCCAACAGCAGTGCATCGGAGCACACAGACCCCGAGACTTTCCTCTCCATTAATCCCGGTTTCAAGATGATGAAAATGGTCATGTTACAATGTCTTTTTCCAACCTTTGTGGACGAGTGTCATCAGAATACCCTGAAGAGGGCACAGGCCAGAGTAGTATGGAACACTGGGGACTGGGGTGGCGGCGCTGCACCTGACTACATGGATTATCACCTGGGCCTATTGAACACGAGAGAAGAACCCAAGGATGTGGTCTAAGGAGAATTCCCTGTCTTGTCACATTCAGAGACACTACAGTTTCTCATCCTTTCTCTACAAAAATGTTAAAGAATTCATGTGTCATTAATTCATAAAGAAGCAAATTCTTGGCAAAGTGACAGGGTCCAGTTTCCGTGACCAGGTTTTTCACTTGCTTTGATAATATCCCACATTGAGGAATCGGAAGGATAACGTATCGGGATGTGTAACATAAACAAGGACTTTTCTTCATGTAGATCAAAGCCCAGATTTTTAGGGATGACGTAAATCATGAAAGCTGCTAACCATTCCTCCACAGGTTTCAATAAGACTTTTAACTTAATTTACTAATCTCAGGAAAAGAGAATTTGGCAATTCAAGTTTTTTGTTTCTGCATTCAAGTGTACTGTACAGGCAAGAGAATGACCAGAAGAAAATTAACAGGCAGGTCTTGCTTGCATTTTATCTTTTGCAAATAAGCAGGATATTTTATGCTCCGTTCTTTTCACTACTCTAATCAATTTTTAAAGAATACCATACATCTGATTATCCCTAGGCATGTTTATCTGGGAACCTTGCCGGAATCCAAAGCAGAGATGTTAAAGCTGATGGGTTTCAAATGCTGCCCAAGTGCTCTCTACCTTGAACATCCCTCTCCAAAAGCTGGACCACCGTTCTCTTCCTGAGGGATCTGAGTTGCCACCCATGTCCCTAAGAGACTGGTCGGCCACTCAGGCCTGAGCTGAGATTAGGTGATCAACATAAAGGGCAAAATGCTTAAGCTATTCTCATCTTAAGGTTGCTGTTTTGGAGGCCTCTGCACTGGAATGGGTTGGTGAAAACGGCCTACTAGATACTTGCCTGGGAATTGGGTTTTTATCCTCCACTCTTAGCCGATCCCGGGGAAACCAATGATTAACCTCACAGATACCTCAACTTCCACATCTGCAAAAAAGGCAAGCAACAGCCAATGTTACCACCCTGCAAAGCTCTTAAGTTGTGCTTGCAAGAGGGACCACAAGGGCGAATGTCTCCCCAAAGCTGATGAAATGATGGCACTTAGGCTGGAGAAGGCAGAGGGCAGCAGGCAAAGTGGAAAGTTTCTGGGATGTCAAACCAGTTCCCATAAGCAGTTTAGAGAAGCACCTGGCCCTGGACTAGGTAGGAGGCTGTGGAAAGACCCACAGGCATGCAGGTAGGATGAGGAATCAAGCAACGGAGGGAGGCAGTGGGGAAGAGGCGCGAGTGCGGCTTCCATTTTGGACAAAAGTAGTTGCACGCTGCAAGCCCGCAGCTGCCCATGCAGGCGCCACACCTTCGTAACACTGTGGTCCCTCTCGTCCCATCACATCCCTCTGGAACTCAGTCCAAACAGAGCAGGTGTAGGACCAGAGTCCTAAGTCAACGGCGGGTTGGCCCTCGGCCAAGCTCACACCGCCCTGCTCCTCCCCACAGGGCTAGGCATCATCCCGTGCCCAGAGCATCATTTGAGTTGTAGTCCTGCAGCCATGCAGGCTGCCAGCTGGGAGCGGTTAAGAGACAAAAGCTCCCAACATGCACAGCTAGGGGCCCCAACTCCCGCTTTGTCTCCCTGCCCCTGGGCCCCGACTTTCTGCTTCCATATCTCAAATGGAAATACCAGGTGCCTGGGATCCTGGAATTTGCCTTTTCAAGGCCACCTGTCCTACCATCCCCTCCATCCTTCTAGGCTGCCATGATCCTCCCTCTGGACCTCGTGGTCAGGGTCGCTGCAGGGACCCTCCCTTTGGACCCCGCCCACCTGAAGGCCCCATACCTTGGTCAGGCGTCTTAGAAGGACTGCCCTGAGCAATGTCATTAAAAGGAGAAAACATCACAGTGGACAGCCCCATTCCTGCATTATACAGACAGGAAAACCACGTGCACTGGTAAGTGACCCCTAAGCCACTTCAGGGACACACACACACGCCCCTTCGCTGAGGCTGCACACAGGCTTGTTCACTGGACTTCCTTATCCCAGTCTGGACCTCTTGACCTCATTGACACAGGCCACAGCATTGAAACTTCCCGTTCGTCCTTCCCACAATGTTAGGCAAGTTCGTCGAGGAATATAATATGCAATTTCTGGTCTACTATAGGGCTGGCTCCTGGGAACCAGTTTTACTATCCCTTTTTAAATATACCCTCAGAATCATAAAATAATGAAGCAAAATAAGTTTTTGCTGTGGAGGGTTATGGTGATAACTCTCTGAAGTCATTTTTCCATTTAGCTTTTCTGATTGACTCCAAATACTACAGCACCACACGCTTCTCAGGCTGGTGGATGCACAGCTCCACTTCTTTGCAGGGAGGACGCGCAACAGAAGAATATCCGTGGCCAGACTTTCTGGAGCTTCAGTATTACTACAAGATTTGGAAGAAGCAAAGTTAGGTCATTTCCAAGGTAAGGAATTAAAAACTTAACACTATGATGAGGTGGGAAAGTCATATGCCATTAATAATTGTCAGTAATCTGTGCCTGAAATGTCAGACTTTCTCTGAGAATGAACTCTGAGATCCTATTTCCCATTGTTTTAAATAGGAAAAATTACAAGTCATAGCAAATCTATTGAAAAACCCTACCAATTTCCTAAGTCACGTTATGGCACCTAGACATAAATTATGAACATCATTGCTCCTCGTTTTCTTCCTCATTCAACCCAGTCCCACAAGTCTTGAGTTCATGCTGTGAACACGGCACTGTGCTAGGTGTTGAGGCCTTAGTGAGTATCATCGTGGGGGTGGGCCTTGATGGAAAATGATTGCATCATAAAAACTCAAAGCCATGCCACTTGCCAAATTGAGGCAAAAATGGAAAGACCCATGGTGCAGCACAAGGGTGAGGGCATTAATAGATACTTGGGAGTATGATAATCCATCTAATGGTGTCATGAGTAAACGTGTTCCACTTTAAAACAATACACTGCTGTTAGTCTGAGATAATGAGTTAGTATCTTTGTGCATATACGCAGGATTTAAAATGTTTATTGATGTATAACATGTACAGAAATATATGGAGAAGTCATCTATGTAAACCTCAAAGAATTATGACAAAGTGAACACACTTGTGTGACTAAAAACTAGCACCAGCTTCACTCAGGCCCCAACAATCCCTTTCACCCTCCTTCCTCCCCAATGATAACCAGTATCTTACCAGTGAACACTGTGTATCAAATTTGTCTTCTTACACAAGTGTTTTATTACAGAACAATTTAAACAATATACAAAATAAACAAAATAGCATAGTAGGCCTGTCACCCAGCTTCAACTACTAATCATCTGCCATTTTTGTTTCATCCACACTCCATCCCATTCCCACCTCACGTTATTATTCTTTTAGTCTTTTGTGTGTGGGGGTGGGGTAAGATGTATGCACACTGAAAGGCAGAAATAAGAACAGTATAGTTTTGGCAAATAAACATTCCCATATAACATTCACCCCTTTAAGAATAGGATATTTCCATCAACCCCAGAAAACTCCTTCCTGTTCCTTCCCAGGCAATTTTTTCCTACCCCTGAAGCAACCACTGTTCTGTTTTTTTCACTATAGGTTCATCTTGGCTGAAATTGGCCCACGTGTATTGTGTTCTCTCCACCTTGCCTCCCTCGGCATGAGGATGGTGAGGCTCACACAGCATGTGTGTGTCAGCGTTTGCTCATCTGAACAGCTGAGGGCATTCTGCTCTGCCGGTGCCCCGCAGTAGGCTCATCTTCCTCCTGGGGACGTGCAGGTCATCTCCTGCAAAAATTCTTGTATAAACGCTTTTTGTATGCTGTTTAATTCCTTTATTAGCACTTAAGTGACTCACCTTTGCAGTTTTTAGTGGTTGGTCCAGATTACAATATGCATCTTTAACATATCACAGTCTACCTTGACTTAATAGTGCACCAGTTTATTCAATGTAAAATATGGAAGTCTTGCTAGAGAACAGTTGCATTTACCTCTGTCTGTCCTTTGTGCTATTGTTGTCATAAAATTTACATCTACCCATGTTATAAATCCCACAATACAGTGTTATAATTTTTGCTTTAAATAGTCATAAGTCTTTTAAAGAATTTAAGAGAAAAAAGTTAATTATGTGGAGGGAGATGCTTTGAGGCTCTGCAAAGGTACTGTTTCTTCTTTAAGTTTCACCCACAGTTTTTGCATTCATCAGTCAGTCTTGCCCACAGTAATTATTACTGTAGCGTTCTAGTGGCGATTTTCTATTTCATGCTATCCAGCCACATTTATTATTTGGAATTCCGTGAGGAAGATGCCCCCCCTTCCTTCTTCCTTTCTTTCTCTCTTTCTTTTTTTCCCCTTTTTTTCTTTCTTTCTTCCTTTCTTATTTAATCTTTTTTATATCAGTATAGACTCATGGATATTTATTTTATTCTCTGGGTAATAATCCAATGCTACTGTTATTTATTTTGTTGCTCACAGTTTTCTAGCTTGAGCCACTGGGATGTCTTTCAGATTGATTCCTTTTGACACATCTCATCATTTTCTGTGTTTTTTTAAAGCACTTTCTTACTTTCTGGCACTAGAAGATGCTCCAGGCTCACTTTGTATTTTCCATCTCAAGCTTTAGAATCAGCCATTTCTCCAAGAAAACCTGGTTCTTTTTATTGGAGAATTATATTTAGAAACCAAGATCAGGGAGCTAGGTATGCTCATTGATACTCGAGTGTCATTGCTTCTAGACTCTCTCAGCAGAGCTTGGAAATGTATGTATGAATATAAAATCAGGTATACACATCCATCTATAGATCTTTCAATCTATATAGCAATCTATCTTTCTATTTGGATAGATATATTAAAAGAGACATGGATTCATACTGATATTTCCAACTCCAATCCAGCACCACAGAATTTATTCTAGCCTTTTCCTTTTGTTTATTTGTCACTTCTTTCACCAACAGTGAGAAACTTAACTCCAGATATTTGCAATATTTACTAATGTGTCAACTAGTTTCAGAATTACTAATCCATACCCTTATGAAAACAAATTTACCACCTAGAGTACAGTGTTTGTGTCCAGTACTTTAATTCTACAGTATCCCATCAAAACACTGTCTTCCAAAGTTACTTAGGTTAGGACCTTCCATCCGCAGCCCTCCAGCGTGGTTATGTCACATACTTGTAATACAGTGAGATTCATTTGTCACTGCATTCCATCTGAGTTCCTCAGCATCCTGATGGATTTGTAAAATTTGCAGAGTAAAATTCACTCTTTGTGATGTACAGTTTTACGGGTTTTGACAAATTTATGGAAGTGTATCCACCTCCACAATACCATACCGAGCTGTTGTTTTCACCCCCAAAATTCTTTCATACTGTCTCTTTGTAGTCAACCCCTTCCCCCAGTCCATCTCTTGGCAACCACTGATCATTTTCCATCCCTTTAACTCTGACTTTTATAGAAAGTCATATAAATGGAATCATAGTACATAGCCTTTTGAATCTGGCCTCCTTCACTTAGAGAAATGCATCCAAGATTCATCCATCTTGTTGTGTGAATTAAGAGTTTATCCTTTTTACTGCCAAGTAATATTCTAATGTTCCAGTGCACCACAGTCTCTTTCTCCATTCACCTGATGAAGGACATTTAGTTTATTTCCAGCTTTTGACAATTATGAATAAAATGGCTATCAATATTCGTACAAAGATTTTTGTTTAAACATTAGTTTTCAATTTGCTTCAGTAAATCCTTAGGAGTGGGATATCTGAGTCACATAATAAGTGTAGGTTTAACTTTATAAGAACCTGCTACACTGTTTTCCGAATGCAACTATCATGTTGCATTCCCAGTTCTAGTTGTTTCTAGTCCTTACCAGCACTTGGTATTTTCAATTTTATTGGTATTCGCAATTTTATTTTTTATTTTAGCCAACTAATAGGTGCCCGGTATCTTATTGAGGTTTCTGCTTCCTTTTTGAAAGTGAGTTCTGCTAAATATAGAATCCTGTGTTGACTTTTGGGTTTTCTTTCTGCACTTGAAAGATGTCATTTTGTTGTTGATTTGTCTCTTTTGTTTTTGATAATATATCATTCATCATTCACATTATTTCTCCCTGTATGTAATGTCTTCCCCAGTATTTCCTTGACTGCTTTCAAGTTTTTCTTTTTATCTTTGGATTTTAGCAGCTTGACTATCATGTGCCTATGTATGGTTTTATTTTGTATTTTATTTTGTGAGGTTGCTGACTATCTTCGAGCTAAAATTTTAGATTTTCCACCAAATTTTGGAAGTTTTATGCTATTACTTGTTGATTTGCCTTTCTGCCTCATTTAATTTTTCTGTCTCTCCCCTCTCTGTTGGGGACTCAATCATCTCACATGTAAGGCTCTCTTCATTTTTCTTCAAAATTTTTACCTTCTTTTCTTCAGGTTAGATAATTTCTATTGCTCTATCTTCATGTTTCTTCTACTATTTCTAATCAACTGGTAAACTCAAAAGTATTTTTTTATTTCATCTTTCTATTTGGTTCTTTTTTGTAATTTCCATTTCTCTGCTGAGTTTCAACATCTGTTAATTCATTATGAGAATATTTTTCTTTACCATCATGATCATCTTTATAATCGCTGATTTCTTATCCTTGTCTGCTAATTGCAACACCTTTGGGATAGTTTCTAGTGCCTGCTTTGGGTCATATAGGGATTACAATTTCCTATTACTTCAAATCTCATGATTTTTTAAATTGTGTACTGGAAACCATGAGTCATAGTTATAGAGACTCTGGATTCTATTGTATTCCTTTGAAGAGTGTTGTTATTTTTCTAGCAGGGAGTTAACTTGGCTGGACTGAAATTCCAATCTTCTCTCCTTTACAGTGGGCATAGTTGAAATACTCATTCAGTTCTTTCATCTTCCAACTGCTGTTTTTACACTAGGCCCTCTGGGGCCTACCCTGCATGTGTGTTGTTCAAAGATCTGCAAATTTGATGTCTGTGTGCAGGAGACTTACACACATATTTTGAGATGTTTCCTCTTTATGGTTCCCTCCCTTCCAGAATTTCTCCCCTAACTTTCCAGGTACTCTTCCAGCCCCAAAATACATCCTCTAACATTACAAGTAAGACTGTAGTTTTTCCCGTCTGGGTCACATACAGATTTTGGAATGCTTTGAAGAAAAAGACTCAGGCTTGCAAATATCTCCTGGTGCAATTCTCATCATTCAAGGGAAGACTCCCTCTCAGTTCTGCTTGCTTTTGGAAGAGATTTATACATACACACTTATACACACTTATTGTATCTGTATTATATATAAATACATGATTTTATATAAAAATATATAATATTTTATGCAGATTTTATCATTGTTATCTGTGAGAGTGTTAGTTCAACAAGCTACTCAACCATTACTGGAAGCCAGATCTCAGTTTTGTTTCTTTTTTGGATTTTATACAAATAGAATTATAAAATATATAGCTTTTTGAATATAATTTCTTTTATGCAGGATTATCGTTGTGATATTCATCGATGTTGTTGCATGTAGCTAGTGTTTGTTCATTTGTTGAAAATAATGGTTATAATGGTCATAAAATATTCATAACATAAAATTGACCATTTTAACCATTTTTAAGTGTGCAGTTCAGTGACATTCAGTACATTCACATTATTGTGTAACCATAACCTCTAACCATCCACAGAACTATTTTCACCTTGCACTGAAACTCTGTGCCCATTATACAACAACTCCCTGTTGTCCCTCCCTCTTGCACCAGTCTCCTTTCTGTTCCTATAAATTTGACTACTCTAAGTACCTTATATGAGTGGAATCACAATATTTTTCCTTTTGTGGCTGGCTTTATTTCACTTAGCATAAAGTCCTCAAGGTTCATCCATGTCACAGCATGTGTCAGAATTCCTTCCTTTTTAAGGGTGAATCGTATTCCACTGTCTGTATACACCACATATTTTTTTTTTGTCAATTCATCTATTGATGGATACCTGGCTTGCTTCCAGCTTTTGGTTATTTTGAATAATGCTGATAAAACACGAGTGTACATATGTCTTTCTACCTCGCTCTTCAATTCTTTTAGGTGTATACCCATAAATGGTGTTCTGAGGTTCATTTTTTCACATGTGGGAGAGTTTTTCACACCTCCAACAAGCAATTCTTGGAATGCCAGCTGGTCATCAGATAATTCAACTCAATTTGATGCTGTCAACACAGAGATACATCTGATTCCACAAGTTGAGGGCTCAGTACTGTAAGACTGCACACCCACCCCAACCTCACCTCAACTTCAGGTGCCAGTTACAAGCCCAGGTTGTTACCTGTACTTCTGACTGTCTGGCTATAAACCAGAGTTTCCCGCAACCTCCTCCTTGGGCTTGATTAATCTGCTAGAGTGGCCCACAAAACTCAGAGAAACATTTACTAGATCACCAATTTATTATAAAAGGATATAACTCAAGAACAGCCTGATGGAAGTGGTGCATAGGGAAAGATATGTGAGAAGGGGCACAGAGCATTCATGCCATCTCCAGGTTCACCACTCTCCAAGCACTCCCTGTCATGGACAACCTGGAAGCTCTATGAACTTCCTTTTATTAGGATTTTTATGAAGGTTCCCTCACATAGGTATGATCAATTATTAACTCAGTTTTTAACCCCTCTCCCCCCTGTGATGGATAAGGGGTAGGGCTAAAAATTTCAACCTTTTAATCAGGGCTTGGTCTTTCTGGTTACCAGCCCCCATCCAGGAACCATCCAGGAGCTTACCCAGAGTTGACTCAATAGAACAAATGATTCTCCTAGTGTTCTTATCACTTAGGAAATTACACGTGTTTTAGGAGCTATTTGTCAGGGATGGAGTCAAAGACAAATATTAGAGCAAGAGATGCTCCTAGTGTCCTTATCGTTTAGGAAAGTACAAGGGTTTTAGTAGCTCTGTGCCAGGAATTGGAGGCAGAGACCAATAAATATATTTTCTATTATTTCAGAACCCATAAGTGGAATTGCTAGATCATATGGTAATTCTATTTTTAATTTTTGAAGGAACCGTCATACTGTTTTCCACGGTTTTATGTTCTCACCATCAGAGCACAAGCGTTCCAATTTCTCAACATCCTTGCCAATCCTTGTTATTTTCTGATTTTGTGATAGTAACTATCCTAATGGGTGTGAAGAGGTATCTCATTGTGGTTTTATTTTGCATTTTCCTGATACTTAGTGATGTTGAGCATCTTTTCATGTGTGTACTGGCCATTTTATATCTTCTTTGGAGAAATGGCTATTCAAGTCCTTTTTGCATTTTTAAATTGTGTTTTTTTTAATTGTTGGGTTGTAGGAGTTCTTTATATATTCTAGCTATTAATCCCTTATCAGATATGTGATTTGCAAATATTTTCAACTGTTCTGTGGGTGACCTTTTTACTCTGTTGATAGTATCTTGTGATACAGAAAACTTTTGCATTTTGATGAAGTCCAATTTGTTATTTTGTTGTTCTTGTTGCTTATGGCTTTGGTGTCAGATGAAAGAAATCATTGTTGGCAATGTCTTTTGGACCCAATGACATGCAGCTTTTACCCTGTGTTTTCTTCTAAAGATTTTATAGCTTCAACTCTAACATTTAGATCTTTGATCCATTTTGAGTTAATTTTTGTATGTGGTGTAGGGTAAGAGTCCAACCTCATTCTTTTGCATGTGGGTATCCAGTTTTCCCAGCACCATGTTTAGAAAAACTTATCCTTTCTTCAGTGAATGGTCTTTGCACCCTTGTCAAAATTCATTTGACCATATATGCAAAGGTTTATTTCAGGGCTTTCTATGCTATTTCATTACTATATTGTGTGTATTTATGCCAGTACCGCACTGTTTTGTTTGCTTTGTAGTATGTTTTGAAATCAGAAATTGTGAGTTCTCTAACTTTGTTCTTCTTTTTCTAGATTGTTTTGGCTATTCAGGTCCCTTGATAGTTCATACGAATTTTAGGATATATTTTTCTATTTTTGCAAAAACATCATTGGAATTTTTAGCTCCTTGAGTAAGTTCGTTCTGAAGTATTTTACTCTTTTTGATGCTACTGTAAATAAAAATGTAAAGTTGTTAAATTTCTTTTTCAGATTACTTATTATTAATGTGTAGAAGAACAACTAATTTTTGCATATTTATTTTGTGTCCCACTACTCTGCAGAATTTATTAGTTCTAACAATTTCTTTGTGGAATTTTTAATGGTTTCAACATATGAGATATTATGTGTGAAAAAATACAATGGTATTTCTTCCTTTCCAATTTGAATGCTATTTCTTTATTTTTCTTGCCTAATTGCTTTGGCTAGATCTTCTAATACCATGTTGAATAGAAGGGGTGAAAGTGGATCTTCTTGCCTTGTTCCTGATCTTAGAGGAAATACTTTCACTCTTTCACACTTGAATACATTGTTCTCTGTGGATTTCTATATATGGCTTTTATTATGTTGAAGTAGTTTCCTTTTACTATGAGGGTTTTTTGGTGTTTTTAACATCAAAGCATGTTTACTTTTTCAATCACTTTTTCTGCATTCATTGAGATGATCGTGTGTTTTTTTCCTTCATCCTGTTATTGTGGTTTATTACATTGATTCATTTTCATATATTGAAACATGTTGAATTCCAGGAATAAATCCCACTTAAAATGGGCCGGCTCCATGGCTTAGTGGTTAAGTGCACGTGCTCCAGTGCTGGCGGCCTGGGTTTGGATCCCAGGCGCGCACCGACGCACCGCTTCTCCGGCCATGCTGAGGCCACGTCTCACATAGAGTAACTAGAAGAATGTGCAGCTATGACATACAACTATCTACTGGGGATTTGGGGGGAAAATTAAGTAAATAAATAAAATTATTTTAGAAAAATGATGCATAATCCTTTTAATATGCTGCTTAATTTGGTTTGTTATTATTTTATTGAGGATTTTTGTATCACTCTTCATCAAAGATATTGACCTGTAGTTTTCTTTTCTTTTAATCGATTTGGCTTTGATATCAGGGTAGTGCTAACCCCATAGAATGACTTTAGAAGTATTCTCTCCTCTTCAACTTTTGGAAAGCGTTTGAAAAGAATTGGTGTTTGTTAATTAAAAAAACGTCTTTGGGCCCAGAAATAAATTCAGCATAAAATAAATAAAAATAAATATTTTTTTAAAATGTGAAAATGCTTTTTCCTAAAAAAATTAAAAATTAAGCAAGTATATCACTTATCACTTTATTTCTAGAAAATTTTTTTAACCTAATAGTAAGCATAAACAAATTGTTAGAATTAAAATGACTCAAGTGTTAATTTTCTTCATTGCAAATTTTCTGACGGAGGTATATGATGCCATTATGTGTGACATCTTTTATGAAAAAATGGTCATTTTTTGTAGTTTTTGAGAACATTATGAATTTTCCCAGTGGCATCTGACAATACTCTGATATGCAAACTTATCTTTTCAACATATAAGTCTTTACCAAATTAACAAACTCTGTCAGGTGCTAATTAATCAACTATTTTTCATGTGATTCAGGCTCTCCACCATCAACTTCCTTAACCATCAAGACATTCTACAAATTCTGCAAGATTAACCATTTTACTTTACACTGTACTTATCTCATGTGGTTTAAAGCATCCACAAATCATTGATAAACTGATCCTGCCTGAACTAAATCATGGTGAATTATAAAAGATTGTCTCTGTTAAGTGGGGAGGGATTTCAGGTTGAACTTAATGTTATAAGTGGTCAATTTATTACAGTGTATTGTTCTGTTATGTATTTCACTTCTTTTTAAAAAAAAAGTGATAGTTGAGGACACAGATAATAAAAAGTTGAGAAAATAAGGAACTGATATACTCTGTAAGCTTCAAATGTTTTGAAGCATAAGATGCAATAATAACTAAAACTAACAGTTGGAAAGGTGGTAGAGAGGAGGGCGAAAGGGATAATTCGGCACATGTGTGTGGTGATGGGTTGTAATTAGTATTTGGGTGGTGAACGTGATGCAATCTATGCAGAAATAAAAGTATAATGATGTACACCTGAATTTTATAGAATGTTATAAACCAATGTTACTGCAATAAACAAAAAATTTAAAAAAAATGAACTAAAACTAAGAAATGGCAGAGGAAATAGAGATAAGAGGATGAAATTGCAAAACTGAATCTATAATAATATCTCAGTGGCTAGCGTTGTGGTGCCAAAAAGGTGGTGAAGTCAAAGAATTCATAAAGATGATAATAAACAGACTGTAAAGAAATAATACTGAAATTTTTATAGAGAGAATTTTTACAGCGATATTGCAAATAGAGAAAAGGGAAGAGAAGTTGGAGAAAGAGACTATCTGCTTCTTAAATTATTTCCACTATAGAGAACAAAAAACCAATTTGCTGAAATATTTATTCCCCTCTATGACCCTATCTTTACCTGCAAAATCTCATCTCTAAGCCTCCTTTTCCATACTTGGGGAAGAGAGCAATTAAGCTCATCTGAAACCTCAACTGCCCAGCCTGTGAAATAAGGCCGGCCATCCAGTCTCACAAAGGAGACAACTTGAGGTAGGATTTTTGGCTCTGAATTCAGCTAAATATCTTCAAAGAATTGTATCTGACCTTCCTTACCCAGGGCTATTAGTGAAGGGCTGGCTGGCTTTCAGAGAAGAGCAATTCACAGTCAGTGGAGACATTTTCTGTTGAGCTCTCTAGAGAAGGCTGTGGGGCTTGTCAGTAAGAGTTGATTGCTATACGGGCTCCGATTTTTTATTTTATTCAGAGACTTATAAAGAAATTTACGTGATAAATATTACTTATTATCAAGAAAAAAGGTTGTCTATTCTCTGGTCATTTAAGCAAAATCCTCCTCTCAGGGCCCACCCATGGACAAAGCCCAGATTTAATCTCCAAGAGTCTGCCAGGCACTCTGTGGTCCGTGGGAAGTCCTCAAGTTGGCAGCCTGTTCCCTTGTGTCCTGTGCTGGTACTTAATCTTCCATCTCTTCAGAGTACAACTAGACAGAAGCTCAAAGGACTTGACATTGGAGAAATGTACTTTTCATTATCTTTAGACTTCTACACTTTTCCAAAAGACTTTCAGCATTTCCAGTAATTGTGAAACAATTTACCCAACACTAAGGTTATCACTATTAAAAATTAAAATAAATAAATTTTGAAAATGGAAAAAGTGATCTTTGCAATTTTGTACAGAATCTATATAATGAGTGCATGCTTAAAAAATGGAGGAAAGATAGCAAATTTAACTGTTTTGGTTAGCTAACACAGTAAGTACTATATTGTCTATATTATCAATTTTGAGATTATTTGTATTTAAAAATACTGCTTCAAACCCTTAAATCATTGTATGTGGTAGAGTCTGCCATCTGCTTTGGCTTAACAATTAAACACATGTCAGCCAAAATTCCTCCATTCCTGTATACTCTTATATGTGGGTGGTAAAGGTTAGTTCTTATAGATTGTTTGAAGACGTGCGTATCACAAAATACAAGTGGCCATTAAAAATTAAAATGTTCACCAAATACAAGATCATCTGATTCCCAGAAAAGGCTAATGTAACATTAAGGCTACAACTGTCAAAAAGGAAGCCAAGATACACTCAAGTCAAGCTTTTGCTCAAAAGTTAATTGGCTCATCTTTGAAACTTTATCATGTTTATTATGTAAGCAAGATACATTCAGAGCTTAGACTATGGAAAGTGCTTATTGGTAAGTTAACATTCTGATCATTTATTTTGTAAATGTTAGTATGAGTTATATAAATCATTTTCTACTATATTCAGATTTTCAAGTTCTGCTAAATCTAAGGCCACATTACTGGCAAGTTGGGAATATCTCTAGACATATGAAAAATATGAGTCCTACACAAAAGCTTATACATTCTCTATTAATCAGGTTCTAAATTCTAAAACTTTCTAAGGTTTTGGAACAAACCAATGGCATTCCAAATTGACAGTAAGGTTGCATGTGCCACACATGATCCTATAGGAAGAGAAATCCAGATTTTAAATAGAGGAGATTGTGCACAAAAATAAAGTACGTATTCAAGTCTGAAAGGGGATTTCAGGGAAGAAGGGATTCTCAGAACATGTGGTAAGTGGCAAGGGCTCTCTAAAGGAGAACATATTGTGGAAAAAAGAGCTTCACAGGTAGAGAGCTAAAATGGCATCTCTGGAAACCTTACAATGAAACAGATGCTGACTACTTTTTCCTAAAATTGAAAATGCATCTTTTCCTCCAAACAAATACCACCTCCCTGCCTTGCAGCTTACCTGGACATGGTGACGTGTTGGAATCATTTTTCTAATTCATTGGCTCTTAAACTTGATGATCACCAGAAGCACCTGGGGGCCTTGTTGAAACCCAGATGGCCAGGCCCCACCACAGAGTTTCCAGTTCAGCAGGTCTGCAGCAGCACCAGAGAATTTGAATTTCTACCCAGTTCCCAGGTGCTGCTGATGCTGCTGGTCCAGGGACCTCACTTTGAGAACCACAGCCTGATTTATACCCTATATATGATTACAAAACCCATTATTTCATCATTTGGCTGCGACTTTTCCTTTATCACATCAGCACCTTAGCTTTGAATATCCTCACATAGCAAAGAGAATTCTTCGAGAGTTTCACAGCTGGTCTTCATTTCCGGCTCAATTCTCCTTCTTCCTCTCAATACCACATTCACTTGTCAGGTAATTTTTCCTTAAACATGAGTTCATCATAAATCTTCCTTGCTCAAAAACTCATGACTAGGGGCCAGCCCCGTGGCGTACCAATTAAGTGCTCACGCTCTGCTGCTGGTAGCCCATGTTCGGATCCCAGGCGTGCACCGATGCACCGCTTGTCAGGCCATGCTGTGGCGGCGTCCCATATAAAATGGAGGAAGATAGGCACAGATGTTAGCCCAGGTCCAATCTTCCTCAGCAAAAAGAGGAGGATTGGCAATAGATGTTAGTTCAGGTCTGATCTTCCTCACCAAAAAAAAAAAAAATATCATAGCTCTTATGCTGAACACAAGACATTTTAAATTCTCTACTTTGTTCATAAGGTCTGTAATAGCCTTACTTTAATAGCAAAATATGGACACCCTGTTCCCTACACTACCTACTATAAAGGAGTATGTGAGGATTACATAAGATACATACAGTTCTAATTATGCAAAGTATGACATTCTATAAAGTCACTGTGAACACTGAATCAGTGAATATGACCCACTGTTCCTATGGGAAATGCAGTGTTAGGTTCCTGCAAGCCTTAGTCACATTTTCTTCAACTGATCAATACATAACCTTGTTCTCTGTGTTTCTCTTTAAAGTCACCTTATTTAATATATATTGTTGATATATTAACATTGAACTCACACCAACAGCACTGTAACTCGTGTCTGAAAGAAACTTGTAGAACACGCATACTTTCTTTGTAAAGGCACGTCACAGCCTCTTGCCCTGAGGAACACCAGGCAGCATTGCAGCACTACACATGGGGGACATATTAAACAGCAGAGTCACCAACACAAGGCACAAAAAGATGAGAAATGGGTCACTAAATAGGCTGCAAGAAGGACACTTGTTTACAGTATAGGCTGAAACAAGAGGGCAGAGTGTCACCTGGTTCCCCCTCAGTTGGGAACATGCACGTCGAGTGAATCAAATTTCTCATCACTTTGTGCTTATCTTCAAATGGACATGAAAGCCCCGAGAGTGTTGATTTGGGGGCTGCCAGTACATTTTAGCTAGTGGGCAAGTGTGCAACCACGGACTCCACAAATAATGAGGATCAACTATATTATGAAAGCATCTTTTCAAAACCAGAGAATTGCTCAGAAATAAGAGCAATAATGATAACATAACAGCTAACATTTTAGTGCCTACTATGTGCCAGGAGCTCTTTTAAGCACTTTACATTAGTTAATGCATTTAAATCTCACTAAAACCCTATGAGACGTGAGTTCTCAGTAGCCCCATTTATAGATGTGGAAACTAAGGCTCAGAGAGTAAATAATTTGCACAGATTCCCCAGTTAAAAGTGGAATAACTGGGATTGGTGACCAGACAAACTGGTCCAAAGCCCAGAGCTTCAACTACTAATGGTAGGAATGTCAGCAAATTTTCTACCACTCCCCGAAAAGCCCCTTCTGCTCCAGTCAGTGTGGTCTCCCACATACTTATTCAGTCATCAAACATTTTCTGAGTGCACCAGAGGTGTCAAGTACTGTGTTTAGATACTGGAGGGACAAATAGAATGTCGATGCAAATAATCCATAACCAATCTGTAAATCAAAATTGGGGTGAGTTTATTATGAATCAACCTTTGAGGACCATATAGCCCGGGAGAGTCCTTTCATGAAGAAATGGAGCACACCAACGAAGTGAGGTGTACAGGGTCAGCCCCATGACTTAGTGGTTAAGTGCACATGCTCCACTGCTGGTGGCTCAGGTTTGGATCCTGGGCACGCACCGACGCACCGCTTCTCTGGCCATGCTGAGGCCACGTCCCACATGCAGCAACTGGAAGGATGTGCAGCTATGACATGCAACTACCTACTGTGGCTTTGGGGGAAAAATAAATAAATAAATAAAATTATTAAAAAAAAAGAAGTGGGGTGTACAGAGTGGTTATATACCATCAAAGAGCGTGTACCACATGTGATTGCAATGTCCTTTTTACAATAGCCACGACAGTGACCTGTCGGCACGTCAATTGTTGGACACGGTGGGTATCAGCTCTGCTGTTTCCATGGGCATGGCTGTTGTCGTGAGTTGGGTGGTCACAGGATGGGCACAGCAATCAAATCCTAGCTTAGGGGAAATGCTTATCCTCAAGGAAATGCCAATGTGGGGGAAGCTGCATTTACATCTTAAGGGTATTGTTCTTGTCTTTGGGACATGCTAATTGCTTAAAATGGATGATATATAATGGACGATATATATATATATCATGATATATAATATATAATGGATGAACAGAGGCTACAGGCCCATTTTGGAAAAAAAAAATCTAGGTCAAGCCCAACTAGTTTTACTTCAAATGGTTTCCTCATGTGCTCCAATATATCCTATTGCTTACCATTTATTTATCATTTTCCCCCTTTTGATGTATAATCTTTTGATAGAAAGCATTGATGATCAAAATATTGTCCCTCAGAGTCAGGGTAGTTGCTGCATGCCCTGGGTCTATCACGTCCCTCGGTGCCAGGCTTTTATCTCATCTATTTGCCCAGTTGTTCACTTTGGGTGGAATTAGTCGGATATTGTGGACAAGCAAAGAGGTATATATATATAAACGGAGGAAGCACTTCATGGATTTTGGATTAATTTTATGTTGTGGCACAAACATTGTATATGTGCTTTTTTTTTAAATATATATAGCCCCTTATGCTACATTGTGCACAATTATAAAACAAACACAGTAACAATGATAATAATTAAACATTTTTTTAAAGATTAGTTTAAAATGAGTTTTTAGGCATAGTCCTTATCAGAAAAGGAAATTTGTCCAGGGTTATAAGATTGATCAGCCATCTCAAGTCACCGAGCCACCATTACTCTAGTTTGCATGCCAGCCTTACAACACTAGGTAAAGAAAACAACAGTTTGAATATAATGATTAGTACAAGAATTCCAAAAAGTAATAGAAATAAGAATTGCAATCCAGATCGAAAAAGGGAACCAATACCAGAAGGGAGCCAACCAAACAAATCAAGGCTGGGTGTAGGATCACTTAAGGCATTCACCTGTTTTTCCATGTGCTTTAGTAGAGGTGACACATTGGAAGACTCGTCAGGTATAAACACACAGCATTCAGTTTGATCGCACATGTACCACCTTGGGTTGCTGTAAGAATATCTCAGGCCATTCTATTTTGAAGGACAGCTTTTCTCATTAAAGATATTTCAGTATTTAAAAAAGCTATTCTTTCCTGACTATCGTTAAGGGCTTGTTGAGTAAATTTTGTCAGAGACTCTATATGTGATATGACATCTTCCAGCCCCAAGGAAGGAGCAAATATAGCTACTAGGTGGTCATACAAGTATAACACTGAATGAGCCCATCTGGCCTTAAGGAGAGGCAGATTGGCCACAGATGTTAGCTCTGGACGAATCTTTCCCTGTATGCAAGAGAAGCCCAGAGTGCAGCGCCCTAACGATCCTGGTGACAGCCAAGGCCAGAGGTTTGTTCGACATAACCAGAGAGTTCCATTAGGACCCATCCAATAGACACCTGGTCTTCGAGACCAGTCTGTCCCAAACCAATCACTTTTTTACGTATAATAGTATTCTGACATGACTCGGTGGGTATCCAGCCCATCTTTAGAGTGTAATTTGGTAGATTTTGTTTGGAATGATTTCTCTGTTCCCAACATAAAGGTGCTGATATGTTGAAAGATCCATGACTAGGAGTAAGCCAAACATATCTATCCCAAATTTGTGTGAAACCTTCCATGGTTTTTACTGTAATGTCTGGTTTCTTTTGTTTATCTGCAATTTGTTGAGATAATTGGATGGTTTGAGTAATAGAAAAGAATAACCGTGTCCTGTATTACTAATAGTATGGGCTATTGACCATGTTTCAGGATCATAATTAGTAATATCAGACGAAATGTGAACATTAGAACTAGATCTTTGTATCACAATAAATTGGTTTAGAGCTTTCCAATCTGTGCCTCGAAAGGAAAAGACCCACCAAGGGTCTTAGAAAGTGGAAGTTGGCCACATAGCCAACAAGTAGACTGATTTTTATGTGTAGCAAAGGAAAGTGCCCATTGCAGATAATCATTGCCATCAGAGGTCCATTCAGATGTAGATTGGAAAAACAAACATAGCATTAGGGAAACGTTAAATGGCATTTATTTTTTGTAATCAACAAATGGTTTTGTAATTAGGTTCTAATCTATCTTATAAAGTTGAAGGGTAAAGCATTGGTGTAGGAAAATTGTAAGACAATCTAGAAATTGATTATTTTAGCAATTACATAAAGCTTAAACACTACAAAGGTTTAAATGAGGAGCTATAAGGTTAGGAATACAGGCCTGGTCCAGAGTCTCAGGACAGCTGCCTACAACAGATGTCGTCTTCTTCTCATCCTGATTTGGAGATATTCGTCTTGGTCTGTCGAAGTTGGGTGTCAGAGACTGGAGTTGAAGTCCATTCAGGTGGAGAAGGCTTTTTTAAATGAGAAATGTGAATTCATGAGTTTACGCTTTTTAATTTTGCAGCACACGGATTGGTTAAAAGCACCTGATATGGTCCTTTCCAATGGGGCTGCAAAGAGTCCTTTATCAGGTGTCTTTTTCAATAAACAAAATCTCCAGGTTGTAATCCATGATCCTTAAGGTCTTCGTCTCCTGGGAGCTTACTGTGAAAAGAATTAGCTACCAATTTATCATTTCTCTTAAGAGCCTCAATGAGACCTTGACAGTAATATAAACTATCTCCTTTAAGTAACGTTGGTTCCTACATTTCTTCATCTAATTGCATTGGTCGTCCAGTTATTATTTCGAAAGGAGACAGTCGATGATTACCAAAGGATGTAGATCTAAGACTGAGGAGCACTAGTGGAAGAGCTTTTGGCCATGAGAGATTAAATGCTTCTGAAAGCTTTGCCAACTGAATTTTGATCGAGCTATTAGTTCTTTCCACCGATCCTGAGGATTAGGGATGGTAAGCGCAGAGGAAATTCTGCATTATTGGCCAAATATTACAAATAGATTTAATTATTTGTCCGGTGAAATGAGTTTCCTGGTCACTATGTAACTCGGTAGGAATTCCCCAAGCAGGAATTATTCTCTCTAATAGTAATTTACCTACTGTTAGAGCCGTTGCTCTTCTGGAAGGAAGGGCCTCAACCCAATGTGAGAACACACAGATTATTACCAAGATATATTTATATCCTTGAGATGGTGGCATTTAGACAAAGTTCAATTGCCCTCAAAGGGTCCCTTAGGAAGGGGAAAGTGGCCTTGTGACCCATGAAGTGGTTTCCCTGGATTATACTTTGGGCATATAACACAACGAGTATAAGTTTTATGGGCCACTGTGGGAAAAAGTTTCCAAAAGTATTGTTTTCCCCATAAAATCACCTTTTCAGGTGCCCAGTGGGTTAGTTGGTGTATATGCTGGAGCAGGGGCAATTGTGCTCCAACAAGTACCATGGGTTTCCTATTGGGCCCAAACCACATCTGTGAGGGGGTCTCAAAAATTCCCCCTTTTGACTGTCATATGTGTTTTTCTTCTCCCATGGTCACTTCTTGGACCTGTAGAGGAAGTCTTTTACTGGGTTAGCAGAGTTACTAGGAAGCAGCAGGCATTCTCGAGGCTGGGTAGGGCAAGCCTTCAAGGCTGCTTGTTTAGCAGCTGCATCAGCAAGCTGATTTCCTTTAGCTTCCAAAGTATCAAATTTTGGATGCCCTGGCATTTTAATAATCGCTAGTTGTCTCAGTAGCTGTATAAAATATAATAATTCTGCAACCTGTTTCCCCTTCTTTATAGGCTGATCTGAAGAGGTTAAAAACCCTCGTTGTTTCCACAGCATTCCAAAGTCATGTGCTGCTCTGAAAGGATAACGACTGTCAGTGTCGATATTTGCTACCTGGTCTCTGGTCAATTGACAAGCTCAAGTTAAAGCAATTAACTCGGCTTGCTGTGCTGACTTTATCTCTGCTAAGTAAAAACTCTCGATTACATCTACTGTGGACGTTACTGCATATCCAGCTCGATAACATCCTTGTTCATCCTTTGAGTAAGATCCACCTGTAAACCAAATTAGATAAGCATTATCAATGGGAATTTCTTGCAAATCATTCCTAGGAGTAAGTAGGTAATTAGTTAATAAATGTAGTTGTGGCCATCTTCTTCTTGGGATGCTAGAAGTAAAGTTGCAGGGGTAAGATTATTACACAGGGCTAAGGTAATATTAGGAGCAGAGAGCAACAGAACTTCATAGGAGGCTAGTCGGCTGAAAGAGTAATGCTGAGTGTGATGAGAATTTAGGAGAGATTTGACTGAGTGAGGAACATAGATAGTCAAAGGAGACCCCATCAGCATTTCTTCACTGGTCTTGCATAAGAGTGCTGCTACTGAAATGGCTCTCATACAAGGCGGAAGCCTTTTTGCCACTGAGTCTAACTGCTGACTATAATAACATATAGGTCGATGTCGACCTTCATGTTTTTGAGTTAAGATACCTAAGGGATTTCCTTTATCTTCATGTATGAAGAGGAAAAATGGCAAGCTGTAATTAGGATGTCCTAAGGCTTGTGCTTGGGCCAAAACAGACTTTAAGGTAGTTGCTGCCGTCTCTCCTTCTGGTGTCCATACAATGAAATCAGACTGCTCAGACTTTAGTAATGTATATAAGGGCTGGGCAATAAGTGAAAAGTTAGGTACCCAGTTCCTGCAATATCCAGTTAGTCCTAGGAATCCTCTTAACTGTTTCTTTGTCTTAGGGAGAGAAAAAACCAGGATTCCTTTAATCATTTCAGAATCAATCAACAGTCCATCCTTAGATATCAAGTGTCCTAGATATTTTACAACAGGCAGGCAAAAATGTAATTTGTCCTTGGACAATTTATGCCCCTTAGATGCTAGCTGTTGCAACAGATAAATTGTGTCCTTCTGAGAATCCAACTTAGTGTTTGAACGCAAGAGAAATCATCCACATATTGAATTAAAGTGCAGTCATTAGGGAATTCTATATTCACTAAGTCAGCCTTGAGTATCTGGGAAAATTAAGTGGGCGTCTCAGTATAGCCCTGTGGCATCACTGTCCAGGTATACTGGCGATCTTCCCACGTGAAGGAAAAAGATATTGACTATTCTTTTCCACGGGAATGCTGAAGAAGGCACTGCCCAAATCAGTGACTGAGAAATAGCAGCTGTTAGTTGGAATGGTCGAGAGCAAAATGTGTGGGTTAGGAACCACAGGATGTCGGGGAATCACGATGTTCTTTATAGGTCTCAGATCTTGAACAAATGTCCAGCCTTTCCCATTCGGCTTTTTTACAGGCAAGATAGGTGTATTACAGGGACTAGGACAAGGAATTATAAGTCTATTTTCAAGAAATTCCTGAATGATAGGGCTTATCCCATTTAATGCCTCTGGTCTAAGTGGATGTTGCCAGATGTTAGATAGAGGCTTAGAGTTGTCAAAGTCACCTTAATAGGAGTGGCTGATTTAATTTTCCCAATATCTGAAGAGGATGATGACCATAATTCTCTAGGCACTTGTAATAACAGGTCATCAGTTTTCTCTTCTATTTGAGTCACTGATTTCACAATCATAAACCTTTCAGCAATTACAGTCTGGTCAGCATCCCGATTTTCTGAATCTAGAAACATTTCACCCTTTTGTGAAAAGGACGTTGTATGCTTCTAGAAGATCTCGTCCAATCAAATGAATTGAAGCACATTTAACCAGGAGAAACACATTTTTTCCTGTGATGGTTCTTAATTGAAAAATTACTGGTTCTGATTTAAAAACCTGCATTGGGAAATTCGAAACCCTTACCATTTGAACTGTTTACTCCGAGGGAGAGGGCAGTGAATAAGGGTAGGGTTGAGGACAGATAAGGTAGCCATGGTATCTACAAGGACCTTTAAAGTTTCCCCTCCAACAGTTATCTCAATTTCCCCTACGGCATTTGTGAGGAGGAGGGGAAATGCCCTCTCGTAATCTTCGGAGCAGCCCTATTCCTGTTTATTGTTGTCAACCCCTAAATCCCGTTTGAGTTTATGGCAGTCTTGTTTGAAACGACCAGGCTTTTTGCAATAGTAACAGAAACGGTGATTTCGTTTCCGGTTAGATTTTTTTTTTTTTTAATTTTTTGTTTATTGCGGTAACATTGGTTTATGACATTGTAAAAATTTCAGGTGTACATCATTGTACTTCTATTTCTGCATAGATTACATCATGTTCACCACCAAAATACTAATTACAACCCATCACCACACACATGTACCGAATTATCCCTTTCACCCTCCTCCCTCCGACCTTCCTCTCTGGTAACAACCAATCCAATCTCTGTCCCTATATGTTTGTTTATTGTTGTTATTATCTACTACTTAATGAAGGAAATCATAGTGTATTTGACTTTCTCCCTCTGACTTATTTCACTTTGCATTATACCCTCAAGGATACCCTTGGTTGTGCCACGAAGCTGTTGTAGCTGTATACTCATAACCATAGTGGCCTTTTTTTTTCTGGAAGGTTTTAGATAGTTTATCTGTAATAGTGACAAGAGCACTAGTGTGCATTAAAGTCCAATCCAGTTCATGTCTCTTAACTAACATTGCTAATTCCTCATCTAATCCTTCTAAGGAAATTGAATTGAAAATTGAATCATTGTAATGATCCTCAAAACATTCAGGAGCCATCACAGCGTGCTGTTCTAAGGTTTTCTCAAGCCTTGCAAAATAATCAAAGATAGATTCCTCGGGTCTATGCTTACATTGATGGACTTTAGCCCAATCTAGCTTCCTGGGAAAAACTACTGGAATGGCTTTGTGTAAGTTTTGAGTGACAACCCTACACTCTTTAAGGTCACGAGGCTCATGCCTATGGAAATCCTCCAGGGGGTTTCTCCAATCTGCCTCTTTTATCCATTCATTTGCTTTGTTCTCAGACACCAGCAAATGCACAAGCTGATATAAATCTGAATATCCTGTGCATATGTTCTAACAATAAAATCAAATTCTTGCACAAACCCTAAAGGATCTTGCAAAAGGTCTGGGAAGTCCTTCGTCAAATTCTTAAATTCACTTCTAGTCCAAGGAGTATACACAAGAGCGGGTTCACCTCACCCAGTAACAGGTTTCTGCTTAAAGGCAGCCACTACAACTTTAGGACTTTCAGTATCTGTTCCCTGAGAGTTACTCCTTGTTTTCTCTAGGGGTGGAGGAGGAGGGGAAGGTTAAGGAGGACGAGGAGGTGAAGGAGGAGGAGGAGGTGAGGGAGGAGGAGGAGGTGACGGAGGAGGAGAAGGTGAGGGAGGAGGAGGTGAAGTGGATAGGTCAGGGTATGGAAGCTCAGAAAGGAAAGGATACACGGGTGCTGAGGGAAAGGAGATGAGCTCTGAGGTGCTGAAAGCAGCGGCGGTGGAGGAGGTAGAGGAGGTGAGGGGGGTGGACAGCTTGTGACTTCTCTCTCTTTAATTCAGAAATGGTCTCAGTCAGTTTATGGTTAGTCTCCCGTAAAGAAGTCATTTTATCATTATTATTCTTTGAAGCCTCTAAGTGTCAATCATAATAAGCTTCCTCTTCTTTTGTTTTGGTTTTATTGCAGGCTTTTTCAACTTGTGTGTGCAAATACAGTAGTTTTCAGAAGTCAAACTTCACAATTTTGGCCATTTATGACCTAAGTCATCCTTAGTTAACCTTTCCCATTTAGTTAAATACTTGCAAGGATTTTTTCCGTATGCAGTACACATGAAACCAGCGGGAGTCCCCGTGGGGGGTTGTCCATCTGGAAGCCAGCAGGCTTTTGGAGCATGGTTTCCCGTTTTTAGTTCTGTTTTTTTGTTTGTTTTTTTATAAAGTCTGAACAACTTCTAGGAACTGTGTAGTGGGTCACAAGTGTGCTGCTTTGAGTGTTATTCCCTAAAGGAATGTCGTAATCACTCTCTTACCTGTCTCGATTCTCCTGCTGACAGTCTAGGACCACCGAGGGGGTTCGGAGTGCGGGTGACAAACCCTCATGTGCCAGTCCCTGGACGAAGCTATAATTAATTAATGTGAATGATAATGGAACGCCCTATAGGATCGCTATACGTCGTGAGGTTCACCTCTGACACTCCTACTGAGGATTTTCCGTCACCTGTAAAACGCCTTCTCAGCCGGGAGGAGCCATGTCTATTTTCTTCATAGGTGAACAAGGTCAGACTCTCATTTCTTTATCAAGCAGTTTTGTTCACACCTTATAAACATAATTCTTTCCAATTTTAAAGCCAAATTAAAAGGACAACCAATTCAGTTTACTCCAAGCTTCCCCTAAGGTCCCTTGGCCTAGGAAATTCCCCCTAGGTTTTTCTCCACCTAAGAAATGTACTGGTACCCTTCAAAGCCTCTAGTCTCAAGACTTTAAAACAGCTCAAATAAACTCCTGGACCATCAACTTATTTATTTTTTATTTTTATTTTTTTTTGTGAGGAAGATCAGCCCTGAGCTAACTTCTGATGCCAATCTTCCTCTTTTTGCTGAGGAAAATTGGCCTTGGATTAACATCTGTGCCCATCTTCCTCTACATTATATGGGATGCCACCACAGCATGGTTTGAGAAACGGTATGTTGGTGCGCACCAGGATCCAAACCTGTCAACCCGGGGCCGCTGCAGTGGAGCGTGCGCACTTAACCGCTGTGCCACAGGGGTGGCTCCTCTATTTATTTCTAAAGCTGAAATGTCTAAATCGTTCTCTGTGTTAGTTGGAGTTTCCATAAAATGAAAATGTACATTCCAGAAAAATCCTTAACATTCCAGAATAATCCTTAATATATTATGGTAAACACCTTTGCAAAATGTCACTGATTTTCAATGTCAGTGCCTCCACAAGGGTATCCTTGCATTGGCTCCCCTCCAACCACCTCTCACTTTGCCCCTCCCCAGGTTGATGGGCTCAAAGTGTTCACTGAGCAGTAAGAATGATCAGAGTCTGAAGGAGACTTCAAGGATGACTAAGCCATGTTTTCTGACACCAACCATCACTCTCCATCTCTCCTTTAACTTCTCTTTTTCTTATTCTGGTTTCTATTTTAGTTGTTTACTTGTCTTGTGAATTGTTGTTTAGTGGTTTATAATTACCATGTAAATTCATATTACTTTGCGCCCTAGAGTTTAGAAAGAACTTACATTAAACAAGGTGCTTTTCGCAGTCCTTTGATGACTCTAATACCTTCCAAAGCAATTCAAGTGGCTTCTTGTTTTTATGTCTCCATCATTATTCCTTCAGAATTATGTTCATCCAACACTTTTATTCTGACCAATGCTGCTTTACTCTTTAAACTTTTCTATGCCAAGACTCACGTGAGAAATGCCTCAAGCACCATCAGGAGGAGGAAGTCAAGATGGCAGCACAGGCAGACTCTGAACTCACCTCCTCCCGCAGACACGGCCAATTTACAACTACTCGTGGAAAAATTACCGCTGAGACAGAACTGAAAACTGGATAAGAGGAACTCCTACAACAACGGACAATCCTAACTGAGGTAGAAGAGGAAGAAAGTCCCTTCTGGAGAGGAAAAATGCCACCTTCACAAGCCGCAGCGCCTCACGGCCGCCCAGGAGTCACCCAAAGGTAGGCAGCCCTCCCTCGAGGAGCGGGGCTCTGAGACGGGGAGCACCCCCACTGTGGGCATGTTGTGGACCCAGCACAATCGAGACGAGTGGCAGAATAACTGACTTTGCCTGTTACTAAAACATTAGGGAGTACGACCAGAAAAGCTGGTTCACAATCAAATTAGAAACCGGCTCTTAAAGGGCCCATGCACAAACTCACCTGTTTCAGAAAGCAACCTAAAATCACCAGAAAGAAAGGTGCACAGTGCTTTGGTGAAAAGAGACTCACCTAATAGGCCCTGTGTGCATCTTGGTGAGAGGTGAGACCTCTCCAGGGACTGGGACATTGGTGGTGAATATTGTTGTGGCCTGGTGTGGGCGTGCTGACATAGACGCCATTGGAGTTCTCCCTTAGGTCTGCTAGCCCAGGGTCTGTCCCACCCGCTAGAGCACCAATTTAATCCAGCTCAGCCAGGGCAGGCAGCCCACCCTAGAGACTGGCCCCACCCAACAGCAAGCCCTCAGGCAACTTGTGGGCCTGCATAGATTGGTGACAGTATTCTCTGCAGCCTGGCAACTGAGACAATTTCATTGGGGCAGGGTGTGCACAATGAGCAGGTGGAGAGTGTGGGGCGGTGGTGGAGTGTGTGGGGTTCCAGCCATGGAGAGACTGGGTCCGCTTCGGGAGGTTGGGGTGCGCACATGGGGCAGGACTGTGTTGACAGTGTGTGTGGACCTGTGGGCTGCAAGGCTTGTCAGCTGCAGAAGACTTATGCTTCTCAAAGACCCAGAGAGGGGGTTTGCCCCACCTTCCAAAGCCTGAAACAATTGGGTGCTCCCATGCCTGAGGCCAGCCCCACCCAGCTGCAATCCTCAGAGAGCTGACAGGAGACCTAAAGGCTGGAGGCTTATAGCAATTGTAAGGCCCTGAGCCTAACAACCTGCCACACTGGGGGCCTACTCACTTAAAAGAAATACTGCAACACAAATGTGGTGTTAGAACTTGCAGCCAACTGTGCTGGGGCTCCCCACACCTGATAAGGAGACTGAAGGGCCCACAACAAATACAAGAAGCTGAGCATTACAACAGCTGGCCAGGAGCATAACTCAGCCTCCCTGGGCGCCTACAGGGAGAGCAAACTGGCCACAAGAGAAGGACACATGTAGCCCACATAGTGGTCACCCCTGGAACATTGAGAACATAGGGAAGCACACTGCAGGCCTCCTAAGCCATCACTTACATAAGGTCACCTATCCAAGAGCAGGCGATGTAGCTGACCTACGTAATATGTAGACACAAGCACAGGGAAACAGGCAAAATGAGGAGGCAAAGGAATACATTCCAAGTAAGGGAACAGAACAAAACCCCAGAATAAGAACTAAGTGAAACAGAAATGAGCAACCTACCTTTCAGAGAGTTCAAACAAAGAGTGTTAAGGATGCTCACTGATCTGGGGAGAAGAATAGACGATCTCAGTGAGAATGCCAACTAAGTAATGGAAGATATAAAAAGAACCAATCAGAAATGAAGAATACAATACTGGAAATGAAAAATTCACTAGCGGGACTCAAAAGCAGAGTAGAGGATACGGAAGAACGGAACTGTAAGATGGATGAAAGACTAGAAGACATTACCCAAGCTGAACAAATAAAAGAGAAAAGAGTTAAGAAGAGTGAGGACAGTCTAAGGGACCTCTGGGATAACATCAAGCACACTAACATCTGTGTGATAGGTGTCTCGGAAGGAGAAGAGCGAGAAAAAGGGGCAGAGAATCTATTTCCAGAAATAATAGATGAAAACTTCCCTAACCTAAGGGACAAAAGAGACATCCAAGTACAGGAAGCACAGAGAGCTCCAAACAAGATAAACCCAAAGAAGCCCACACCAAGACACATCATAATCAAAATGTCCAGAATTAAAGATAAAAAGAGAATTCTAAAAGCTGCAAGACGAAGACAAGTTACATACAAAGGAAACCCCATAAGGCTATCAGCTGAATTCTCAGCAGAAACCTTACAGGCTAGAAGAGAATGGCATGATATTTAAAGTGCTAAAAAGGAAAAAATTACAGCCAAGAATACCCTATCCAGCAAGGTTATCATTCAAAATGGAAGGAGAGATAAAAAATTTCCCAGACAAGCAAAAATTAAAGAAGTTTATCACCAAGAAACCAGTGCTACATGAAAAGTTAAAGGGACTGATTTAAGGGGAAAAGAGAAGAAAACAAATAGGAAAAATTATTTATTTCCATCATAAGAGGGTAATGGATAGAAATGCAGAAAAAGAGGTTAGATATGATATCAAAAACATAAAAGGAGGGAGGAGGGAAGTTAAAGAGTAGAGCTTTCAGACAGAGGTCAAACTAAGGAGACCATCAATTCTGTATAGAAGAAGAAAGGAACAGAGAAGGACTACTAAAACAGTAAGGAAAAAAAGTTAAAAAATGGCAGTAAGTACATACTTATCAATAGCTACTCTAAACGTCAATGGACTAAATGCTCCAATTAAAAGGCATAGGGTGGCTGACTGGATAAAAAAACAAGACCCATATATATGCTGCATACAAGAGACACACTTCAGACCTAAAGACACTCACAAACTGAAAGTGAAGGGATGGAAAAAGATACTCCATGCAAATGGCAATGAAAAGAAAGCTGGGAGCAGTACTCATATCAGACAAAATAGACTTTAAAACAAAAACTGTAAAAAAAGACAAAGAAGGGCATTACATAATGATCAAGGGAACAATCCAACAAGAGGATATAACACATGTAAATATCTATGCACCCAATGTAGGTGCACCTAAATATATAAAGCAATTATTAACAGACATAAAGGGAGAAATAGACAGTAACACAATAATTGTGGGGGACTTTAACACTCCACTTACACCAACGGATAGATCATCCAAACACAAGATCAATAAGGAAACATTGGCCTTAATGATACTCTAGAACAGATGGACCTAGTAGATATATACAGAGCATTCCATCCAAAAACCGAAGAATACACGTTCTTTTCAAATGCACATGGAACATTCTCCAGGATTGATCACATATTAGGCCACAAAACAAGTCTCCATAAATTTAAGAAGATTGAAATAATACCAAGAATTTTTTCTGACCACAACGGTATGAAACTAGAAATCAACTATAGGAAGAAACTCAGAAAAGCCACAAATACGTGGAGATTAAACAAAATGCTACTGAACAACGACTGGGTCAACGAAGAAGTCAAAGAAGAAATCAAAAAACACCTGGAGACAAATGAAAATGAAAATATGACATACCAGAATTTATGGTGTACAGCAAAAGCGGTTCTGAGAGGGATGTTTATAGCAATACAAGCCTATCTTAACAAACAAGAAAAATCTCAAATAAACAATCTAACAATGCACCTAAAGGAACTGGAAAAAGAAGAACAAACACAGCCCAAAATCAGTAGAAGAAAGGAAATAATAAAAATCAGAGCAGAAATAAATGATGTAGAGACCAAAAAAAAATAGAAAAAATTAATAAAACCAAAAGTTACTTCTTTGAAAAGATAAGCAAAATTGACAAATCTTTAGCTAGACTCACCAAGAAAAAAGGAGAGAAGGCACAAATAAGTAAAATCAGAAATGAAAGAGGAGAAATTACAAAAGACATCTCAGAAATACCAAAGATTATAAGAGAATACTATGAAAAGCTATATGCCAACCAATTCGACAATCTGGAAGAAATGGATAAATTCTTAGAATCATACAACCTTCCAAAACTGAATCAAGAAGAAATAGAGAATTTGAATAGACCTATCACCAGTAAGGAGATCGAAACAGTAATCACAAACCTCCCCAATAATAAAAGTCCAGGACCAGATGGTTTCCCTGGTGAATTCTACCAAACATTCAAAGAAGACTTAATACCTATCCTTCTCAAACTCTTCCAAAAATTTGATGGAGAGGGGAAGCTCCCTAACTTATTCTACAAAGCCGACATTACCCTGATACCAAAACCAGACAAGGACAACACAAAAAAAGAAAATTACAGGCCAATATAACTGATGAACATCGATGCAAAAATCCTCAACAAAATACTAGGAAATCGCGTACAACAATACGTTAAAAAGATTATACACCATCATGAAGTGGGATTTCTTCCAGGTATGCAGGGATGGTTTAACATTTGCAAATCAATCAACGTGATACATCAAATTAATAAAATGAAGAATAAAAATCACATGATCATCTCAATAGATGCAGAGAAAACATTTGACAAGATACAGCATCTATTTATTATAAAAACTTTGAATAAAATGGGTATAGAAGGAAAGTACCTCAACATAATAATGACCATATATGACAATCCCACAGCTAATATCATCCTCAATAGTGAAAAACTGAAAGCTATCCCTCTAAGAACAGGAACCAGACAAGGATGCCCACTCTCACCACTCCTATTTGACATAGTACTGGAAGTCCTAGCCAGAGCAATCAGGCAAGAGAAAGAAATAAAAGGAATCCAAATTGGAAAGAAAGAAGTGAAACTGTCACTACTTGCAGATGACATGATTTTGTATATAGAAAACCCTAAAGAATCCACCAGAAAACTTTTAGAAGTAATAAACAAATATGATAAAGTTGCAGGATACAACATCAACCTACAATAATCAGTTGCATTTCTATACACTAACAACGAAGTAGCAGAAAGGGAAGTTAAGAATACAACCCCAGGGCTGGCCTGGTGGCGCAAGTGGTTAAGTGTAGGCACTCCGCTGCGGCAGCCCGGAGTTCGCCGGTTCAGATCCTGGGTGTGCAACGACGCACCACTTGTAAAGCCATGCTGTGGCGGCATCCCATATAAAGTGGAGCAAGATGGGCACGGATGTTAGCCTAGGGCCACTTTTCCTCAGCAAAAAAAAAAAAAAAAGAATGGGGGAGGATTGGCAGATGTTAGCACCGGGCTGATTTCCTCAAAAAAAAAAAAAAGAATACAACCCCATTTACAATTGCACCAAAAATAATAGAATACCTTTTACAATTGCAACAAAAAGAATAGAATACCTAGGAATAAACTTAACCAAAGAGGTGGAAGAGCTGTACACGGAAACTATAAAACATTGCTGAAAGAAATTGAAGAAGACACAAAGAAATGGAAAGATATTCCATGCTCTTGGATTGGAAGAATTAACATAGTTAAGATGTCCATACTTCCTAAAGCCATCTATAGATTCAATGCAATCCTTATCAAAGTTCCAACAACACTTTTCACAGAAATAGAACAAAGAATCCTAAAATTTATATGGAACAACAAAAGACCCCAAATAGCTAGAGGAATCCTGAGAAAAAAGAGCAAAGCTGGAGGTATCACATTCCCTGATTTCAAAATATATTACAAAGCTGTAGCAACCAAAACAGCAAGGTACTGGCACAAAAACAGAAACACAGATCAATGGAATAGAATCGAAAGCCCGGAAATAAACCCACACATCTATGGACAGGCAATCTTTGACAAAGGAGCCAAGAACATACAATGGAGAAAAGAAAGTCTCTTCAACAAATGGTGTTGGGAAAACTGGATAGCCACGTGCAAAAAAATGAATGTAGACCCTTACCCTACACCATACACAAAAATTAACTCCAAATGGATTAAAGACTTGAATGTAAGACCTGAAACTGTGAAACTTCTGGAAGAAAATATAGGCAGCACGCTCTTCGACATCAGTCTTAGCAACATCTTTTCAAACACCACGTCTGACCGGGCACGAGAAACAATAGAAAAAATAAACAAATGGGACTACATCAAACTAAAAAGCTTCTGCACATCAAAGGAAACCATCAACAAAACGAAAAGACAACCAAACAATTGGGAGAAGATATTTGCAAACCATACTTCTGATAAGGGCTTAATCTCCAAAATATATAAAGAACTCATGCATCTCAACAACAAAAAAACTACCAACCCAATTAAAAATGGGCAAAAGACCTGAACAGACATTTCTCCAAAGAAGATATACAGATGGCCAACAGACACATGAAAATATGTTCAAAATCATTAACTATCAGGGAAATGCAAATTAAAACTACAATGAGATATCTCCTCACGCCCGTCAGAATGGCTATAATTAACAAGAAAGGAAACAACATGTGTTGGAGAGGATGTGGAGAGAATGGATGTCTCATACACTGTTGGTGGGAGTGCAAACTGGTGCAGCCACTATGGTGAACATGATGTAATCTATGCAAAAATAGAAGTATAATGATGTACACCTGAAATTTATACAATGTTATAAACCAATGTTACTGTAATAAACAAAACATTTAAAAAAAAAAGGCACCATACTAGTTGACCCTACATTCCTCACATCTGTTTCCTTGATTTGTTTCTAAATAAAGATGTTTCTTTTTTGTGTGTGAGGAAGATCAGCTCTGAGCTAACATCCATGCTAATCCTCCTCTTTTTCTTTGCTGAGGAAGACCAGCTCTGAGTTAACATCTATTGCCAATCCTCCTCCTTTTTTTTTCCCCACAGCTCCACTAGATAGCTGTATGTCATAGTTGCACATACTTCTAGGTACTATATGTGGGATGCAGCATCAGCATGGCCAGAGAAGCGGTACGTCAGTGCGCGCCCAAGATCCGAACTCAGGCTGCCAGTAGCGCCACACGCACACTTAACTGCTAAGCCACGAGGCTGGCACAAGATGTTTCTGAAACGAATAATAAATTGTACCAAGTGGTCATTGTATAAAAAGCACTATCACAGATACCATAAAGAGAACAAATGGAAAAGAATATTCAATTCCTCAGATAGGTTTGTAATCAAATGTGGCATTGAGGGGACCAGGAGGCACTGATCAGAGCAGGATCCTAAGAGAAGAGTTTTAAGTCAATTTCAAATGAGGTTAAAACTGGAATGAGATAGTATTTTACCAGTTATCCGAAATCATAAGCATTTTTCTGACCATTGAGAGTTTATTTGCATATAAACTGTATGTGTGGGGTAGGAGAGTGCTGATATTGTTTAATTTCTTTTTATTATTCAGCACTTTGTAATAGATCTGGCTATTCACAATTAATAAATATCATAATGTGGAGAGACCCAACTTTCAACTGCCTGATATTATCAATTCTTACACAAAGCTAGAGTTTTAAAGATCAAATTTCATTCTAGTTACCTTTCAACTAGTCCATTTATATCAGAAAGATGCTGAGTTTTAGCAAAATACTTCAAAACACAAATTTCATATGTAATTTCAAAAGCAACAATTTAGTTAAAAACTGGGTGGTAACCCATATTAATCTTTAACATGGGAACAAACATTTTTTGAGAATATAATTGATATTTGCCTATTTGTATATTGTAGAATGTTAAAGGATTTACAGTTTTAATAGTATTTCAAATACCAGAGAATAAAAAAGAGAATTGTTTCAGTTTTATGAAATAGTTTTTTAGACATAGCAGATTTTCACAGCATATTATTTGAAAATAAAATAATCAGTTAGTGAGGTTTAAGCCACGTGGTTTTATTTTAAACTTTCTCATTCCATAGGAGCATCAATAAAAGCCCTCCAGGAGTAGCTGACACTCTTTCCCTCCATATGAGCACCAGCTGCGTTTGCTTTAAGCCTCAAACTCTCGGGCAACACCATAGACCTCAACTCCGTTTAGTTGAGAAAAGGCTTTATGTGTCATGTGTTTTTTTCTAGGGGTATGGAGCTCCCAGCCTTATTAACTACACAGAGAGAGTAAGAGTCAGAACACATTCAATAAACTCTAGTGTGCTCCGGTGAGATGGTAAGTGCCTGAACTCACATCTGAAGAAGAACTTAGTAGAGGATGCTTTCTGACTCTGCTTCATGCCTGACTAAACAGTCCTGGACATCCCCGTTACAGCCACGGAATAACACAGGCAGCCTTGATGGAGCAGAAGTCCTCCTATGTCCATCATTTGTACAGAACAAACTGGCTTAAGACCTCTCATTTCCTGCTGCAATGGTAATTTACAGAGATACAGAACTGCCATCTAGTGACTAGGAAGAAAACAGCAAGGTGCTTTACATGGAAAATGAATTTGTAAGTTTTTAAAAAAAGAACAGTGAAGCACTAAAGTTGGTAAAGTTGACACAAAGTTGACAGAATGTGGCACACGAACGTTATAGTAAGACTAGAAAATGTGTAGGTGAAGTAATCAGCTGTTCTCTATGCCTCTAAAATATGACTTGACATTTGACTCATAAATAGTATAATTTAAATATAATAGAATAACTTTGGAAATAAACTTCTCATCTCATCTCATCCAATGCTGGTGCTAGGAGCCAGTATTAAATAGCCAGATGATGAGTACCCATGTTGAAGCACCATTTTTATCACAGTGGAGAGAATATGAGGCATAAAACCCAACAGACTGATGTTCAGATCTTCCCTTTTACCCTTGATCAATTTTGTAAACATGGTCTTTTTAAAATATTTTTTTGTGAGGAAGATCAGCCCTGTGCTAACATCTGCCAATCTTCATCTTTTTTTGCTGAGGGAGACTGACCCTGGAATAACATCCGTGCCCATCTTCCTCCACTTTATACTGGACGCCACCACAGCATGGCTTGCCAAGCGGTGCATTGGCACTTGCCCAGGATCAGAACTGGTGAACCCCGGGCTGATGCAGCAGAATGCGCGCACTTAACTTCTTGTCCCACCAGGCAGGCCCCTAAACATGGTTTTCTTTATCAGTTAAATATGAATTATAATAGTTACTTTAAAGGATTACTGTAAGAATTGCATGAGGTAATACAGTAAAGGAACAGGTGTAGAGTGATAGTTAATTCTCCTGGCCTGTCTCTCTTCTATGAAACATACACAAATCATCTAAGAATAAAACTCGTCTATACAATAAACTTATGACAAAGAGTCAATGGCTCCTGAAGTAAGGGCCACCATTGTTGAGGGCTTAACCTCAACTGCTTCCAAACACTGTTAACTCTCAATTAATTTTATGTGTTTTCGGTATTCCAGACACTGCATTGGCTACAAGGAAAGGAGAAGGTGTGAAATTTAAATTGATCTATTTCACCCTTGAATGGCCTAGCTGTAACATCAGGTGTTTTAAATCACCTAGTTCATCAGGTTTTCTGCTTATTACTATATATTTTACCATGGTTCACGGCCTGAGAAAAATAGAAAATCATTATAATTTTACACACATGAATATATATTTTGACTATTACAGCTGGAATCTTAATATATAGAGCAATGCTGTACATGTTTTTTCCTTGTTGATAGTACAGAATACTTTTGTCAAGGTTTTCTTTGGCATTATCATATATAATGAAGAACTCAGTAATATATGCTCTGGAGATAAGGATTTAGAAAAATCTAACATACTATCCTAGTCATGCCTCAAAACAAATGCTATAAAAATAATGAGAGGATATTTTGAAGGCACTATTTTTCTTAATTATTTCCAACTTTATGTCCCTTTACCTCTTTTTAATCATTCTGCATCTTATTAGCTATTGGCTAATTAACTCACAGTAATTAAATAACCCTCAGCTGAGTCCACCATGCCTCTTCAAGTGCCCCAGGCTGATGTCGGTCTCATCTCTGACGAAAAGAAGCTGGAAAACCTGTTTTGTGACAGTATTCTTAAGGATATCTTTACTCTTACAATAATACTATATTTTTGAAAGGCACCAGTGGATTATAAAATCAAGTACTCGACCAATGTTGTATTCTCATTTTCCCTCCAGGGGGAGCACAACTTTCATGTGTAATGCAGGGCTACTGCTTTATTGTTTTTTCCTTTCAAGATATTACTTGTAAAACATGTCGACGTAAATAATATATAATCAATCTATAAATCAAAATTGGGGTGAGTTTATTATGAGCCAACTTTTGAGGACCATGACCCAGGGCCTTCTTTCCCTAAAGAAGGAAGGGCACCAAAGAAGTGGAGTGTACAGATCAGTTATATACCATCAAATAGCATGTTTCACATCAGATTGCAATGTCCCTTTCACAATAGCCACAAGATTGCCCTGCCAGATTGCTCTGCCAGAATAGCTATTGATGGACACAGTGGGGAGGGTGTGGCTGGTGTCAGGTCTGTTGTCTGGAGCTGGGTGGTCACAGGATCGGTGCAGTAGTCAAATCCCAGCCTAGGGGGAAATGCTTATCCTTAAGGAAATGCCAAGGAGGTGGAAGTTGCATCCTTATCTTAAGGGAATTTATTCTTCTCTTTGGGACATGGCAAAGCAGATACACTATGCAGGTGACAGGTCCTTCTGGAAAAACAAACCCAGGTCGAATTAGTTTTACCCCAAACGGCTTCCTCATATGCTCCAATATATCCTATTGCTTGCCATTTATTTATCGTTTTCTCCTTTCAGATCTATAATCTTTTGATAAAAAGTATTGATGATCAAAATATTGTCTTTCGGCCCCAGAGTGGTTGCTGCCTGCCCTGGGTCCCTCATGTCCCTCGGTGCCAGGCTTTTGTCTCATTTATTTGCCCAGTTGTCCACCTTGGGGGGAATTAATTAGATATAGTGGACAAACAAAGAGGTATATATATATATACTAATAGAGGAAGCATTTCATGGGTTTTGGATTAATTTTATGTTGTTGCACAAACACTGCATATGTGCTTTTTATGACTCCTGGTATTTATGCTATTCACAATTATAAAACAAGTACAGTAACAATGATAATAATTTAACATCTTTGAAAAGATTAGTTTAAAATGAGTTCTTAGGCCTAGTCCTTATCAAAAAAGGAAGTTTGTCCAAGGATCTAAGAAGAATCGGCCACCTCAGCTTTCATTACTCTAGCTTACATGACAGTCTCACAGCACTGAGTAAAGAAAACAGCAATTAGTTTAAATATTATGATTATACAAGTATTCCAAGAAGTAATAGAAATAGGAATTTCAGTCCAGATCGAAAAAGGGAACCAATACCAGAAGGGAGCAAACCAAAAAACTCAAGACTGAACGCAGGATCGCTTATGGCATTCACCTGCTTATTCATGTGCTTTAGCAGAGATGACACACTGGAAGACTCGTCAGGTATGAAAACACAGCATTCAGCTTGAATGATTGTACGTGTACCACCTTGGGATGTAGTTAAAATATCTAAGCCCATTCTATTTTGAAGGACAGTCTTTTTATTAAAGATTACTTAGTATTTAATAAGGCAATTCCTGCTTGACTGTCATAAGGGCTTCTGTATGTGATGTGACATCATTTAGCCCTAAAAAAGGAACAAATATAGCTAGCTGCTCCGTGGTGATACCAGGGGAACACTGAATGAGTCCATCTGGCCTTAAGCAGAGGGATGTTGGCAGCAGTTGTCACTGTGAATCCTTCCCTGCATTTAAGGGAAGATCGGGTACAGTATTTTAGCCACCAGGCCAGTAGTCAAAGGCCAGAGATTTGTTCTATATAACCATTAAGCTATATTAGGAACCTCCTGATAAATGCCTGGACTTGAAGACCAGTCTGTTCCAAATCAATCACTTTCCTTAAGTATGATAGTATTCTGAAAATCTTAATTGTAACAATTTGTCGAGGGAAGAGGGAGAATCTCCCTCTGCCATTTTCCTTAAGGTTCTTATGGCTGGTCAAATAATTAACAAGACAGGTTAGCAGGAGAAAATAATACCAAGTTTAATAACAGGTATACATGGGAGAAACTCAGAAATGAGCAACTCGTCCCACTGTCTAAGCTGCTTGCTTAAGTATTGCAGCTAAAGGTGAGGAGCGTGTTGTGGGTGGGTAGTGGCCTGGGACTTCAGAGGGCAGGAAGACAATTCTTTTCAGGGTCATCTATAGGTAATGTGGTCAGGGAGAGACAGAGTTTTTGATAAAAGAGGCTTGGTGCCTTTCCTATTGTAACATCTATCCTATATTATCTTTCATCATGATAACAATCTTTCTTGAAACAGATCTTTTGTTTTAAATTCTTCAGGCAGTTTGGGAGGGGAAACTCAAATATCCTTCCTGAGTTCTCTGAGTACTTATTGTCTTCAGCTTGAAATAATCCCCATACCGGAGTGGTGCCTCCTCGGGTAGCTTGCCCTGAGCACCATCAAATTATAAAATAGGTATACAGTTTAAGCATAACAAAGGTTTAAATGAGTGGATTTAAGGTTGAGAATACAGGCCTGGTCCGGAGTCTTGGGGCAGCTGTCTACAACTGATGTTGTCTTGTTCTCATCATAGTGTGGAGATATTTGCTCTCTTCCTATAAGGAGGAAGATACTAAACTTATTAGGATTACTCAGTGTGTTAAACTACATGGGAAGCATTGTCAGACAAATGATGATAAACCTGCTTAAGTGGTATTTTGTGGGTAAATGTTATTGATATAGGAGTTTTAAAATTGTATAACATTACTGAAATTCTGATCTGTTCTGGTTATCAGTAATAATTCTGGTTATTATTATTTTAAAGTGTTGTATGTCACAAAATTAACCAAATTTCTTTCTCAATTGCCATTTTGAGGTCTTGTTTACAGACTTATTTCTTTGCTCTAATGCTTTTGCAAAATGTTTCAACTTCAGAAAAATTCATGGAAAGGACTGTGACAGTTACACTGGAGCACAGGCTTCTGATAAACTTGCTGATCATAAAACTGAACTGGGTAAGAAATTACAAAAATCTGATGGAGAAACTGATGACTTCATGAAGCCACTAACAAAAAGATTGGGGTCAAAAATGGATTACACAAGACTGAATGAACTGATAAGGATGATTATAATTTTTATGATTATTCATTTGAAGTATTGCTGAATTTTTAATGTTTTGTTTTTTCAAATTTAAGGAAAACTTTTCCTCTTTTCTCCTGAGCTAGCTATAACTTACAGAAATTTGGTAAATGATACTTTTGTAAGCAATATTAAAATATTTATCTTTTTCTCTCTACCTGATCCCTCCAGAATTTAAAAACTCTTAGTAAGTAAGTATTGTTCTTTTCATGGCCATATAGTTATTTGCATAAGTTCAATAAGAATCTGTTCTCCTTATAACAGGACACAATTGGAAACATTGGTTATATTACCAAGGTTGTGACTGGAACATCATTTTTGCGACATAGCCATAAAGATTTGTGGAATGAAGATTGGACTTTATGGAATAAAGCTGTGTGGAAATATTTGCCTGGTGCCTTATGTTCAATGTTCCAAGCAGCATTTACTGGATAAGTAAACAATGTCACTTATCTAGAAGGTACAAGGAAACTTGAAATATTTTGGGGGAACCTCAGAAGAGAGGAATTCACCCAAATCTGTAGGTATTGCAGGCAAAGTCTGATGACAAAATCCTTGGCTTGGCTTTCCTGGCCTCGAGAGGCCTTTAAAGTTCAATCTGAGATTCCTTATAAAAAGTTCCAGCAAAGCAGATTTAAAAGAGCTTATATGATCAATTGCTATTATTGATGTCCTTATGTAAATAATTGGGCCAACTTTATTGGAACTAGACTTATTTTACAAACTAGTTAGTCTAAATTTGGCTATCTTTGATAAAAATGAGGGTGATTTTAGAGAGAAAAATTATATTTCAGTAAAAACTATAGTGTATATTTGCAGATATTAGATTCAAGTTCTGTTAATTGTCTTTTGAGGTTTTTGTTTTCTATCTGTTGACTGGACTGGATTCTGATTTCTTCTAGTCTCCTAAAATATCTGGCTACAGATCTCCAAACTAATGTTTTTCATTTTTTCCATCATTTTCATTTGGAATCATTGAGAATTAAACCTGCCTTTTTTCCTGAAGCCTTACAAACTGAAGCCAATGGACTTGATATAAACTTGAGAGATGACCTGACGACATCATTAGAGACATTTTAAACTACTAAAGATGCTTTGATGCTGACATCTAAAAATTTTCTTAACTGGCTGTCCTGTAAACTCAGAAACTGCTTTACAACTTGCTCCAACCATTAACCTTGTTTTTCTTTTGTTTACATAGAAATGCTTCTATTAAATACTTGATTGCTTGCTTCCACAATATAGGCGTAACCTTGAGAGCCCACTTGCATCAGCACCTTCTAAAATGAACTTAATTGAACTGATATATTATCAGGACTAAGAAATATTTTCAGTGAGATGAAACAATCTACTAACTCAGCTTCTGGACCATGAAACTTCTTTAAGTTTCAAAAGGACTGTGAAACTTTTAGTTTCAAAGGCGGGACTGTGGGAGATCAAGATTTGTCCACCCTGAAATACATCTCTTTACCTTGATTGTTTTCTCTGAGGGACATTTGACCTCCCCCACTAACTGCCTAAAGAATTTGACATGGTGGCTCCTTCCAGGAACAGATCTTCTCTCATGATGGCTGTAATGATAATGTAAAATAGATCTTACAATGGGAGGGGCACCAAGCCCCTTTTATCAAAAATCTCTATCTCTCCCTGACCACCTTATCTATAGATGACCTTGAAAATAATTGTCTTCTTGCGTTCTGAAGTCCCAGACCACTATCCACCTCCAACACCTTCCTCACGTTTAGCTACAATACTTAAGCAAGCAGCTTAGACAGAGGGACGAGTTGCTCATTTCTGAGTTTCTCTCATGTATACATGTTATTAAACTTGGTATTATTTTCTCCTGCTAACATGTCTTGTTGATTATTTGGCCAGCCATAAGAACCTTAAGGGAAAGGGCTGAGGGGGATTTTCCCTGTCTCCCCACAGTACTATGGGTTTTTTTACTAGGTGCAAGCCACAGCTGTGAGGGGGTGAGAAAAATTCCCCCTTTTGACTGCTATATCTGTTTCTCTTCTTCTGTGGCGATTTCTTTCAAGTCTGTGGAAAGAAGTCTTTTATTGGGTTAGCAGAGTTATAGGAATCAGCAGGTGTGCGAGATGAGGATTTGGCCACCCTGAAATATATCTCTTTACCTCGATTGTTTTCTCTGATGGACATTTGACCTCCCCCACTAACTGCCTAAAGAATTTGACATAGTACCTCCTTCCTGCAACAGCTCTTCTATCTGATGGCTGTAATATAATGTAAAATAGATGTTACAATAAGAAAGACACCAACAAGCCCATCTTATCAGAAGTTCTGTCTCTCTGGCCACATTCTCTGGATGACCCTTTGAGGAATTGCCAGACAAACATTTACATTTATAAGGGAAATCTCCATTTGTAAAGGTATCTCTCTCTCTGTATTGGGAAGAGGGAGCATGACCTCATTTCTAGAAACTTATCAATGTGGAAGGTGAGGCCTTAAATCTGCATAATAGCCTTACTCTTGTTTACAGTGCTTTAGTGGTGATCTCCTGTAACTGACACCCCCCAGCCCCCAACATCCTCCTCTGTCTTTACGTAAAGACGGTATTTAAGATCAGAATTTCTGCTATTGTGTTGAGAAATGCAGTGTCCCTGGTTTCTCTCATGTATACATGTTATTATACTTGGTATTATTTTCTCCTGCTAACCTGTCTTGTTAATTATTTGGCCAGCCATAAGAACCTTAAGGGAAAGGGCAGAGGAGGATTCTCCTTCTTCCCCCACACAGGGATTCTCGAGGCTGGACAGCATATCCAGCTTGGTAATATCTTGCTTATCATTTAAGTAAGACCCATCTGTAAACCAAATTAAATAGAATGCAGTCGTGGTCCTTCCTCTTGTAATGTTGGAAACAAGATAGCAGGGTTAAAATAGTGGGTAATATTTACCTACGCAGTGTAACCTAAGAAGATTTACCATTTACTTGGTAATGCTTCCCATGCAATTTAGCATACTTAACAAGCCTAATTAGTTTAGTATCTCCCTCTTTGTGGGAAGAGTTCAAATTTACTTGAGAATTGCCAGGGATCTTTGAAAATTCTCAAAGTAAAAAGTCATAAGAAAGACTTTATTTAGGATATGAATTTTGGGGAGATTGTCAAAAATACAGAGAGGTTTTAAACACTTGGTCAGACAAGATCAAGGAGTTCCTGTTCTTGTCGCAGTGAAACCATGCTTAATTAACAAACAACATTTAAACAGTCAAAAAGAACTTAATAAAGAAACCTCAGTCTTTTGAACTTAGGGAATTACCTTAACAAAACAGATCTCTGTTCTTTAGATAAACTTAACTCAAATGTAAAGAAAAATCTTTTTATGTAATAACCTCTATCAAGAGAAGATTAAGAGTAGAATAGGGCCGGCCCCATGGCTTAGCGGTTGGATGCATGCCTTCTGCTGCTGGCGGCCCTGTGTTCGGATCCCAGGTGCACACGGATGCACCACACTGCTTCTCTAACCATGCTGAGGCCACGTCCCACATACAGCAACTAGAAGGATGTGCAACTATGATGTACAACTATCTACTGGGGCTTTGGGGAAAAAAAAGAGTAGAATAAAATTATCCTTTTAAAAGGAAGAAGACCAAATTTGAATTTTGTACCAGCTTACTTTTGATATTAAAAATCATTTACTTAGTTGGATTTAGTTAATCTTAGCCAACTCGACCATGTATAAAATTCCTCAGGGTTTCTCTTCAACAAACCTTCTATAACTTTTTGTTTACATTCAGAATTTATGCCATGCGCTCCTGTTTTTTCCTTCTAGTACTTTTCAGGGCAAATTTATCTTTCCTAACCAAACAAAAATATTTCCATTTTTTATATCTTCTTAATGAAAACACACATCTTACTCTCCTTGAATATAAACATATTTTTCTTAAGTTTTTAGTAGCTTAATCACATATTAGAATTTTTTAACCCTTAGAAAGCTTAATTTTTAAGTAAAAAACTAAGTAAGCAATTATAAAATTTCTTTTACATTAGCATTTCTTGGCTTGACAAATTTAGATGGACACTTTTTATAATTTTTGGAAACATCTTACTTTATAGTACAATCTTTTAAATAAAACACAAGACATATTTACCAATAGACCCAAAACACCTTGTAATTTTTCTGTAATAAGCCAAAAGTAGATAAACCTATATTTAGCAATGTCTAATATCTTATCTTATTTGGAAATGATCTAGATACTCAATGAATTTTTATCATAAAATTTAACAAAATCCTAAATTTTTAGGTCACCAAAAAGAGTTTAGAAGCTATATACATTATAACATATGATTATTGTTTAAAGTGCACTTAATACTCACCTATTTAGTTACCTGTTCTCAATAATTATTTATTATGTTTTAAAGATTTTATTTATTTATTTTTCCCCCCAAAGCCCCAGTAGATAGTTGAATGTCATAGCTGCACAATCTTCCAGTTGCTATATGTGGGACTCGACCTCAGGATGGCCGGAGAAGTGGTGCCTCGGTGCGCGACCTGGATCCGAACTTGGGCCACCAGCAGCGGAGTGCGTGCGCTTAACTGTCAAGCCATGGGGCCGGCCCCTCAATAATTATTTAGATTTCCTACAAGACTTTATGAGACATTAGATAATATTAGCCATCATTTATTATTTTTGAGACCAGTTTTGTAGTAAAAATAACATCAGTTTATTTAACGAATAAAAGCTGTATATCTGCATTATATACAAAGCTGAAAACTAACAAGCTTAAATAAGCTTTTATTTACCAAAGATTATTTCATATCAAGTTAACTGGAAAAACATTTGGATTTAGAACTAACTTTTGTGAGTGCTTATTTCAAGTTAATTGAATAGACCTTTTGATTTTGACCATAAACTCTGGAGGTAAAATACCACGCACATATAACATACATGTAGAGACACACACATAAAGAACAGACAGATGCAACAAAGATTTTATAGCCGCTGTTTTAGAAAATTTAGCAGTTTCCATCTGCAGAAAGCTTCCTTCCAATTTCTTTTTTCTTTCAGTCTTAGGCCTCCTGCTGTCTTAACACTTGCGCAAGTCTCCTGGGTTCAGATGCCAGGCAGCCCAGCCGGGAATGGTCAAGTAAACTCAATTTCCCACTTTCCTTCTCTTTTATTTTGCTACAAAGTCTGAACACTTTCTAGGGACTGTGTAGTGGGTCAGGAGTGTGCTGCTTGTGAGTGTTACTCCCTAAAGAAAGGTCATAGTCACTCTCTTACATGCCTTGGTTTCTTCCGCCCGCAGTCTAGGTACTGCCGTGGGGGTTTGGAGTGTGGGTGACTAACCGTCCCGTGCACGTCCCCTGACAAACCTGTGATAAATTAACATGAATGATAGTGGAGCTCGCTATAGGAAAGAGGATTACAAGTCGTGGGGTTTGTCTCTGACACCCACGATGAGATTCTCAGTTGCTTGAGAATTCCCGAAAGGTCGGGAGGAACAATGATCCTTTTCTTTGGAGCTAAACAGATTCAGTCACTCATTTCTCTATCAAGCAGTTTTGTTCATACTTTAGAAACATAATTCTTCCCAATTTTAAGCCATATTAAAAAGTCACCCTGCTCCATTCACTCCAAAAGTTACCCCTAGGCTCCTCTGGCCTAGGAAATTCTCTCTACATTTCACTTTCCTAGGAATTCCTCCCTAGGTTCCTCTGACTTAGGGAATGTATCAGTACCCCCTTAAGACAGCTAGCCGTAAGCCTTGAAAACAGCTCAAATAAACTCTGGACCATTGACTTAAAATAAAGAGGTCCAGGTGTCAGGAGAACTCACTCGTGTCACCTGAAGAATGCAGTGATCTGGGGAGCACAATGGGCTCCTATTGGTACCAAATGCCAGTTCAGTGTAGATTCCAGGTGGTCTCTGGTGGGTTTCTCTGAAATCTTGCCATGACTACACCAACAAATGTCTACATAAATAATCCATAAACAATGTATAAATCAAAATTAGGGTGAATTTATTATGAGCTAACTTTTGAGGACCATGACCCTGAGCCCTCCTTCCATAAGGAAGGAAGGGCACTGAAGAAGTGGGGTGTACAGAGTGGTTATATACCGTCAAAGAGAAAGTATCACATAGGATTGTAATGTCCCTTTTACAATAGCCACAAGATTGCCCTGCTGCATTGCCCTGCCAGAATAGCTATAGATGGAAACAGCGTGGAGCAGGTCTGCTGTCTCGTTGGGCATGGCTGGTGCCAGGTCTGTTGTCTGGAGCTGGGTGGTCACAGGATGAGTGCAGCAGTAAAATCCAAGCCTAGGGAGAAATACTTATCCTTAAGACAATGTCAATGAGGGGGAAGTTGCATCCTTATGATAAGGATATTTACTCTTCTCTTTGAGACAAGGCAAAGCAGATACACAATGCAGGCGACAGGCCCTTTTGGAAAAACAAACTCAGTCCGAATTAGATTTACCCCAAATGACTTCCTCATATGCTCCAATATATCCTATTGCTTGCCATTTATTTATCAAGCTCAGGGTGTATCTTTCAAACAGAAATCATCGAGAATAGCATGAAATAGTCACTTACCAACAGATGTCACTGTGGCGGCAGAATATTAACAAGTGGCCTTCAAATATAATCTTTTTCCCAAATACTGTATTTCACTGAGTTAATCCAAAAGAGATTCTTCTCTCTTATACTGACAAATCTCCACTCTGAACTTAGCACTAGAGGTAGCCAATTTTGAATAAAGACCTTTAACATCAAAGCCAGACAATAGATCCTATTAAAGCAAATCCAAACTCGGGAAAACTTTTGTTTTCAGTCACATGCAAACTCTCTCCAACTTAAGATAAAGTCTTGGTTTTGTGCAGATGGAGAAAAGCATCTCTTCCTCTTTTTCTATTCAGATAGTGCAGGGAAGAGCCCAAAGTGTCTCCTGGTGGAACACTAACAGTTCTTTACATTAGAAATGCATGCAGTGTTTCCTAGCATCTTTTCTATGGGCCGAGACCTGCTGACCTGCCCAGAGGAGCAAACTTCTGGGCTCCAACAGTAAATAAGACTGTGTGCAGTTTACCACAACAATGAACTACAAAGATGTATCAGGAAATATTTTGAACACCTACACCTAAGCTCTCAGTTTCCCTCTGTCTAATTCCATGGCTACCTGAACTGAATTCATTCTCCATCCCCATCCCTTTCGTGATAGTTTTTATCTCCTTGAATCAGCATGTTATAACATCTAAGAGAAATTTATCAAAATACTCTCTTCAAAATAGCTAACTGAAGTATAAGAATTCTAGAGGGTCAAGATTTTAAGATGAAAGTGATGTACAGAGTAACTGTACTACAAAATAAAAAGAAAATGAATGAGAACAATAAGACAAGGAAGAAAAAAATGTTAAGGAGAAGGAATATAATAGAGTAAAAGTAAGAAAGTGATAAAAAGAAGAAAGTTGGTGTAAGAAAGAGAAAGAGTCAGGAGAAGCATGAGAAATGACAAAAAGGGGCACGAGCAGAGGGAAGACACCATGCTCAGAGCGAATGACAAGTCAACTGGCTTCTGAGCAGGGCTCAGGTCTAGAGTCATTGGGCTGCGCTTGAAAACTCCACTCAGTTCTAACATCCAGAGAATGACTACTGCTCTTCCAAACTCTGATGACACTGATTACCATCGCTCTCCTCTCCCAGGACCTGCTCGAGTTTTGGGAACTGCTTCTCTCAGCACCTCTGGGACTGACAGAGTCCCCATTAAATATTCATGAAGTAGGATGGTGGTTTTTTTTAAATTACTATTTTTTAAATTTTATTTATTTATTTGTTTCTCTCAAAGGTCCAGTAGATAGTTGTATGTCATAGGTGAACATCCTTCTAGTTACTGTATGTAGGATGCGACCTCAGCATGGCCGGAGAAGGCAGTGCGTCGGTTCGCGCCCAGGATGTGAACCAGGGCCACTAACAGCGGAGTGTGATCACCTAACCGCTAAGCCATGGGGCCTTCCCAGGATGGTTGTTTTGAAAGAGTAACTCAGAGAGAGAGCTCTCAAGGGTACATATAATCCTGACAACTCCTACACTCACCCATCTGAACAATTAAGAAACTAAACTTTTTTTTTTAATTACTGTGAAGAAAAGTAGGAGAAAACTTTCTTGGCAAAACTTTAAAAGTTCCATCTTTTTTGAAGTTACCTCACAAAATTCTGAGCATAATCTAAAATTCTGGGCTCCCTACAGTTCCAAATATGTTTCAGAAATGATCTCTTTATCATCACAATGTAAGCCTATGCCTTATGAAGCAAAATAAACTTGGATGAGTTTTATCTTGGAGAGAGAGGGCAGCAAGAAAAAGAGTAGGATGTGCCTCTCTGCTATGAAGGAAAATAAATAAAATCACCAAAATATATAAAATATGCCTCTAAAACTGAATGAAGAGGTCTCTAAAGAGATTTACATTTTAAGTAAAAATGCACTTATATAAAATTACACATCAGTTTGACTAAAATCTAGTCAACTTAGAAGAAGAATTCATTCAGTTTCATTTAAATAGCATGACTTATGATTAGCTGCATAATAAATGGTAGATATTTTAATTTTGGTATACCATGTCCTTCCACCAATGAAGGTTGGCTTAAACCTGTCATTTTCCTAAAAAGGGCCAACCAGATGTTCCGCTTATTTGATTACTTAATAGTATGGATCTGCTCCTCATTGCCAACGAAGGATGTCTACAAACAGGCTTTAGCTTGCATATGTAATGGGAAACGCAGGCTGAGTTTACAAAAAGAAAAATTGAAAATGGAGCATTGCCTTGAGGAGACGTGGTCAATCTGTTCAAGAACATTTTCTCACTTGATCAAGTGAAAAGCTGAGAGAGAATGCTGTTGGCCTCTTCCTTGGCCCCTTATAGAATTCTGCATTACCTCAATTGAACATGTCCTAAAATGTTTGAACTCAACTTGGAAATGAGTTGATGATACCGTATTTGCATTATGTCACACAGAATCTCTTTCATTAGGCACAATTCAAAACACTTTTTGGGACATTAGAGACCAGAAAAGTTTTGCTTCTCTGAGAGACTGTTGCTTTTAATCTCATAGACATGAGATGATAGAGAATTGTTCCCATTACCCTTTCTACTTTAAACCTGAGAGATACATTTCCAACTACCTTTAAAAACTTCAGGTCCTTCCGAACCGGCCCCATGGCTTTGTGGTTAAGTGCATGTGCTCGGCTACTTGCGGCCCGGGTTCGGATCCTGGGCGCGCACCGAAGCACCGCTTCTCCGGCCATGCTGAGGTCGCGTCCCATGTACAGCAACTAGAAGGATGTGCATCTATGACATACAATTATCTACTGGGGTGTTGGGGGAAAAATAAATAAAAAGAAGGAAAAAAAATAGAAAGAAAACTGCAGGTCCTTCTGAAACACTTTTCAGTGCTCTGGCTTACTTCAGCTTCATTGCATTGTTCCATTCTAAACTCCTTTCAGTTTGATCTATTTTCCTTTGTAATCCTTTTGTATACCTAGGTATTTAAAAGCTGCTCAAATCTATATTGGAGAAATGTTGGGTTACAGTACTTTCAGACAGCATGTAAACCCAATTTTTAGGGTTTATACACAAAACGTTTCTGCCATGTTTCTACCAGCTCTCCTTCCATATATTTTCCTCCAGGACTTCCTGTGACCAAATTGCTTTTCTAAAAATCAGTCCTCTGTTCATTCTCTTGGCCAGTGACATTTTCATAGAAACATAAAGGACTGGATTTTCCAAAGATGAAACAAGAATGATCAAGTCCTTATTCACACTTAGATATCCTGCTCCTGTTCTCCATGAATTTTAAAACTAAAGTTAATTATCTCTTTCATTTTATCTAAATCTATTGAGTAACTTTTGCACTGAGTCCCTAAACTGATCCACAGTCTGCTTTAGCAGCCACAAAACTCTCTTTCAAATGCTTGCATTCATGTGCTGAGTAGGTATTTTATTTATTTAGATCTTATTCAACAAAAGAGCTTAATTTATTTACTCAAATACTTAAGTATATACTATGAGCCCAAAGGTCTTGAAATGTTGGCAGTCTGCAAGTAAGACAGATATGTATAAACAGATAAATTACACTACAGAAATAATTTGAATGAAAGAGATATGAATAAAATGCCATGGGACTCCAAGAAAAGAGCCACCATGGGTTGACATACAACTAAGATATATAGCAATATACTGGGGCTTTGTGGACAAAAACAACCACCATGGGGGTGTGGACAGGTTTTGTACCATCTAGGTAAAGGAAAAGGAAGGGAGAAAAGATAAAGAGAAAACAAGATAAACGGAAATGTTTTCTTCTTCTTAATGTTTCTGCTACCAACTTTTGGAGCACACTGCTTGCGGATGTCATTTCTAGCCAGTCTTATCTTTCAGCAGGCTTCTATAGACTTAAAAATTTGATTGTACCAAGCTGAGCTCCTCCCTGGAGACAATGCCAACTATGTAGGGAGCCAGGAGGGGAGCAAAAGATTCACAGGAATCTGCAGCCCTTCTGCAATTCACTGGTGGGGAGGGGCATAAAGGCTTCACCTTGGCCTCTGTCTCCAAGTTCATACAAAGGAGTGTCGGTTCCTTCCTTGATCTATAAGATGGAGAGAAACCTCTTTCACAGAAAGGATTATGGAAAAATTAAAGTGAGAGCCATGAAAAAGGCAGAAGAGGTAGCACCATGAATCTGAAGTAACTGGACATGTGAATTAGTAACCAGTAGGAAGAAGAGCTGAAGACAAAAAAATAAAGGCAAAAAAACAGTTCTGAATTTTCTAAGATGGAAATGCAAGTCTTTCTTCTTCAAAAAGAAAAGAGTCATTGAACCCTTTCCTTTAAAATAAAATTGAAAGGGGTCACATGTTGCAAATAATGATTTTAACCATGATGTCACTACAAAATAATGGGTAACAATCAGTTGTTAAATGCACTGCAAATAGTTCAAACTTAACAATTATGTTATCAAAGTTTGCAATTGATATATATATATTAGTAAATAGTAGACTGTGTGCAAAGTTGTCACTATATTATTGACAATGTCACTCTTACTACTGAAAACATAACTAGGAGGGAGAAGATAGTGTGACCTCAGATTGCTAGAGTCACAGTAAGAAAAGTCAAGAAAGTGCCATCAGGTCATTTGGACAAAAGGATGCTATATGGCTGTTGGGTTTATAACAGATCAACTGGAGAAAAACAAGTCACTACATTAGACTATTTTCTACCTACCTCCATCACCCTCTCCAAGAACACATATTTTAAAATGAGACAAGTTATTATATTAAAAATTACTTGCTCTGTCATTTTGAAAACTACATCAAAAAATGAAGAAAAAACTGGGTTACAAACATCCTGGTATCAATTCCAACTACCATCTTTCACCAAACTAAAACTCTAATTATCACTAATTCACTTGCAATCTAGTGCTCCTACAATATACAATATCAACAACTTAAAATGTTTCATAACTTTTTTAAAATTGCCCTAGAATTTTAGACGATAATATAAATATATCTCTTAGAAAAATTGAGAAAGATAAAGACACTAGGACAGGAGAAGATGAAAATATTACCCTAATCGATGATGTAAAACACAAGATATGAACAACTGTTAAAAAGAATTCTCTATGAAATCGATCAATTCTACTATCTCTACACGTGGCTATTTCCTATCAGTAATTTGACGCATAAACAAATAGAATAGTGTATTTAATGGGATCAATTCTTTTAGTTGTGTGGTTTTCCTTGTAAAACTACATATGCTTTTATGTTCTTCCTTTATTTTCAGGTGGTGTCACATTAGAACACCCTCATCTGTGAAGATCTTTGCATTAAGGAACGCTACCTTGGCCCTTGATCAACTGTACTCTGCTTTATGATAAACTCAGAGACCTACATAGGACAATGTTTCCTACATCTTATCTCCCATGAGTTGTTCATGTCAGGGAGTATAGTCCACCAAGTAAACACCAAGCAGTGTTTCAAAAGCATCGGATACTAAAAGGAGGACATGCGGGGTTGGGTGTGGGCTCCCATTCAGTGCCTAGTGCAAAGAAGAAAGAGGTCAATGATTCCCTCCAGAGACTGGAATAAAACAGGAGGTTATAAGCACGAGGCTCCCTTTGCAGGCCTTTAAGCAGGGACCTAGAATAAAACTGTTGACACTGTGGATCATTGTTGGTTTTACAGGGAACTCATGAGGAAGATAAAGAGATAAAATAATGATAATTATAATAACAGCAGCAAACACTTCTACTGAACCAGGCACAGCAATCTGAATGTTGATTCTGTGCTTGAACATACATGAACTCCTATATCCCTCAAAATATCCTGATGTAGTAGATTTTGTTCTTCTCACCATTTTACAGATGAAGAGACTGGGTACAGTGGCTAGAAAACTCACCCAGGTTACAAAGCTGATAAATGGCAGAGCCCAAGCTCAGTGCTCTTATGTTATGCTCGTTGACTACAACTCCAAGTTAAGTCTCTAATGACTATATTTCTCTCTATAATCCAATGGGGGAAACATCAAAATTCTTAAGTCTAACACCCATGCTACCATTTAAGAAAAGTTGGTGAAGGAGAGATTTCTGAATAGTAACAATGCCCTTCTATTAACTCTTCACTTATAGATCAGACATCAATAGTCCTGCTCAGTCCACCAAGAAGAAACTGGGACTTTATTATGCCAAAAGGAAGAAAAAACAAATAATAAAACAACCAAATTCATTTATACATCATTACACAAATGTGATTCTTAATTCCGTGTGACAAATATAAAGTGCTTTCCTGGTTTACGGCTCCATATAAAGCTGATGTTAATCTCATGCTATCTTCCCAGCCAATAACACAAAATATTTTAAAACAACAAAAGGCACAATGACAAAAAACAACCCCAAATAAAATTAAATATTACATCTGAACGCTGTACAATTTTTTAAAGACTACCTAAAAGTTAGATTTAGTAAAATTTGTATCTCTATCTTGCCTCTCTCAGTTATCTCTGAAGGTAAAGAAAAGGACTAAGAGAGGCACAAGGAAGCCAGTTAAGGAAGCGAGTCAGCGGGAAGAGGTAAGGTGGCCGCCCCTCTGCAGACGACAGACAGAAATCTCCCCTGGGAGCCGTCTCAGGTCTGACAAGATGTGGAGCTTTGACCTCGGGCAGTGGCTACAGCTGGACGCCAGCAGCAGTGTTTCTCAAACTTCAGTCTACACGGTAATAACTGGACAAGTCCAGTGTCCCCTTCCCTGGAATTCTAACTCAGCAGCATTGAACTTGGGACATGAGAATTTTCCATTTAACAATCCTACCAGTGATTTTCCTTGAGTTATCTGCAGATTATGATCAAAGGCATACCTTGAAGAGAAGCACAAACTCACTACCCAGTATGCACTGCACAGATACTTTGTGTCACACACTCTCAGACCATTCCCTGCTCCAGGGGTCCCACATGCCTCAGCATCCTTGGGCCTGTGTTCTTCATCAGGAGGTTCCGATGGTGGCAAAACAGACAGGACTCAACTGGGAAACTGCCCCTCTGTGTAATTCAGTGAGTGTGTGGGCTGCCTGCAGCCCAGGTGTAAAGTGGGTCTTGCTATATTTAAAAATAAATTTCTTTTTAATTTTATTGAGGTCATATAGCTTATAAGTGTCAATTTTAGGTCTACATTACTATATTTCAGTTCTGTATAGACTGGATCATGTTCACCACCAATAGTCTTTTTTCATCTATCACCATACATATGTGCCCCTTTACACCTTTCTCTCTTTCCCTCTGGTAACCACAATCTCTACTCCTTATCTATGTGTTTGTTTATTTTCCACATATGAGTGAAATCAATCAGTATTTTTCTTTCGCTATCTGACTTGTTTTGCTTAGTATAACACCGTCAATGTCCATCCATACTGTCACAAATGGAATGAGGTTGTCTTCTTTATGGCTGAGTAGTAGTCCATAGTATATATGTATATATATCACATCTTTATTATTTCATCCATTGATAAGTACTTGAGTTGCTACACAGTGTTGGCTATTGTGAATAACGCTGTGAAGAATATAAGGGTGCATACATTTTTTTGAATTATTGACTTCATATTCTTTGGATAAATATGCAGAGTTAGAATAGCTGGATCTTATGGTATTTTTATTTTTAATTTTTTGAGAAATCTCCATCATTTTTCCCTAGTGGCTGCAGCAGTTTGCGTTCCCACCAGCAATGTATGAGGGTTCCCTTTTCTCCACATCCTCTCCAACACTTATTATTGCCTTTTTAATAATAGCCATTCTGATGGGTGTGAAGTGATATCTCATTGTAGTTTTGATTTGCATTTCCCTAATAATTAGTGATGTTAAACATCTTTCATGTGCCTGTTGGCCACCTGTATAACTTCTTCGGAAAAATGTCTTTTCATATCCTCTGCCCATGTTTTGATCAGGTCGTTCATTTTTTTGGTGTGGAGTTGTATGTGTTCTTTATATATTTTGGAAATTAGCCCCTTGTCAGACATATGATTTGCAAATATTTTCTCCCAGTTGGTAGGTTGTCTTTTCATTTCGTTGACAGTTTCCTTTGCTGTGCAGAAACTTTTTAGTCTGGTGTAGTCCCACTTGCTTATTTTTTCTTTTGTTTCCCTTACCTGACAAGAGACAAAGACAGACATTATATAAAGATAAAAGGGACATTCCACCAAGAAGACATAACACATTAATATACATGCACCTAACACAGGAGCAACAAACTATATAATGCAACTATTAACAGACTTAAAGGAAGAAATTGACAGCAACACAATAATTTTAGGGGCTTTCAACACCCCACCCACATCAATGGATTGATCATCCAGACAGAAAGCCAACAAGGAAACAGTGGCATTAAATGAAACATCAAACAAGATGGTCTTAATAGATATATAGAGAACATTTCATCCTAAAACAGCAGAATACACATTCTTCTTAAGTTCACATGGAACATTCTCAAAGTTAGACATATGTTGGGAAACAAAGCAAGCCTCAATAATTCTAAGAAGACTGAAATCATATCACGCATTTTTCTGACCACAATTGTGTGAAACTAGAAATCAACTACAAGAAACGGTTGGAAAAGTCACAAATATTTGGACACTAAACAACATGCTACTGAACAACTATTGGATCAATGAATAAAGCAAAGGAGAAAACAAAATATTACTAGAGAAAAATGAAAATAAAAAACAACATATGAAAACTTATGAGATGCAGCAAAAATAGTCCTAAGAGTGAAATTTATAGCAATAGAAGCCTACGTCAAGGAACGAGAAAAATCCCAAATAAACAATCTAACACGGTACCTAAAGGAACTAGAAAAAGAAGAATAAACAAAGCCTAAAGTCAGTAGAAGGACAGAAATAACAAAAATCAGAGCAGAAATAGATGAAAGAGAGGCTAGAAAAAGAATAGAAACGTTCAATGAAACTAAGAGCTGTTTCTTTGAGAAGATGTCTCTTTCTTTAGAGGTAGAGATGGCATATGGGCAGAGATTATAAGATCAGAAAATCCAGACACTCAATCGGAGAACTCCCTGAAATTTAAACATCTTTTAAGCAACTTTTTAGCATCTTTAATACATTCGAATATGCTGTAAGTTTAACATCTGTTTGAATACGTGTTTCCAAGTCAAAGGACAACCTATACTAGGCACCACAGGATGATAATAGCCTCCCTGTCTTCAACAACAAAAGGTCCAGGAAACTGACTTATCTTGGGTCCAAGTTGGGAACTATTTGGGAGAAATATAGTGAAAAAGTAAATAAACCAGACAAGAATAAAAGAATTAGACAGGGATCTGATGGTAAAGAATACTTTTCCCAGCTACAGACCAATAGAATCTGGACAGAATGAGAAGGCTCATAACTACACCTGGCACCAGGAAGTAAAGTGGAAATCTCACAAGGGAGGCCACTTTGAGGCCTATAAACACCTTGCAAAACTACTCATTAGGATTTCAGAACAACAACATGTTTAGGATGTGTGTGTTCAATATGTGCATGTCCTGGGTTCTCCTCATGATATTTTACTTACTTATATGTATATTTCCCTAAACCTTTGTTGATTATAAAGCAAAGCGAAGAGAATAACTGTGCGGCAGAGGTAAAGAGCAAATTGAAAACAAAAAACATACTGTAGTCATCGTGTTGAGACTATAAAGTAAACTGAATTAACTGATGGACAGGAGATGCTCTTTCTGAAATTTTTTTAACAAATTAAAAAATTCATAAAATATTCTTCAGCATTGATGATAATATACAATGCATAGATCAGTTAGTTCAAGCTTTACCTTCAGGGAGAGTCATTGACCATAATAGAGAATTCACATTCCAGGAGTCAGCTAGTCTTGTATCAGAAAGTGTCACATTTCAGACCTGGCTGTGCATTTCAGTTATTCACATCTCTTTAAGCTAGTCATATCTTGATAAGCACCAGAGGCTTTGCTACTTAGCTTACTGAATATCAGAAATAGCTTTTCACTGGTCAAATGAGTGGTTCGTTTAATTAGCATGAATTTAGAAATGAGCTCTCATTGGTGAAACTGAAGGGATTCCATATATGTGGATTGGCCAAAACATCAGAGAATATCCTCATACTTAGAGGAAGAAGGTAAGAGTCGAGCAAGAGAGGATGTCAGGGTTGATGTCCTGACAGTGCTGCACCAATTGCTGGTTTAGGAAAATGTCTCCTTGCCTGTTGCCAGCCTTTAGGCACAGGATCTTGCCTCCTTCACATCTGTATCATGTGAAACTTTCATGGAAGGTGTAGCCGGGCATCTATCCGGGTAGCAAGCTGCACATCCCCTGATTAAGGGACTCTTGCCTAGAGCGCTTCATCATCCTAACACAATGCCACTCAGTCTTGGACTTCACTGGCTCCATATAAAACAGGCAACACCAACAGCCAAAGGGGTAAATGGTTTCACTTAGGATTCCATGTTCACCCCAATACAATGTATGCTATAAGCACTCTATACAACCCCAAATAAACTATATATATATGGAAAGTTCAGTTTGTCCTCCAGGCTTTCAGCCACACCCCAGGAGTCTCACATATTGCAGTGCTGTGATGTAATCTCAAAACCTCTCCCTCACCTCATGGATCCAGTAGCAGAAAATAAGGAAAACACATTTTCTTTCATGGCTTTTTAGTGTCTACACATGCCATCTCTTCAACCAGACTATCACTTAAATTTTTCTACGTGCCTCTCGTTCACCCCTCAAATTCATCTCTCCCTGTTTCCTGAGTCAAGCTCCACTGCACTAGAAGGCTCTCCATGGTCCTCCCATCACAGAGTCTCATCAATCACTAAAGTCAGTTTGAAGCCCCAGCTCACGTGGACCACTCCGGAATCAGCACACTGACACGGCACACCTGCACCCCTCGTTTTGACAATAATGTTGTGCTGTCTGGAAGGGTGGCGGCTTAACAATTTCCTGAGTGTATTTCATTTTCCCTCAAATGTACTGAAAGCCTCTTCAGCATGAGAAGTGTGCACACTTGTCCTGTCAATCCACACACTCTTGACAATGTCATGATGACTACATAACAGCCACTTAATGTCTATTGAATGAACACACTTGTCAGGTAGAAAAATAAATGAAATGACTTGTCAATATGAGCAGCAGCTGTAGCTGGTAATATCATTTTCCTCATTTGCTTAAAAGGTACCAAAAGACACTGACAAACTTTGTGGGTTTCATTTGAAAAGCCAAGGTAACAACTTATCAGTTATATTGAAACCTAATGGCAATTACAGAAGATAAATAAAAATAGGGACTAGACAAAAACCATAGGATATCATCAATACTGGGGCCCAGACAGATCTCCTAACTTTACAAGTCCTCAGCGTTCTCACCAGGAAATCAGGAATGATACTCGCCTTGGCCCTGTTCATAGGGCTGGTATGACGCAGGAGTAACTACTATGCGGAAAGAGCTGACAATGACAGCTGTTATTCAGAAATAACCCACCAGGAGTACCACTTGTTTTGAGATTTTAAAAATCTATGTTTAGTTAGAATAATGACACATTATTTCCTGTGTTTAAAAAATCCTCTTCAGGACCGGCCCCGTGGCTTAGCGGTTAAGTGCACGCACTCCACTACTGGAGGCCTGGGGTCAGATCTCAGGCGTGCACCGACGCACCGCTTCTCCGGCCATGCTGAGGCCACGTCCCACATACAGCAACTAGAAGGATGTGCAACTATAACATACAACTGTCTACTGGGGCTTTGGGGAAAAAAAAAAGGAGGAAGATTGGCAATAGATGTTAGCTCAGAGCTGGTCTTCCTCAGCAAAAAGAGAAGGATTAGCATGGATGTTAGCTCAGGGCTGATCTTCCTCACACACACACACAAAAAATTTAAAAATCCTCCTCAGAAGAATTCAATGTCATCACCATATGTCCACATCAAGGTCTCTCCAGAACCAGTGCTGAATCTTTGCTTTATTATGAGATGCTAGTTGAGCAAACTTGAGTCTCCGGAGCTTTCTTGGCATTTATGCTGATTGTCACTGTTTTGCATTCAATTAATAACTTTGCTGTGACATTTCCTCGACCATCGAGGCATGTCTTTTTCTCTGCTCTATTTCTGTTTAGCATTTCAGAAATGTAGTTATTTTCCAAGTAGGGTTATATGCTCCCTGCCTCCAGGCACCATATAGTATGGCACTTGTTTTCCCCAGGGTATTACATATTCTATATACATAACAGACACACATTGAGTACTAAGGAACTGATAAATAAATGGCAAGCAATAGGATATATTAAAGCACATGAGGAAGCCATTTGGGGTAAAACTAATCTGGCCAGAGTTTGTTTTTCCAAAATGGCCTGTCTCCTGCATTGTGTATCTGCTTCCCGTGTCCCAAAGAGAAGAGTAAATGCCCTTAAGATAAGGATGCAACATCCCCCTCATTGACATTATCTTAAGGATGAGCATTTCTCCCTAAGCTAGGATTTGGTTGTTGCAGTCATCCTGTGACCACCCAGTTCGAGACAACAGACCTGACCCACCCAAGCCCATCGAGATAGCAGACCTGATCCCTGCTGTGTCCATCAATAGCTATTCTGGCCAGGCAATCTGACAGGCTGATCTTGTCGCTATAGTAAAAGGGACATTACAATCCTATGTGATACATGCTCTTTGACGGTATATAACCGCTCTGTACACCCCACTTCTTTGGTGCCCTTACTTCCTTAGGGAAGGAAGGCCCAGGGGCACAGTCCTCAAAAGTTGGCTCATAATAAACTCACTCCAATTTTGATTTATAGATTGATTATGGATTATTGACGTAGACATTTGTTGGTGTAATCATGGCAGGATTTCAGAGAAACCCACCAGAGACCACCTAGAATCTACACTGAACTGGCATTGGGTACCAATAGGGGTCCATTGTGCCCCCCAGATCAGTGCATTCTTCAGGTGATCCCTGTGAGTTCTCCTGAAACTCGGACCTCCTTATTGTAAGTCAAGAGTTCAGAATTTATTTGAGCTGTTTTCCAGTCTTAAGGCTAAGTGTCTTAAGGGGGTACCCGTACATACCCTAGGTCAGAGGAACCCAGGGGAACATTCCTAGGAAAGAGAAACCCAGGGGGGTATTTCCTAGACCAGAGGAGCCTAGAGGACACTTTTGGAGTGAATGAGGCAGGCTGACCTTTTTAATTTGGCTTAAAATTGGAAAGAATTGTGTTTATAAGCTCTGAAAAAAACTGCTTGATAGAGAAATGAGAGACTGAAGCTGTTCAGCTGCGAAAAAAAGGGACATTGCTCCTCCCAGCCTTTTGTGCATTCTCAGACCTGAAACTGTAAAACTTCTAGAAGGAAACATAGGGAAGAGGCTCCTCGACATTGGTCTTGGGAATGATTTTGTGGATAGCCCACCAAAACCGCAAACAACAAAAGAAAAAATCAACAAATGGGACTACATCAAACTTAAAAGCTTCTGCCCAGCAAAAGAAACAACGAACAAAATCAAAAGGCTGGGAGAAAAATTTTACAAACCACGTATCAGATAAAGGGTTAAATATCCAAAATTTATAAAAAACTTTTACAACCCATAAGAAAATTTATAAAGAACTCATACAACCCAATAAGAAAATAGCAATCCAATCGAAAAATGGGCAAAAGACTAAGTAGACATTTGTCCGAAGAAGACATCCAAATGGCCAACACATACATGAGAAGGAGATCAATGTCACTAATCATCAGGGAAATGCAAATCAAGACCACAAAGAGCTATCATCTCACACGTGTAAGGATGGTGATCATCCTTAAGAGATACTAAGTGTTGGCAAGGATGTGAAGGAAAGGGAACCCTTGTGCGCTGTTCATGGGAATTTAAATTTAAATTGGTGTGGCCACTATGGAAAAGACAGTGGAGGTTCTTGAAAAAATTATAAATAGATACACTTCAGTGTATTTATCCGAAAAAAATGAAAACACTAACTTGAAAAGATATATGCACCCCTGTGATTATTACAGCATTATTTATATAGCTAAGATATGGAAACAACCTAAATGTCCATCAATAGATGAGTGGATAAAGAAAATGTATGGGCCAGCCTGGTGGCATAGTGGTTAAGTGCATGTGTTCCGCTGTGGAAGCCCGGGGTTCAGATTCTGGGAGTGCACTGCCTCACCACTTGTCAGGCCATGTTGTGATGGAGTCCCATACAAAGTGGAGGAAGATGGGCACGGATGTTAGCCCAGGGCCAGTCTTCCTCAGCAAAAAGAGGAGGATTGGCACATGTTAGCACAGGGCTGATCTTCTTCACAAAAAAAAGGAAAGAAAATGTGGTACATATTTACAATGGAATATTATTCAGCAATAAGAAAGAAAAAATCTTGCCATTTGCAATGTCATGTATGGACCTTGAGGTCATTATGCTAAGTGAAATTACTGAGACAGAGAAAGACAAATACCATTTGATCTCAGTTATACATACAATCTGGCTCTTCAGTTTCTCACCAAACTGCCACTGACAGGCCGAGTTGAGTACCGGTTTTCTTTTTTCTTTTTTTTTTTGAGAGGAAGATCAGCCCTGAGCTAACATCCGTGCTAACCCTCCTCTTTTTGCTGAGGAAGACCAGCTATGAGCTAACATCTATTGCTATTCCTCCTCCTTTTTTTCTTCCCCAAAGCTGCAGTAGATAGTTATATGTCATAGTTGCACATGCTTCTAGTTGCTGTATGTGGGACGCAGCCTCAGCATGTCCAGAGAGGCGGTGCGTCAGTGTCCGCCCAAGATATGAACCCGGGCCGCCAATAGCGGAGATTGCGCACTTAACCACTAAGCCACAGGGTCAGCGCCAACATCTGTCTCTTCTTTATATGTGTCTGTCTACATGTATGTTATATGTGAACGGTATTTTACCTCTGGAGGGTATGGTCAAAATTAAGAGCTCTATTCAGTTAACTTGAAGTAAGTGCTTAGAAAAATTATTTCTAAATCCAAATGTTTTTCCAGTTAACATGATATGAAATAATATTTGGTAAATAAAAGCTTATTTAAGCTTGTTAGTTTTCAGCATTGGATATAACACAGACATACAGACTTTCTTTGTCAGATAGACAATCCTGATGAAGAATAAATTGATGAACTCACACTTCTCAATTTCAAGATTAATTACAAAGTCAAGAGACTGTGCTATTTTACAATACTAGAATAATCAAGAGACAGTGATATTTTAAAATGAATAGACACAAAGGTAAATGAAAAAACATGGAAAGTCCACACATAGACCTCTGCAAGTACAGACAACTTGATCATGGTCATGACAATAAATGCACTCCAACATAAAAAGTAATAGATTTTTAGTCTTTAGTCTTTTAGTCTCTAGTCATCATCAACCATGGTGATGATACAAAAGGATGACCCTATGGAAATAAATGAACAAAGACACAAATTTTGCACCTTAGAAATAAATGTACTCAAAATCACTCATCAACTTAAATTTAAAATACAAAACTATAAAAATCATACAGGGAAATAAGAGAAAATCTTCATGATTTATAGTTTGATGACTTGTTTTCATATACAACACAAAAAGCACAATCCATGAAGAAAAGAATTGATCATGTGGACTTGGTTAAAGTTAAATTCTCCAATCTGAGAAAGACAGCATTCACAGAGTGGAAATACAAACTCCTGACCAAGATAATACATTTGTAAAACACATATCTGCAGAAAGACTTGCATGCAAATTATTCAAAGAACCAGTCAAACGCTGCAACAAGAAAACAAACTCCCCAAATTAAAATAAATAGACCAAAATATGAATAGACAAGTTACCAAAAATATATACATATACATGGGAAATAAGCATATATAAATTGCTCAACAACAAGGAATTATTGGAAAATAAAATCCATTGTGCATTAAGAAAAAGCAAATTAAAACACTAATGAGATACTCTACTCTTCTAGTAGAATAGCTAAAAACCCAAAACTGAGAATACCAATTACTGGTGAGGATGTGGGACAATAGGAAATCTCATTCATTGCTGATGGGAATACACATAGTATAACCTCTTAAGAAGACATCTTATTAATTCTTGTGAAGCTAAGTATAGTGTCACTATATAATGCACCAATTGTGTACCAGTGTATTTCTCCAACTACCGTGAAAATATACATCCACACACAGACCCCTAAGAACATCTAAAAAGCAACTTTATTCACAATGACCAAAACCTAGAAGGAACCATGATATCCTTTAACAGGTGAATGACACCCAAGTGTGAGACACTAGGTGAAAATACTTGAGGAACACATGGGCTACAGGCACAGGGTAAGGAAACACACGAGTTCAGACAGGGCCTAAAGGAACAGTAGATGAAAACAATGGTTGTCTAGATGGGCTGGAGGCATAGAGAACGTAGACAAAGACGAGCTGGCATGGGCTGAAGCACAGCTGACAGGCACACTCAGGGATGGAAAGGGATGCAGACACATGGAGTGAGAGAGACATGTGAGGTCTGGTATCAAATGTGGGCACAAGAGATAGAGACACTCGAGGAAAGATATGTGCTGCAAGTATGTGAGAGAATGAAATTAGGTGTCTGACATGGGTTTTAGAGAGATGGAATGGAGACACATATGGGTTGCCATGGGCTACAGGAACAAGGAATGGAGACTTTTGAGAGGTGGTATGGACAGAGGGGAGAGAAAACCTTGACAACCCAAAAGGTCAGACGTGGGCTACAATCAAATGAGAGGGTGACACTGGACAGAAGATATCAGCTTCAGGTAGAGGGATGGAGACACACGAAGGTTGGCATTGTTGCAGGCTCATGGGCTGGAGATCCTATGGGACAGACATGGCTTGCAGCACAGAGTTTAGAAATACACTAGAGAAGACAAGAGATAGTAGTTACATCTGTGCTTAGAAGTCAATGGTGTGTAGCCTTGAATGAATGTATGAATATGGAAGAAAGACAGGAAATCCATAATCTCAGCTTCTGTCTTAAGAATTAAAAGAGAATCACACTGGAAAAAGTACAGAATGGAAACAATAATAAAGATGAGAATCAATGAAATAGAAAAATATTAAAGAAACAAATCAGGCTAAAAGTTATTTTTAAAAATATTAATAAAGTTAATAAACCACTAGCAAAACTGATTAAGGAAAAAAAAAGAAATGAAACACAAATCACCAGTATCAGAAATCAAATAAGAGTTTTTGCGCCCAAAGTGGGGCTACACTGGCTGGCAAGTTGCGTTCTCTGGATGGAAGAAATGCCTTCTCCCTGGATTACTGCAGTGGATGAAATACGGGAACCCCTGACAAAAGCCAGCAAAATGTAAGACTTCTTACCACGTCAGCCTCCCGGAATCTCTATCTGCAGAGTCCGGTGGAAGGAAGTGGTGAGAATTTTTTCTCTTTCTAATTTTAGTTTGGCAGGAGAAAATATTTGGGAAACTAGTTTCTTTTTCTTTTAGTGACTCTTGGTTTAAATTAGGTAGAATACTCTTGGTTTTGATCTTGATCCCTTTTCCACCCAGAGGTAGTCTCTGTTTTTCTCTTTTGTCTTTGTCTTTTGTATTGTGTGTCATAAGAAGGAAATACCATAGGGTAGGACACAGGCATAGGCCTCATAAGCCTACTGTTCGGGACGGCCCCCCAGACTGGTGAGTTTGGGGGTCTCACCAAACTGGCATCTATTTAGACAAACTTTGCTGTGGGTTAATATGCACAGAAAGTGAAGGCCATTGCGAAGGGCATTTTGGAAGCCAAAAAGGCCGCAAATTTGGTGGGCATGTGTCAAGAAGTTAAGAGCCATTAGGGCGCTCGCCACTGTCAGAAGACTCCCGTGACAGGATAATTTGGGTCACAGAACGGGGTAGACGACACACGTCCCCCGCCAACTGCAAGAAAATGTCCATGCAATGACGAGGTACTCTGTAAAGCAGACAGTCCCCAACCCCATGGCACCTCCCCTCCAGGTATTATTCTGACTCCAAGAGCCCTAAGGCGTGGCTAAAGCTGTCATTGTGCACATAAGAAAAAAACCGGATGAGGTTTTTCCTTCTGTCTTGTTCTGTGTCCTGAGACAACTTGGCTTTGTGCAAAGTGAGAATATTCTACTTGGTCTCCACCATACGGAAGGTGCATTTACCGGGGTGCCCCTTGGTGGCCAGTCGAGTAGACTGGGGTTCCGACCTGTCTCTTGTCCGGCTGTGTCAAGCTCTCAGGGGAGTTTGTCATAAAGGGCCCAGTCCATAAGGGCTTTTGTTGTCTTAACCTTCGTTGCTTGTTAGTGCTGGAAAAATCCCATTCCAGTATCGCCTGCCCGGTGTCACAGATTAGCGGGTCTGTGACTGGAGGCGTCCCACAGTACTGTGGGAGACTGGAGACACCGTTTTCACTACACCATCCTTACCGCCTGTGCAATGAAGGTCTTTACTTTCTCTGAATATCTTTGGGAGTGAATTCTGTGGATCATAGGGGTTACATAATCTGTGCCCTCACCAGAGACGCCTCTTGGGTCCATGGTAAAGATTTATTCTAAGCGTGGAAAGTTACCTCTGGGTCTTTCCTTAAAAAGGTTTATTGGATCAAGTCACTATTGGAATAAATATACAAATGAAGATCCTACACGTCAATGGCCCGACGACAGATCCTTTGAATTGGGAAAACTTCTAAATTGGGGGAAAAAAAAATATTTTGAGAGCTCTCACACAATTGTTTAATTGGTACCTAAAAAAAGGCCAGAAAAAGGAAGGGAAAAATTTAAATAGCCTTAAGACCTTGACTCAGGATACAATTAAATTGAGAACATGTAAAAGTGTAAGTGTTGATATGATTATAAAGGTTGGAATGTTTGAGCTAATTTTATATAAAGAGGTTACATCAACTTTGCCTGAGTATGTTTTAAAATGTCTGACTGGGAATGCTTCCCTTGTCCAAAATTAGAAGACCAAGACCTATTGATAAAAATCTTAATCATAACTATGTTTAAATGTATAAGAGGTGATGAAATTTACATGAACTTTTGTACAAAACACTGATGTTATTTCTATTACAGAACTGGTTAACAAAAATAGTAATTTAAATGATGGCCAATTTTATCTAATGTCTTATGAAGTCTTATAGGCCATCTAAATAATTATTGGGAACAAGTAACTAAATAGTTGTGAAAAAGATGAATGTTGGGCGAACTTCAAATAATAATTATGTGTTACGGTGGTTACAGCTTCCAAACTCTTTTTGGTGACTTAAAACTTTAGAGTTTTGTTAAATTTTGTGATAAAAATTCACTGAGTATCATCATTTCCAAATAAGATAATATATTAGACATTGATTGGTAAATGTACGTTTGTATACTTTTGTCTTTTCGTTACAGGAAAACTAAAAGGTGTTTTGGGTCTATTGGTAAACATGTTTTATTAAAAGATTGTACTATAAAGTAACATATTTCTAGAAGTTAAGAAGTGTTTATAAATTTTCCAAGCCACTATATACCAATGTAAAAGACAGTTTGTAATGGTTTACTTAGTTTTTACTTACAAATTGGGGTTTCGAAGAGTTAAAATTTCTAATTAGTATATGTGATTGAAGCTACTAAATATTAAGAAAAATATGTCTGTGTACAAGGAAAGTAAGATGTATAAAGAAGGAACAAAGACTGGAGATATTTTATTTGATTGATAAAGAAAGATAAATTTGTCTTCAAGTACTATGAGGGAAAAGAAAGACATGGGACAAATTCTGAATGTAAAAAGAAAGATATAGGTTTGTGGAAGAGGAATTCTGGAAAAGGAGTTTTTGTATGGTCAAGTTGGCTAAGATTGAAATGAATTTAATTAAGTAAATGAATTTTAATATCAGAAGGAAGCTGGTACAAAATTATAATTTGGTCTTATTTCTCTTAAAAGGGTAATTTTCTTGAACTTGATAAAGAGGTTATAAAAGATTTTTCTTTACCTTTGGGTAAGTCTACTTAAAAGACAGAAAAAAAAATGTTAAAATAATTTCCTGTGTTCGAAAAACTGAGGTCTCTCTATTAAGGCTTTTGGACTGTTAATGCTCTGTTTCCTTTAACGTTTTCTATTTTTGACAAGCTCCCCAAAATATATATCTTAAATAAAGTCATTTTTTTACTTTTTTTCTTTGAGAATTTTCAAAGGGCCCTGGAACTTCTCAAAGAAATTTGCTCTCTTCCTATAAGGGGAAAGATACTAAATTTATTAGGCTTATTCAGTATGTTAAATTACATGGAAAGCATTGTCAGACAAGTGATGATAAGTCTGTTTAGGTGCTATTATGTGGGCAAATGTTATTGACATAGGTGTTTTAAAATTATATAACATTACTGAAATTCTTATCTATCCTGATTATCAGTCATAATTCTGGTTATTATTATTTTAAAGTGTTGTATGTCACAAAATTAACCAAATTTCTCTGTCAATTGCCATTTTGAGGTCTTGTAGTTTACAGACTTATTACTTTGTTCTAATGCTTTTGCAAAATATTTCAACTTCAGAAAAATTCATGGACAGGACTCTGATATTTACACTGGAGTACAGGTTTCTGACAAACTTTCTGATCATAAAACTGAACTTGGTAAGAAATTACAGAAATCTGATGGAAAGACTGATAACTTCATGAAGCTGCTAACAGAAAGATTGAGATCAAGAATGGATTACACAGGACTGAATGAACTGATAAGGATAATTATAATTTTTATGATTTTTCATTTGAAGCATTCCTGAATTTTTAATTTTTTGTTTTTTCAAAGTTAAGGAAAAGTTTTTCTCTTTTCTCCTGAGCTAGCTATGACTTATAACAATTTCGTAAATGATATTTTTGTAAGTAAAATTGAAATATTTCTCTTTTTCTCTCTATCTGATCCCTCGAATTTGGAAACCCTTAGTAAGTGAGTATTGTTGTTTTCATGGCAATATAGTTGTTTGCATAAGTTCAATAAGAATCTGTTCTCCTTATAACAGGACACAATTGGAAACACTGGTTATATTACCAAGGCTGTGACTGGAAGATCATATTTGTGATATAACCATGCAGCTTTTGAGGAATGAAGATTGGACTTTATGGAAGAAAGCCACGTGGAAATATTGGCCTGGTACCTTATGTTCCAAGCAGCACTTACCAAGATAAGTAAAGAATGTCACTTATCTGGCAAACAGAAGGAACCTCGAAATATTTTGGGGGAACCTCGGAAGTGAGGAATTCACCCCAATCTGTAGGTATTACAGGCAAAGTCTGATGACAAAATCCTTAGCTTGTTTTTTCTTGTCTGGAGAGGCCTTTAAAGTTCAATCTGAGATTACTTATAAAAAGTTCCAGCAAAGCAGATTTAAAAGAGCCTATGTGAGCAATTGCTACTCTTGCTGTAATTATGTAAATAATTGGGCCAACACTATTGGAACTAGACTTATTTTGCAAACTAGTTAGTTTTAATTTGTCTATCTTTGATAAAAATGAGGGTGATCTTAGAAAGAAAAATTATATTTCAGTAAAAATCATAGTGTACATTTGCAGATATTAGATCCTAGTTTTGTTAATTGTCTTTTAAGGTTTTTGTTTTATATCTGTTGACTGGACTGGATCCTGATTTCTTCTAGTCTACTAAAATATCTGGCTACAGATGTCCAAACTAACGTTTTTCATTTTTTCCATCATTTTCATTTGGAATCACTAAAAACTGAACCTGCCCTTTTTCCTGAAGCCTTACAAACTGAAGCTGATGGACTTGATATAAACTTAAGAGATTACCCGATGACATCATCAGAGACATTTTAAACTGCAAAAGATGCTTTGATGCTGACATCTAAAAATCTTCTTAACTAGCTGTCCCGTATACTCAGAAACTGCTTTACAACTTGCTCCAACCATTAACCTTGTTTTTCTTTCGTTTACATAGAAATGCTTCCATTAAATACTTGATTGCTTCCTTCCACAATATAGGCATAACCTTGAGAGCCCACCTGCATCACCACCTTCTGTAATGAACTTAACTGAACTGATCTATTATCAGGACTAAGAAATGTGTTCAGTGAAATGAAACAATCTACCAACTCAGCTTCTGGACTATGAAACTTCTTTAATTTTCAAAATGATTGTGAATCTTCTAGGGAAGTTTCAGAGGAGGGAACTGATGGTGCTCAGGGCAAGCTACCCCAGGAGGCACCACTCTGGTATGCAGATTATTTCGAGCTGAAGACAATAAGGACTCAGACAACTCAGGAAGAATATTTGAGTTTCCCCTCCCAAACTGCCTAAAGAATTTAAAACAAAAGATCTGTTTCAGGAAGGAGTTAGTATCATGATGGCTGTAAAGATAATGTAGGATAGTGGTTACAACAGGAAAGGCACCAAGCCCGTTTTATCAAAAACTCTATCTCTCCCTGACCACATTATCCATAGATGACCCTGAGAAGAGTTGTCAAGCAAACATTTGCGTTTCTATCTCCATGTGAGTTGCCTCTTGCCCTCTGAGGTCTAAGACCATTACCCACCCCCAACACCTTCCTCGTCTTTAACTGCAATACTTAAGGGGGCAGCTTAGACAGAGGGACAAGTTGCTAATTTCTGAGTTTCTCCCATGTATACATGTTATTAAACTTGGTATTATTTTCTCCTGCTTAAAAAAAAAGAAATCAAATAAGAAGAAATCTCTACAGAATGCTTAGATCTTAATGAGATACACCATTTTGTGAAATACTTAGGACTGTGAATTAGACAACAAAGGTCAAAATTCACTTTATAAAAAACCAATATACTGAAACTGACACAAAATATAACATAAAATAGGAAAACTCACATATCTACTAAATAAATTGAATTGTTAAAACGTCAAGCCAACTAACCAACAAAAACAACAAACATTTTCCACAAGCAAAACTCTAGGTCTGGGACTATTAACTATTCCAGACAATAGAGGGAGGAAGGAAGGAAAGGTTCAGATTCTAGATTAGACTGAACACAAAACTAATAGAGATTTTATTCACATTGAATACAATACAGAGAAGATTCTTTACCACACAGGACCTCTGAAGTCATCTTTCCGCTATACTACCCAATAAGTTGAACCTAGAGAAGAACTGGAGAAAAAAAGCACTACACTTATTAAATATTTTTAACACAGTAAAGAAACTGAGGTTATCTAAACTGAAGAGGAAAATGTTATTAGGTGACAATTACCATCTTCAATGTATGAGGAAGTCCAGAGAAGGCTAAATTTAAAAAGTGGATATAAAATGAAAATTATTTAAATAACACAAAAATTTTATTATATGGCAAAGTAATATAGCAGACAATCAACCAATAAATAAAAAAACAATTAATGTATATCATTGATTAGAGATATTAATAATCAGCAGAACTGGTTTCTGGAGGTTGTGGAGTCTTTGTCCCTGGAAACTTGTCAGAAACAAACATTAAGCCATTTGTCCTGGGTAGACTTTAGAACTTCTCCTGCTGGGGCTCAAGATCCCTTCAAGTTTCTTCTGTAATTTTAATCTACTTTTAAATTAAATGAGAGAAGGCATGGTGAGGTCAATTATGAGTGTGCTCTGGGGGGTTCCTTAGAGGAGTTCTGGAGAAAGAGTAAACACCTGGGATCCTGTAGGGCTCTGAGAAGCAGGTAAATAAAAGTATGTAAAGGGCTTGAGACACATTGGGACCTTAGTAAATAACCATTGTTATCAGTAATAATTCGTTTCCAATAGTGTAAGTAAAGTTGGCTATTCTGTCAAAAAAACTTCACTGAAAAATGTCTTAATTGACTGAGGATTAAATAATCAAAGCTGACTTTGTTTTTAATATTCTTTCCTAGCCAGGTAGGGCTCAAGGGAAGCAAGCAAAGGAATTGTGTGACACTTAGGAGAGTCACAAGTCCTGAACTCAGAGTAATGTTTGCTTTAGCCCCTGAAAATTCAGGTGCCTCTAGATCCAAATGCCAACACATTCAAGTTGTTGGTGAATCTTGATTACGATTTTGATACTTTTGGCTGTCTGCTCAAGCAAAGCATCCTTTGAAACCTAGGGTTTCTAAGCCAGTGGTTCTCAATGTGTGGCTGGTCAGCAGCATCACCTGGGAAATGATCAGAGACGTAAATTCTCGGGTCCCCCCCATCCTGCTGGATCACAAACTCTGGGATGGGCTCAGCACTCTGTGTTTTAGGGGACCTCCACACGGTTCTAATGCACACTGGAGTTCAGGAACCACTGTCTTAGGAGAAGCCAGTCCTAGGTACAACATAGGGTTAGCAAAGATTCCTCTCTCACGAGGGCTTCTCCTGAGGCCCCATGGCCAAAATAAGGATTCCCCTTTATGGCCATAGGAAGAACTCCTATGGCTCAACTCCAGGCAGCCACCTTCAGGAATTTTTCCAATATGACCAGGAGCTCTGAAATGTCGATTCAAAAAAGAAAAAAATATAAAAAATTGATTCAACATTCAAGAAATTTTCCTGCTTCAGATTGAGGGTGAAGTAGCTGAAATAGAGAATTTTTTCCCAGAACACTGATCGGTCATTTCTTGATGGAATCCACTGAGTTCTTTCAGTGGAACTAAACAATGACCAGGAAGGTTATGGTTAGTCTGATGTGTAAGAGCAGGAAGAAAACACAAAGATAAAGGAAACAAACAAACAAACAAACAGGAGAGAGGGAGAGTAAGGAAGGGAGACAGAAACAGCGACCATCAGTCAGAGGTAGTGAGAGGAGGGGGAAAGGAAATAGAAGATGCAGAGGGAGAGAAGCAGGTGCCGCTCGGTAGGAAACATACCTGTGGACACTGTGCACATGTGGCTTTCATAGAAAGGTGTAAGGTTTCTAAAAAGCAAAGAAAATAAAAACAAATCCATCCAATTTAGTAATTTGTCCTAAATTTAATTGATCAGGTCTGATCACTCTGATGTCTTCCTTCTCCTTTATTTCATCCATGTCTCAAATTCTATGTCCTGCCCTTGTCTAAGGCTTCAGAAACACACCACAATTCAAACCTTCACAAGGTGAACTTTTTAAATCATTTCAACTTCTTCCTTGCCCTTCTGCACAAAATAGATGCCCTACAGTGTTAGCTTACCTTTCGGTGCCTTTCAAAAAAACTTTAAAAAACTTTATGCTTAAAAGTACAGTTTTAGATTTACAGATAATTGAACAGATAGTACATAGAGCTCCATACACCCACCACACTGCCTCTCTCCTCTCTCCCAAGCCCCGTTTCCCCTATTATTAACACCTTGCATTAGTGTGATACGTTTGTTATAATGAATGAACAATATTGAAATGTTGTTATGAACTACAGTCTCTAGTTTAAGGGTCACTTTGTGTTGTACAGTTCCATGGGTTTTGACACACATATAGTGACATGTAGCCACCATTATACACAGAACAGTCTCACTACCCTAAAAATCCTCTGAGGATCAGATTAGCTCTTAGTCGCTTTTTAATATATTAACAATTGTCAAAATAACATAAATTTTATGACGAAAAAAGTTCCACAAGTGCTAAGTTTTGTTAGTCTCACTATTATGATCACTATTAGAAATAATGAAAAAAATGAACCCCTATATAAATAGAAAAATAGTAGAATTTTAAAGATAAAAAAGATCTGGAAGATTAGGAAATTCCACATTCTTCAAGACACTGCCCTCTAGTCTCTCAGCTTTCTGTGTCATCTATCTGCCGACTCCGCTGAGGAGAAAGAAATAAATCGATAAAGAAAAAAAAAGCAAAAAACAAATTTGGGTTCTAAGTAGTCTTCTTGAGCGAAATGTAATCACGCATGGATTCTTCTTTATTGCATATTTGCATCAGGAACATAATTACTAGCTAGAGCCTAATTTGAGAATATTCATTATGAGGGAAAGATGTGATATCGAAGAACAGAACAGAATTCACTGAGGTTTTACTCTTGGGACATTTGTAGGATTAAGTCAGGACATGCTGTGAGAGTGATAAATAAGTTCTATATATTTTTATTCTCCAAGATCATGGATGTCAGCCACACTTTATACCCATGTACTTTGCAACAATGAAAAACAATTAAACACTGACCTTGATTATTTTGCCCTCAGATTCATTAGTCTTTAAAATATAAATTGAGCAATTTTAATCTAGATGAGTGAAAGACTGTGGAGACTTCTAGAATGTCACCTTGCATCCTTTGGAAGTGAAGAATTGACTTTATAAAGCATTTCTATTCCTTCTCATACCTTGACAATAGTGATACTCTGACTCTGTTTTAAAGAAGATAATGTCAGGCTTTATTTTGATTTGCACCTTTTTGTTTTTAGTACATTTACTTAATATTTCTTTTGAAATATTTCTCTTGAAAACTTTTATCATTAAGCTCAACCTTCATTTAAATCACCAGACCTATTTGAAGGCGACATGAACATTTACTTGCAAACTCCTCAGAAAATTACTAATTGAACCTTCAGATGATCCATTGTAGAACTCAAATTGGATTTCCCAGGCCCCTCAAAAGGGCTCATAACTATGTGTTTGTACATTTATCTGGGAAGATACTATCTGAAGATAATTGTTCTTCCCAAATGCTTTCTTTACCTCAAACAGCGATACTCCCAAAGTTTTAATGAAAATGTGGCCAATTTGGTGAAAACCAAGTGACTTGTTTGTTTTAGCATGCCAATGAGATTAAGAAAAAAAGTATTTAATTATTGTTATTGATTATAAAAATCAGAAATTAAACAAACTTCTTTGTCCAAAGACATTTCTGCGAGTGAAATCGTCAGAAAAACTGACAGCTAGCTTCCCGTTTTAACCAAGTAATCATAAGAAATGTAATACCATGGGCAAACACTTGAGCGTTGTCACCTGCAGGAGTCCCCAACGCTATAGCCCCATCAGGGCCACAAATCAGGGGAAGGAGCCGGCAGAGGGGAGACAGCTGTGCCCTCAGCATCCTTCCTTCCTGGGTCAGAACACGGTCCCAGCTGCTTGCTGTCTAGTTTTCTGGGGAAGCAGAGAAATCTTCTGGGGACACGACACATCAGGTGTTAAGGATGTCATCATTCTTTTTGAAACAAATGTTAGTTCATGTGACACACTTCTCAGGACAGGAGGAGCCTCCTCAAGGGATGGCAGATCTTCTCCAGGAGCTGACGGTCATCCAGGGACAGCAGAGTCAAGAGCAGCAGAGGGAGAGCCCGCTCCCACTCTCCCTCTCAGGGACACCTCAGTCCCCAACCCCTCCTGCGTCCACCCCAGCAGTTCCCATTGAATCCTCGGAGATGCCCAAGCATGCGTAGGACGGGCGCTCAAAGCAGCAGAGGGGCCTGCGAGCTGGAGAGCCCCGGAGCGTGTGCACTGGAGGCGGGGTCCCTGGTGTGGACATGGCTACCGCGGAGGTTTGTGTGGGGGGATTGGTGATTTCTGGATCCTTCTTCCAGGATTTTCAGCCCTGGGGAGCTCTCCTTTCTGTAGTGTGAAGGAGCGCTGGGCAGGAGCGGCGCCGAGGTAAGCGGTGGGCAGCAGGCTCGGTGTGGAGAGCTCCGCTGCAGATGGCGGGAGCACAGTGTTGGGGGCGGGGGCCGGGGCTGCAGGAGGGCTGCTCCAGGCGGGGGAGCCCAACTTTGCCCCTTGGAGGAACAGAGGAGTGCTGCCTGGCAGGCCGGTCCCTCTGCCTTGGCGGGGCCCCACCACAGCGGGGCCTCCTGCCCACCCAGTAGAGGTGCAGCGGGCGGCAGGGAGTCGCCTGCCCTCTGGACGAGCCCGTGAGTTCGTGCCACCCAGGACCCCGTCTAGGCCAGGTCGGGATATCTCCTGGTGAACACGGCCCTTCATAAGATGGCCTGAGGTCAGCGCTCCTCTGTCTGACTCTGCTCAGGCTATTGGGCTCCTCATTGCGTTCTTTAAACAAATAAATATTCCTACTTCCTTGGGACCACTTTTATAGAAAAGCCTAATCCCATTAATAGTTTCTGATAGTTGACTGTATATTTGCAAGGCGAACTTTGAAGCCTGTGAGTTATTGTAAACTGCATTTAATGAAAGGAGCTTTAAACAATCTTTGGTGCAAATTATGTAGCTTCCTAATAATAATTCACATTCTGTTAACATAGACTGATGACTGATCAATTGATGATTGACATAATGTGTAGGGAATTTTGGTATCAGTGGAAAGATTTTTCTTGGCAGTTGGTGATAGAATTGAACTCAGATAAGGAGGAGCTTTTTAGAAGTAGTATGTAGTGTGTGTTTTGTCTCTATATTCATTTACAATTGTAAGAATTTAGATTTGGAAAGCTCATAGAACAGGAATTTTCAAATTTTGATTTGACTGATAGGGTGAAAAGTCAAAAGGCCAAATACGGTAGGATTCATTTATATGATATTCTAGAAAAGATAAACCATAGGGAAAGAAAACAGGTCGTTAGTTGCCATTAGTTTTAATAATCATTAGTTTTAATATTTCTGATAAAAAGATAGATTATAATGATAGCATCCTAATTATGCTTTTGAATGATACGAGAATTTAACAACCTATTAAATTCTGCAGTAGGAACAAATGATATGTTGGTTATTAGTGTCTTTGAAGTGTAAGTATTGTTGGTAATGAATATAAATGAGATTTTTCGGATTGTGAACTACTGATTTTTTTACTAGATCCTGTTGGACATGGCATATTATAAGCTTCAAAAGGCTCTTTAAATTATTGTAGCAGGTTGAAGCTATTAAATTGTAAAGTAAGATCTTTATAGATGAAACAGGCAAAAATATAAAAATCCATTCATCATTTTATCTTTGTTAAAAAAATGAAGTAAATCTTACCATATACATGAATGACTTTTGGCTAGACAGACCTGAACTTGACAAGATGGACTCATTAGTGTCGGGGGAAGAGGGAGACTCTCCCTCGGCCCTTTTTTTTAAGGTTCTTATGGCTGGGCAAATAATTAACAAGACAGGTTAACAGGAGAAAATAATATCAAGTTTAATAACATGTATACATGGGAGAAAGCAGGGACACTGCGTTTTTTAACACAGTAGCAGAAATTTTCGTCTTAAATACCATGTTCAGCCAATGACAAAGGAGGATGTTGGGGTGGGGAGAGTCAGTTATAGGAGATTACCACTAAAGCACAGTAAACAAGAGTAAGGTTATTATGTAGATTTAATGCCTCACCTTCTACATTGATAAGCCTCTAGAAATGAGGCCATCCCCCACTCTTTCTAAAACAGAGAGGGAGATACCGTTAGAAATGGAGATTTTCCTGATAAATGTAAATGATTGTCTGGCAACTCCTCGCAGGGCCATCTAGAGAATGTGGCCAGAGAGACAGAACTTCTGATAAGAGGGGCTTGTTGGTGCCTTTTTTATTGTAACCTCTATCTTACATTATCTTTATAGCCATCATGATAGATCTGTTCCAGGGAGGAGCCACCATGTCAAATTTTTTAGGCAGTTAGTGGAGGAGGTCAAATGTCCCTCAGAGAAAACAATCAAGGTAAAGAGATATATTTTAGGATGACCAAATCTTGATCTCCCACAGTCCCGTCTTTGAAACTAAAAGTTTCACAGTCTTTTTGAAACTTAAAGAAGTTTTATAGTCCAGAAGCCAAGTTGGTAGATTGTTTTATCTCACCGAACAAATTTTTTAGTCTTGATAATAGATCAGTTTAATTAAGTTTATTTTAGAAGGTGGTGATATAGGTGGGCTCTCAAGGTTATGCCTATATTATGGAAGCAAGCAATCAAGTATTTAATAGAAGTATTTTTATGTAAACAAAAGAAAAACAAGGTTAATGGTTGGAGTAAATTGTAAACCAGTTTTTGAGGTCAGAGGACAGTCAGTTAAGATGATTTTTAGATGTCAGCCTCAAAGTATCTTTTGTAGTTTAAAATGTCTCTGATGGTGTCGTTAGGTCATCTCTTCAGTTTATATCAAGTTTATCAGCTTTAGTTTGTGAGGCTTTAGGAAAAAGGGCAGGTTTAGTTTTTAGTGATTTTAAATGAAAATGATGGAAAAAATCAAAAACGTTAGATTGGACATCTGTAACCAGATATTTTAGGAGACTAGAAGAAATCAAGATCTAGTCTAGTCAATAGATATAAAACAAAAACCTTAAAAGACAATTAACAAAACTAGGATCTAATATCTTTAAATGTATATTATAGTTTTTATTGAAATATAATTTTTTTAAATCTCCCTCATTTTTATCAAAGATAGTCAAAATAAAACTAACTACTTTGGAAAATAAGTCTAGTTCTAATAGAGTTGGCCGAATTATTTATATAAGTATAGTAAGCCTAGCAATTGATCACATAGGCTCTTTTAAATCTGCTTTGTTGGAACTTTTTATAAGGAATTTCAGATTTAACTTTAAAGGCCTTTCTAGGCCAGGAAAGCCAAGCCAAGGATTTTGTCATCAGACTTTGTTTGTAATTTCTATAGATTTGGGTGAATTTTTTTTTGAGGTTTTTCTAAAATATTTTGAGGTTTTTTGTACTTGTCAGATAAGTGACTTTTTTATTTATCTTGGTAAGTGTTGTTTGGAACAGAAAGTACTAGGCCAATATTTTTATGTGGCTTTATTTTATAAAGTCTAATCTTTATTTTTCAAAAGCTGTATGGTTATATCGTAAATATGATGTTTTAGTCACAGCCTTGGTAATATAACTAGTGTTTTTAATTGTGTCTTGTTATAAGGAGAACAGATTTTTATTGAACTTATGTAAATAACTATATTGCATGAAAACAACAATATTTACTCCCTAAGAGTTTTTAAATTTTGGAGGGATCAGGTAGAGAGAAAAAGAGAAATATTTTAATTTTGTTTATAAATGTATCATTTATCGAATTGTTATGTCATAGTTAGCTCTGGAGAAAAGAGAAAAAGTTTTCTTTAAATCTGAAAAAAAAACATTAAAAATTTAGCAATACTTTAAATGAAAAATCATAAAAATTATAATCATCTTTATCAGTTTATTTAGTCTTGTGTAATCAATTCTTGATCTCAATCTTTTTGTTAGCAGCTTTATGAAGTGATCAGTCTCTCTAACAGATTTCTGTAATTTCTTACCCAGTTCAGTTTTATGATCAGAAACTTTATCAGAAACCTGTACTCCAGTGTAAATGTCAGTCTTTTTTATGAATTTTTTGGAAGTTGGAACATTTTGCAAAAGCGTTAGAGCAAAGAAATAAGTCTGTAAACAACAAGACCTCAAAATGGCAATTGACAGAGAAATTTGGTTAATTTTGTGACATATAACACTTTAAAATAATAATAACCAGAATTATGACTGATAACCAGGACAGATTAGAATTTTAGTAATGTTATCCAATTTTAAAACACCTATATCAATAACATTTACCCACAAAATACCACCTAAGCAGGCTTATAATCACTTGTCTGACAATGCTTTTCATGTAATTTAACATGCTGAATAAGCCTAATAAGTTTAGTATCTTTTTCTTTATAGGTAGAGAGCAAATTTTCTTGTTTTCTTCCTTATAGGAAGAGAGCAAATTTTTTTGAGACGTTTTAGGGCCCTTTGAAAATTTCCAAAGAAAAAAAGACTTTATTTAGGATATGAATTTTGGGGAGCTTGTCAAAAATATAAGAAGTCAAAGCAAACAGAGCATTAACAGTCCAAAAAGCCTGAATAGAGAGACCTCAGTCTTTTGAACACAGGAAATTAACAGTTTTTTTTTCTTTCTGTCTTTTAGGTAGACTTACCCAAAGGTAAAGAAAAATCTTTTGTATCCTCTTTATCAAGTTTAAGCAAATTATCTATTTAAGAGACAGAAGACCAAATTTTAATTTTGTACCAGCTTACTTCTGCTATTAAAACTCATTTACTTAATTAAATTTATTTTAATCTTAGCCAACTTGACCATGCAAAAACTCCTTTTTTAGAATTTCTCTTTCACACCTTTTATAACTTTCTTTTTACATTCAGAATTTGTCCCATGTCTTTTATTTTCTTCTTAGTACTTGAGGACAAATTTATTTTTCTTAATCGACCAAACAAAACATTTCCATTTTTTGTACGTTTATATATCTTATTTTTTTTGTAAACAGACATTTTTTTTTAATTTTTTAGTAGCTTCAATCACATATATTAATTGGATATTTTAACCTTTAGAAACCTTAATTTGTAAGTAAAAACTAAGTAAACCATTATAAACTTTTTTTTACATTAGTATCTTGTGGCTTGGAAAATTTATAAACTCTTTATAACTTCTAGAAATATGTTATTTTATAGCATAATCTTTTAATAAAACACATGTTTACCAATAGACCCAAAACACCTTTTAGTTTTCTTGTAATGAAAAGCCAAAAGTGGACAAATGTAAGTTTAACAATCAATGTCTAATATCTTATCTTATTTGGAAATAATGATACTCAGAGAATTTTTATCAGAAATTTTAGCAAAACTCTAAAGTTTTAAGTCACCAAAAAGTGTTTGGAAGCTGTAACCACCATAACACATAATTGTTTAAAGTTTATCCAACATTTATCCTTCATACAACTATTTAGTTACTTATTCCCAATAATTATTTAGATTGCCTAAAGGACTTTATAAGAATTCAGATAAAATTAGCCATCATTTAAATTATTATTTTTGATATATTTTTTTATTTTTTCCCCCAAAGCCCCAGTAGATATTTGTATGTCATAGCTGCACATCCTTCTAGTTGCTGTATGTGGGATGCGGCCTCAGCATGGCTGGAGAAGCAGTGCGTCAGTGCACGCCCAGGATCGAACCTGGGCCACCAGCAGCGGAGCGCATGCACCTAATCGCTAAGCCATGGGGCCGGTCCTAAATTATTATTTTTGTTAACCTGTTCTGTAGTAGAAATAACATCAGTTTTTTTCTACAAAATTTTATGTAAATTTTATCATCTCATATTTTTAAACATAGTTATCATTAAGACTTTTATCAATAGGTCTTGGTCTTCTAATTTTGGACAAGGGAAACATTCCCAGTCAGACATTTTAAAACATCCTCAGGCAAAGTTGATGTAACCTCTTTATATAAAATTAGCTCAAATATTTTAACCTTTATAATCTTATCAACAATTATACTTTTACATGTTCTCAATTTAATTATAACCTGAGTCAAGATCTTAAGGCTAGTCAAATTTTTCCCTTCGTTTTTTTGGCCTTTTCTTAGGTACCAAATAAATAATTATGTGAGAGCCCTCAAAACATTTTTTTTCTCCAATTTAGAGGTTATTCCAATTTAAAGGATCCATCGTCTGGCCATTGACGAGTAGGATCTTTATTTGTATATTTATTCCAATAGTGACTCAATCCAATAAGCCTTTTTAAGGAAAGAACCAGAGGTAACTTTCCACGCTTAGAATAAATCTTTATCATGGACACAAGAGGCGTCCCTGGTGCGGGCGCAGATGATGTAGCCCCATGATCCACAGAATTCACTCACAAAGCTGTTCAGAGAAAGTAAAGACCTTTGTTGCACAGGCGGTAAGGATGGTGTAGTGAAAATGGTGTCTCCGGTCTCCCACAATAGTGTGGGACGCCTCCAGTCACAGACCCGCTAATCTGTGACACTGGGCAGGCGATACTGGAATGGGATTTTTCCAGCACTAACAAGCAACGAAGGTTAAGACGACAAAGGCCCTCATGGACTGGGCCCTTTATGACAAACTCCCCTGAGAGCTTGGCACAGCCGGACAAAGAGACAGTTCGGAACCCCAGTCTATTCGACTGGCCACCAAGGTGCACCCCAATAAATGCACCTTCCATATGGTGGAGACCAAGGAGAATATCCTCACTGGTCACAAAGCCAAGTTGTCTCAGGACACAGAACAAGACAGAAGGAAAAACCTCATCGCGTTTTTTTTTTCTTATGTGCACAATGACAGCTTTAGCCACACCTTATGTCTCTTGGAGCCAGAATAATACCTAGCGGGGGAGGTGCCGCAGGGTTGGGGACTGTGTGCTTTACAGAGTACCTCGTCGTTGCATGGACATTTTCTTGCAGTTGGCGGGGGACATGTGTCATCTACCCCATTCCATGACCCAAATTATCCTGTCACGGGAGTCTTCTGAAAGTGGCGAGCGCCCTAATGGCTCTTAACCACTCGACCCGTGCCCACCACATTTGCAGCCTTTTTGGCTTCCAAGATGCCCTTGGCAATGGTCTTCACGTCATGTGCATAATAACCCACAGCAAAGTTTGTAGATTCCGGTCTGGTGAGACCCACAAACTCACCAGTCTGTGGGGCCGGCCAGGACAGCAGGTTTTTTAGCGCCTCTGCCTGTGTCCTACCCTATGGTATTTCTTTCCTATGACAAAAGACACAGACAAAAGAGAAAAACAGAGACTATCTCTGGGAGGAAAAGGGATCAAGATGAAAACCAAGAGTACTCTACCAAATTTAAACCAAGAATCACTATAAGCACAAGAAACTAGTTTCCCAAATATTTTCTTCTGCCAATCTAAATTTAGAAAGAGAAAAAATTCTCACCACTTCCTTCTGCTGGACTCTGCAGATAGAGATTCTGGGAGGCTGATGTGGTAAGAAGTCTCACCTTTTGCCAGCTTTCAGCAGGCGTTCCCGTATATCATCATCTGCAGTAGTCCAGGGAGAAGTCCCCTTAGTCACAGCCTCTAGCTGCCTGCTGACAGGGCTGTGCCACTCAAACACAGCTCCCAAGGAAAGTGGAGGCTGAGGGTGAATCAAACTTCCTACCCATGTGAACCTCTGTGATCCCGGCCTCCCACAAGGGGTCAATGATGATGAGCAAGGGACAGAGGGACTGACCCACACGACTTCCCCATGGATTCTGAACATGCTTGTGATTCATGGGACCACTAAGTATCTGTCCTCATTTCCACTCTTTTCTCCCCAAAAGGACATGTCGGTGTTTACTATGACATCCACAGACACATCAAGGGCATCTGGGAAGAATCATGTGTACATCTGGAGAGAAAGGAACTGTGAAAACCAGTAATATCTACCTCCATGTGTGCAGATACTGACATCCACATACAGCTGTCACATTCCTCCAGCAGCCCTGGAATACTCCACAATCACACTGACAGGTTTTGGCACATGGCAGCCAAACAACCGGTGGTGTCCCCGAATGCCACCACTGCTGGGGCCTACCTTGAGATTGGGGGTGGCAGGGTGTCATGTCCCATCTCACAAAAGTCTGGCTGGTGTCCAGGAGGGTCTCACAGCCTTTGAGTATCAGGCACTCCATGGTTATGTTTTCCTGGATGCTCTCTGTCTCGTTTACTTCATTGTTCATTATCCTGTGGGGACAGAAAATAAGCCAGAGACAGGCTGCCCCCACCTCTCAGGGAGAAGGGAATGCCAGGCCTCTGGCCAGATGTAGGAAGAAGGCCTGGCACCCAGGATGCTCAGGTGGAACCTGTGCTCATGAAGGGGGAGAGAGCATGCATATTGAATACTTGCTGTGCTGGGCACTCTATAGGCATGATCACACATCATCCTTCTGACAGCCCAAGGAGACAGATGGCCTTATTTCAGAGAGATGGAAATGGAAATTAATAGCTAGAAAGCAGGTCTGATCTAAAAGTCTTAACCATGTCCTTGAGGGCACATGCCTGGGGAGCCCACTCGGGGGCCATGGCAGTGAGGGCCCCAGCAGGGAGGAAGCCACACCTGGGGGCACCAGGGGCCCATGGCCGGGAGGGCCCAGGCCCTAACAGGCCCCAGCTCTGGGTTACATGGGGAATGGGGTTAGAGCCAGTCCCTGACCCAGTGGACCACAGGCTGTCCAGCTCCACAGAGCAGGTAGTGTGGGAATATAAGGGGGAGCTCTGGGTCCTAAGCCTACCTCCAGGCCCTTCCTCCTGTCGGCTTAGAGCCTCAAGCTCTGGGCTCTTGCCCCAGACAAGACCCTGGAAGAGGCTCCACGTTAGAGTCTGAAATCAGAAGTACTGTGGGTGTCCGTCCTCAGCACTGCTCGTGGGAGTGCTCGGAGCTGACAGAACCATTCTCCATCTGCTTTGTCTCTCTCTCTCTCCCTCTCTATGTTGCTGCTCCCTCTCTGACTTGCTTCATCACTGTCTCTCTCCTTCCCCATCTTTGCCTCTATTCCTCTCCTCCTACCTCTCCCTGCTGCAGATTCCCAGGCACATTCTTACACTGCACGAGCTCCTGGCCCACTTTTCACGAGCACATCAAGCCAACAGCCTAGACGACACCAGGGTTAAAATGGAGGAGCTGTCTGGGTGAGCCTGGCTTCTGGGTGCCCCCGCCAGTGGACAAGCCAAGGCTGAGGATGCTTCCCAGCGGGAGTTTGCTGTCCCCCAGATGGTAAAAGCTCATGTTCAGGATAAGATCCCAAGTGGTGAGAGTTGGGGGTCCCCCAGCTTGCCCCACCTGCAAACTGAGGAGGTCACAGCTGAAGCCCAGTGGGCACTTGGTGGGATGGTGTGGGTGCTGTGCTGTCCTGGGCACAGATGGGGTTCGAGGAAGGGCCCTGGGCACTCACGTGAGCCCACCTGCCAAGATGGGGAACCGCCCAGGGACTCACAGGCACTCTGCCAACTTCCTCTGTTCTCCAGTGTCAATGTGTCACAATCTGTGGTTTAGGAGCCCCAGAGGCGCTCCTGGGTGATGGGCCTCCATGTGCCCAAGGCTGCAGTCAACAACAGGCAGTGTCATGGGTGGAGAAACCCATGACTAGTCCAGTGTCAGAGGCCCCAGCCCTCTGGTCAAGGCCCCTCCCCTGCCCCTCTTTCAGTCACCAAAGTACGGGGCAACCTTCCTCTGCCGGGGCAGAAGCAGAGGGGCCGGGAAGGAGGCACCAACAACAACCCAGGCAGCAGTTGACGGTGGCCTGTACCAGGTGGTGGCAGTGGAGACGAGGAGGAGGTTCAGATTCTGGGTGTGTTTTGAAGATGGAACCAACAGGAGTTTCTGATGCATTAGATGTGAGGAGAGAGAAGACGGGAGTCAAGGGTGAGTCCAGCGTTTTTGGCTGAGCAAGCAGAAGGTTGGAGTTGCTGCTAACCGAGATGGAGAAAGGTGCAGGAAGGGCAGGTGTGGAGGGGCAGTCTTTCTTGCTTCACTGGAGCTTTACTGGGGGCATGTTGAACTTGAGATGGACAACAGTGGTGGAGAGGACAAGAAGGGAGGAGGGCGTTTGAGTCTGGGGTTTCAGGGAGGGAGCCATTCAGGAACCATCAGCTCAGGGATGGTATTTAAAGTCACAAGACTGGTGAGATCACCAGGGGAGTGAGTTTAGGCAGGAACGAGATGCACACCAAGAGCTGAGCCTTGGGGTCTCCACTTTATGAAGGCCAAGAGATGATCAGCAGCCTCGTAGTCAGTGTTGGGCTGCCACAAACTGCAAAGGAGTGTCGGTGTGCAGTATGTGAAGTCCAGTACCCAGCCCTGCCAACCACTCAGTGCCCTAAATGGTTTCCCGAATCCAGCAAAAGGCAGCCAGTAGGGCCGCGGATCCCAACTGGGTAGAGGGAGGACAAGGCTGGACCAGGCAGGACACAGGCCCCGGAGTGGAGGTTCATTCAGGGAGCAAATGCAATCAGAGCGTGATTGCAGACTAACAAAAACCATTGTGTTGGGGAGACCCCAGTCTTCTCGTGCTTCAAGGAGCCAAATCCTGCACACTTCCCCAAGGAGAAGACTTGGGGCTCCAGCGAGGCTCCTCGTTACTGCGGGATGCCCTGTTCCCTTGCGGGCAGGAGTGAGGAAGGCACACGAGTGCCAAGCCCTTTGTCCCAAGACCCTGATCCTCTTTCCTGAAGCCTACTCCTCCGTTGTCCCACCTGATCACCTTCACCTGGCGTGAACCCAGCCCTAGTAGCACAGAAGAGGATTTTCCTGTCACCCTGACAGCAGCCCTTTCATCCTTCTCTCTCCTTCCCTTTGGGGACTGAGGAAGGCTCCCAGCCCTGCAAGAAGCCATCAGATAACCTATCCTCCTTGGCTGTGCTCAGAAACACCCCTCCCCTGGGGCTGACTCTCTTCTACCTCTGGCCTTTGTCCCGCTTTTTCTCCTGAACCTCATCTCTTGGGCTCACTGTAACCCAGGTCGTCACTTTCAGTCCCCCCGGGAGCCTGTGGCCCTGGGAACTCCTCCCCAGCTGCATGGACAGTGTGGCTCTCAGTACAATCCCCAGCCGGGGCTGGCAGTAGTCCTGAGCAGCTGCAGCTGGCACTTGTCTAAGAGTGAAACTAGTGTTGCTAGTCTGGGATCGCCACCTTGTTTTTAGCAAATACAGCCCTCCTCAGAAAAATCCCCACCCTCTTCAAAAGAAATGGTTCTGATTACCTTTGCTAACCTCCAAAAACGAGTCCATATCCAGGGAACTAACGTATCCTTGAAATCCTAGAACAGGGCTAGGGCCTGAGCTGCTGAGAAGAGCACTGCTTGGAGGGAGGGACTGAGGCTCCTAAGGAAGAGACCCCATCTCCATGCCCCAGTCTGATAACCAGAAAACAACTGATAAAAATAGTTTTATAATAACACCTTTGCAACCAGTGATAATAGCAACAGTCATCATGGACCTTTACTCAAGCACCTTCCATGTGATGAGCTTGAGGTCAGCACGTGAAATGCGTTCTCTTCCATCCTCACTCCGACCTTCTACAGGTGAACAAACTGAGGGTCAGAAGGGTCCAGTAATTTGCTTATCATGCTGAGTTCGTTAATCACGGATCCAGACCCACCAGTGTCATCTCTTATTGCTGGGAGGGTTAAATGGGACAGTGTCTACGAGAGAACTTCAAAAGCCATGCATATTAAACAGCCCTCTTGGTGATCTGGTCGTGGTTGTAGAATTTGAGGCATCAGCAGACAAATAAGAGGATTTGTGCTTTTCTTGGAGTAGGTGGGGTATTTTTTCCAGACACTCTTCCCTCCAAAATCACTAACTTCCTAAGACTCCTGAAAACCCACCAAGGCTCTTAGCAAAGTTGGCAACTCACACTTCTATTTTTCCACCAATGTTATTTTTCAAAAGCAGTTAAATGGCTCAACCTCCTGGAGAGGAGAGCTGTTGCAGCAGTCAGAACAGGACAAATAGGAGAGTTGTCCTTATTCTCAGATTAAGGGGCAAGGTGTGTCCTGCTCCCTCCCAGGTGTGCTGGAACCTACTGAAGTCAGTCTTTCCATGAGCAAGTAGGATTGCCAGGTGCTCCAAAGCTAAGCAACTCCAGGGCCCAAACATTAAGGAAGAACTGTATAAAGTGCATTGGGTGAAGGGAGGAGATAACAAGTACAAAGGCCCTGAGGCAGGATGAGTGGGTGGACTTCTATGGATGGAGATAAGGCCAACAGTGGTGTGGGGGGCAGAGTAATGAAGAAAGGTTGTTTCCTGTACACCCGTCCTCCTCCCAGTTTTGCCATCTCTGTTCGACGTGGTTCAGACTTTTAGATCAGACCTGCTTTCTAGCTATTTATCTCCATTTCCGTCTCTCTGAAATAAGGCCATCTGTCTCCTTGGGCTGTCAGAAGGATGATGTCAGATCATGCCCATAGAATGCCCAGCACAGCAGGTATTCAATATGCATGCTCTCTCCCCCTTCATGACCACAGGCTCCACCTGAGCATCCTGGGTGCCAGGCCTTCTTCCTACGTCTGGCCAGAGGCCTGGCATTCCCTACTCCCTGAGAGGTGGGGGCAGCCTGTCTCTGGCTTATTTTCTGTCCCCACAGGATAAGGAACAATGAAGTAAACGAGACAGAGAGCATCCAGAAAAACATAGCCATGGAGTGCATGATCCTCAAAGGCTGTGAGACCCTTCTGGACACCAGCCAGAACATTGTGAGATGGGGCATGGCACCCAGGCTCCCCCCAATCTCAAGGTAGGCCCCAGCAGTGGTGGCATTCGGGGACACCACCAGTTGGTTTGGCTGCCATGTGCCAAAACCTGTCAGTGTGATTGTGGAGTATTCCAGGGCTGCTGGAGCAATGTGACAGCTGTATGTGGATGTCAGTATCTGCACACATGGATGCAGATATTACTGGTTTTCACAGTTCCTTTCTCTCCAGATGTACACATGATTCTTCCCAGATGCCCTTGATGTGTCTGTGGATGTCATAGTAAATACTGACATGTACTTTTGGGGAGAGAGGAGTGGACAGGAGGACAGATACTAATTGGCCCCGTGAATCACAAGTATCTTCAGAATCCATTGGGAAGTCGTGTGGGTCAGTCCCTCTGTCCCTTGCTCATCATCCCTGGCCACTTGTGGGAAGCCAGGATCACAGAGGTTCTCATGGGTAGGAAGTTTGATTCACCCTCAGCCTCAACTTGCATTGGGAGCTGTGTTTGAGAGGCACAGCCCTGTGAGCAGGCAGCTAGAGTCTGTGACTAAGGGCACTGACTTCCAACTCGGAGACGTTAGAGCTGCCAGGGGTCTGAGGGTCACCTCTTCAGATTCCACTTGCTGTGGGAACCTCAGCTTCTGCTTACATGCCCCCGAGGTGGCCTCCACCTCAGACGGGCCTCCTGAGTTCCTTCTATCCAGCCCTGGGCCTCTCTGAGCAGATGAAAAGCTCACCAGAACCTCCTGCAGCCTGTGCAGCTGCCTTTGGCCCCTGCTGCCCTTGGCAAGGGTATTGTTGACTTGGAGTTCTGTTCTGAGGCCCTTTTTGTGGTCCCTTGTCCCCTTTCTCTAGGCTGACCCTGTGACCTGTGGAGACCAGAGCCAGCCTCCTTGTGTCCTGGCTCCCCCTGAGCTGCATTGGGCCCAAGCTGGAAGTGGGTCAAAGAATGACATCTCCTTGGGTGGGCAGTGTCACCACGGTCCAGAAGTCTGCTCCACTGTCTGAGCCTAAGCATTTCCTCCCCCACTTAGGGGCTAGACTGGACGTGGAGACCAGATAAGGGCCCAGCAAGGTTCCCGGCAGTGATGGACGTAGGCAGGAGGCAGAGTGGTGGCCCACAGCATGCCTGGGAAGATGGAGCATCAGGGAGTTCTTCCCGAGGAGGCATCACTGGAGTCGAGTCTTGAAGGGTAAGTAGGAGTGCACAGGGTGGATGAGGTGAAGGAAGGGCCTTCCAGGACAAGGAACAGCACTCAGGAGCCACAAGTAACTTGCCCTGGAACTAGATTGGGAGCAGAGAGGTGAGACGATGATAAGGAAGGAGAAGTGCTGGAGCAGCCTGCTGGCGGGCCTTGAAGGCCTGAGTCCCGAGGACAGTGAGGAGCTGCGGAAGTAAGTGGGGAGAGGAGGCCTGAAGCACTTCTTAGCGCAGCAGGGAGTGCAAATGGGTTCATCCCAGTCCCCTGCTCTGCCCGGGAGTGGCTTCGGAGTGCACCTTGTTGAGGACTGGGGGCTCTCTTTGCTCTGCAGCCAAGCAAGTCATGACTGATGAGTGATGTCTGCTGCAGCTGTGTCCGGCAGCAGGAGCCCTGTGTCTCTTGCTCTTCCCTCTGGGCCAGAGCCAGCTCCACACTTGTCCAGACTCCTGCATCCTCCTGACCCAGCCCTAAAGAGGTACAGCCTTTTAGATACAGGCTACAACCTTCCTTAGAGAGGGAGTACAAACAATACCCTAGTTGGCCTAAATTCAGCCACCAATTAAGAAAGCCTTCAGGTTCGACAATATACTTATCTTGATTTCAATCACAGAAACTAACTCCTAATTTAATACTGCATTAATCTATTAATTCATAGAATTAGTACTGTTACTATGAGGATTAAGATTTGTTTCTCCTTGCATAATCTTATATCAGAACACATAATCACCAAAAGTTAACAATAAAATAAATTCAACCCAATAATTATTTATTATATTAATTGTTAACCCAACACAGGTAGGCATTCAAGGAAAGCTTTACGAAGTAAAAGAAAATCAGCAAACACAGCCCACATCAGTTTACCTAAAGCATCCTTTCTGGCATTTCTGGTGTTACAGACACTGCTTGCTCAGTGACACGGTGTAAAAGCCGTGGTGACCAGACTTTGCAAAGGCAACATCATCATTTGTTGTCTAAATGAGAACTTGTATGAGCGGCCACTCGAGGGTTTTACTCTGTCTTACATTTAAACAGTGAAATTGACCTTTGTCTGAAGAGGCGGGAATGACAAAATAAGACAAGAAGACTCTATGGAGCTTCAGGTAATTAAAAGAAAAACAAAGATAAGCCAAATCAAGGGATAACAAAACTTAAATGGACTAACAATTTTGGTTGTGGTGACCTCAGAGAAGAAAATAACCACCGAGTGATTAAAATCTAGACCAGCTAGTCAAAATATTTTATCACTTATTGATCTAAAATATTGATCAACAGAACAAGTTACCCTCAGGATAACAGCACAATCCTATTCTAGAGTCCATATCCACAATAGGGTGTATAACCGATGTTAGATCAGGAAATCCCAATGGTGTAGCCACCGTTAATGGCTCATTTGTTCAACGATTCAAGCCCTACATGATCTGAGTTAGGACCAGAGAAACCCCGTCGTTTTCTATCTATTCCGTATTTCTCCCAGTATGAAAGGGCAAGAGAAACAAGGCATACTTTACAAAAGCTCATTCAAACTAATGGATGATACAATCTTAATCTAATATATATATGTATATAGCCCTGCCTATGAACGGGGTTTGTTAGGGTGGCTGATTAATTGCATAAACATAAACCTTTATGGCCAGAGGTTCAATTTTTCTCCCTAACAGCATGTTCATAATCAATCTTCTTTTATTAATTGTCCCCAATCTACTTTCCATAGCATTGTTTACACTGATTGAATGAAAAGTATTAGGTTATATATGACTCCGTAAAGGACCATACACCACTGGCGCCATGATATGTGGAGACACCAGTATTAACGTCGGTGTCACAAGGCCATCAGCTGGAGTTAACATTGGAAAACGTACCTGGAAAGACACCCTACAAAGGACCCACTAGCACACAACTGGATAAGTCACGTGGACTTTTGTCTATGACCTAGTATTTAAAATGTTAGGAAAAGGATGCAGGATTCCAAAATGTTCATGGAAATGCTGAAGGGACAATTCAGAAACAAGGAATAATCGACAAGGTAAACCAACTCCAATAGATTTATAATTGCTTACATGTACACAGTAAGAGTTTTTGCTGAATAATTAAGTATTCGTGTATTTGTCTTGATGAAAACATGAAACTTTATGATGAATAAAAATGGACCATTTTCCTGTATTAGTACATTACTACTCAACATTTAGTCAATTTCTATAGTTAATGGAGTTATAAACAGAATTAAAAAGGCATGCATCCATCAGAAAATAGCTGCGAATTAATCTGGAATTTGTAGGGCCAAAAATAATGTTTTCAATATTCTGTGTTAGAAAATGTATATACATAACAAGGATGAGAGAAAACTCTGATTCAAGGAGCTTAAAATGTGATTTAATCTTAAAACAGTAAAAAGGGCGTTAGTCATGGGAGACTGGGGATAGGCAGTAAAATTTCACAGAATCCTGAGACTGGAAATGGACCATTCCTTATTTGCATTTTTATATTGTCGTCGCCAAGGGAATTTTGCCACCAAGAACAGAGAGATGGTGGGGAAAGAGGACATAGAGGGATATTGCAGACATGGGAAGGGTTCCATTTTCAGGACCCCTTAGAGCAGCCGGGTGTCCATATTCTAGATCATGTAACCACAAAGAATTTCCCCTGGCAGATGCCTTCTGTAGCTCTTCTCTTCCAATTTCCAATCATTGTTCTTGGTGAGAACATCCTAAATGAGAACAGGCTGGTCGAAAGACAGAGCTGCCTGGAGGAAAGCCCATCTTATAAATTGACCCTGTGCGGGAGCTGGCTGGGCAGAGGACAGGAGTTGCACGATGGATACCAGCCCCTCTTCCATCCAGGGACTTTCCTCTATTTCCCAAAGCACTGGCTGTAACACTGAGGTTCGTGGAAGGCTAATGGGATGATGTGTGAGACTCAGGCGTCGATATAGCACTTGATGCAACGTTTTCATGTGTATCAGTATGTGCATAACTTACGGAGAAGGGTCCTAACGTCTTTATGATCCTTAAGGGAAATTTGACTCACACCAAATTAGGAATCATTGGCAATAATGTGTCATGTGGAAGAAGGATCATCGATCTAGATGAACTTATTCACACACTCAGTATCCTAGTCAGTATGGGATGCTGTAACAAAAATATCACAGACGGGGTACTTTATTTATTTATATTTTTGCTGAGGAAGATTCACCATGAGCTAACATCCATGCCAGTCTTCCTCTATTTTGTATATGGGTCACCCCCACAGCATGGCTGCTGATGAGTGGTGTATGTCTGTGTCCAGGAACCGAACCCAGGCTACCGGAGAGGAGCTCACTGAACTTAACCACTGGGTGGTGGGGCAGGCCCCTAGAATGGGCACTTTTGGGTTTGTGTGTGTGTGTGTGTGTGTGTGTGTGTGTGTGTGAGGAAGATCAGCCCTGAGCTAAGATCTGATGCCAATCCTCCTTGTTTTTGCTGAGGAATATTGGCCCTGGGTTAACATCTGTGCCCATCTTCCTCTACTTTTTATATGGGACGCTGCCACAGTATGGCTTGACAAGCAGTGCGTTAGTGTGCACCCGGGATCCGACCCTGCAAACCCTTAGGCCGCCGAAGTGGAGCACACACACTTAGCCACTGCGCCACTGGGCTGTCCTTAGACTGGGCACTTTTAACAACAGAAATGTATTCCTTACAGTTCTCAAGACTGGGATGTTCAAGATCTAGGTTCCAGCTGATTTGTTTTTGGTGAGACCTGTCTTCCTGTTTTGCAGAAAGACAGCTTGTTGCTCTACCCTCATCTGGCAGAGAGAGTTCTGGCCCTCCATCTCCTTATAAGGGCACTAATCCCATCATGGTGGTTTCGCACACATGGCCTCACCTAATCTAATTAACTCCCAAAGGCCCCACTTTCAAATACCATCAAGTCAGGGATTAGGATTTTAACGTATGAAATTGGGCTACATAGACATTCAGTCCATAGCATTCATGAAACCAACAATTAACAAATATTTATAGTAGTCATCCAGCCCCAACTGAAGAATGTTTGGGAGATCACGTGTCAAATGATACAACTTCCTTCCCTTCACAGAGTCTTCTAGTGGAGGCAATAAAATTTAACAGGGAAACAAAGCTTGTGATATTAAAAACTAACATAGATCAATATGACAGATTGTACTTACTATTGTCTTCTGCTAACACAAGTCTGATTACCACGGTCCAGATTACGCAAATTACCCCGGGTGAGGGTATGTCTGGCAATCTCACCTAAAAAGGCTCTTACCTTTTTGAAATTTTATTTCATCTAGTCTTGTTTCTTCCACATCCCTTTGGTGTTTTCAAACATACTGTATTTATTAAATCAATGTTTAATTGTTGCTCTGCCTTTACCACATCTGACTGGAAGTAGAAGTTACTGGACTTTGCTGGATCCAAATTTCATTTCATTTTTCCTCCTCTTTCTACTCAGACTCTCTTCTCTCACTGTTGAAATAGCAAATGCCTTAGGGGAGAAGCTGCATGGAGCTGGTGCTCACAATCTTGTGCTTCCCTCATCTCAGAGATTATAGAGCCCCAAGTCCTGCCTGCACGGGATGTTCTCTGACCCTTCAAGCAGCTGTTCTGTGTGCTTTATCCAGCTTTTATAGCTGCCCAAGGAAAGCTACTCAATAAAAGTGGAACCTGCAGTAATTTTATCCTGAAATGTTTTAAACCAATGAATATTTGTCATTTTTCAATGAGTATAATTTTATAAGAAATATTTAAATAGGAATTTTAACAGCAATAATGGCTATTCTTTGGCCAGAATTCCATGTCACTCATTGTCTGGAATTATATCTAAGCTTTGATGAACTCTCCTCAGTGCCTTTTAAAATATCACTGTCCCTTACATTTCAATATCTTGTGATGGGTTTGTATCAGTCACCTCCTTTGTACCATTTCAGATCCTCTTGGCTCCTCATACCCTTGAGTCATATGTCATTTAGGAACCAGCTTTGCAGGTATCATATTTGCTTTATGCAAGTGCCACCTGTCTGCTCCCCCCATGTTCTCCCTGTTCCCTCTGCCTCTCCCTCTCGCCCCGGGGTGTCCATGTTGATGCTGAGGTGTGAAAAACCCCCTGATCAAGCCCACACGTGCACAGCCACGTTCCTTGTTGTGTGGATGTGTGTGTGTTCAGCAATTCTGTATGGTCACAGGGTGCATGGCTATTATAGCATCTATGTGAAGGTGTGTTTTGTTGATGTCTGTGTGTGTTTAGAGTTCAAGTCACTGTGGGCTCTGAGACAGTGAGTGGTCTGTATGTGTGTGAGTTCGTGTGTATGTTCTGATTATCAGTGTGCATTATCAGGTGCAGTTTACAGTCTGAATGCTGCTGGTCATTTGCAAATATTGTGTATGTGTGTGTGTGTGTGTGTGTGTTGTCAACACTTCCAAGTGTTCAGAAGATGTTTGTCATTGTGGGAATGTGTGGAATAAGTATGTTGTTAGAGATCAGCGTGGGTACCAACATTGTTTGCTTGTTTATGTCAACACTCTACACCCCTGAAGAAACACTGAGTCCAGACAGACACAGGTCCCATCTGGCCCACAGAGATTATACTCAGCTGTTTCCTCCTCATCACAGAAATACGAATGGGTAGCCAAGGACCACTAGATATTTGAGGGATTCCTCTAGCATGAAAGATGGTGCAAGAAACACATACACTGAAGTGAGGGACTAAAGGAGCAGCAAGGAAATCCAGAGATCATAGTGAAACTTCAATTACATCTCTAGTAACATCTTCAAAACAATTAGAGATGGGCCAGACCCATGGCCTAGTGGTTAAATTCAGAGAACTCCACTTCAGTGGCCCAGGTTCAGTTCCTGGGCATGGACCTACACCACTCATCAATTGGCCAGGCTGTGGTGGCAACCCACATACAAAATAGAGGAAGGTTGGCACAGAGGTTAGCTCAGGGTGAATCTTCCTTTGAAAAAGAAGAAGATTGGCCACAGATATTAGCTCAGGGTGAATCCTCCTCAGCAAAGAAAAAGAAAAAGAAGATAAAACATCCATTAAGCATATATATATATGTATTGATGTTACCGCACAATATTGAGGTTCTCTTGCCCAATCTACACTAAAAAAGGTAATTATTGTGGCATTAGCTTTTGGGGAAAGAATTGTAGCTTTATTTTGTGAGATTGATCTGCAAGGAGACAGGGGGCACGTCTCTGTCTCAGATCTGTCTCCCTGATCCATGGCTTGGGTTACAATTTATGGGATGAAGGGCAGGGTGGTCTGATGTGTGGAGGTAGATGATTGGAAGTAAGGAGTAGTGAGGTAATTGATGATCTGCGCAAGCAAAGTCAAGCTCCGTGGCTCTTCATCAGATGTGTGTTCACAAATTGGCAGTGTTACCATGATCTGAGGATGGAACTTTTAGCTCGATGTCAAAAGGTCACTTATCAAGCATTTGCGCAGGCCCGGTTGATGGGTTGGTGGTCTCAACTGGCCTGAACTGGACGAGGGGTGTCAGTTCCTGAAAGAAAATGTGGAACTACTCTGTTGGTAAGATGAGGTCAGCTGAACTGGTCCTGGAAGGCCCATGGTTGTGTTGGTATATGCATATATATGCATAAGCATGAGATTATCAGGATGTGTGTTAAATGTAGAGTATACACAAAGCCAGAATCTAGTTAAAATGATCAAAACAGATTTTAATCAGTAATATACCACTGCAGTAGGGAAGAGGGAAAAGGGCTGAACTCAATTTGATTTGTACAGAGGTGACTGGGCATTTGAAAGGGAGAATGAGGGAGCAGGCAGTGGGATGAGCAGGGGCTCAGTAGAGTCAGGGAGGGAAAAGCTACAGAGTGTTGGTCAGTGCAGTGTGATCTGGCCAGTTGTGTCTGCTATTTGGAAATGATCAAAGTCTAACTTCTCTCCTCTGACAGAGTCTGGGAGACACACACCCTGTCCTCCTCTCAAGGAATGGCTCTCAGGACCTTGAGAAATGCAGTTATAGGAGACACATATACAACTCAAAAAGACAGAGGAAAGATTCACAGTTGTAAGCACTTTTGGGTAAATGCTCTAAGAAAGTGATGTCAGGGGCCAATGATCGAGTGTTGGCCAGAACAAACAGTCAATTCTTTTGGCTGCTTTGAGCTTTCTCAGGCAGGCACTATAAGGGGGCAGGGGTCATCGTAGGGATGTAGATTTGAGCAGTTAGAAACTATGTCAGTGTTTAAGTCTTTAATGTGTGTGTGTGGGGTGAAACCATTTGTGCTGAGAGGCTGTAGTTATTATAGGCCAAGATCAAGGCCTAGTGAAGAAGAGGGCTCAAAGGAGCCTGGCTTGAGTTTGGTCAAGTAACGGAAACTATATATAGGAATAATATATGTATTTTTTTGAATAACATAAATCATTATATTGAATAATATAATACATTGAGTTAAATAATATAAATATATATTTAATGGATATATATTGAATGTGTATAAGTATGTGTATATATTTTTGAATTAAAAATATAAACATATATATATGATATAAAGGAATATTCAGACATAATAACAGAAATTTCCAGAATTGATAAAGTTCTTCTACTGTAGCTTCAGGCAGCTGAATACATCTCAAGCAGAATTAAAAAAATAAATCTAGAGTCAGATTCATCCAGGGAAACCAAAGAACACCAAATACAAAAGAAGATATTCAAAGCCCCGCAGAGGGACAGAACACTTATGGAGACTTACATTTAGACCCATGATACGGTTCTTAACAATGGAAGGCAAGAGAGAGTTGGATTAATTCTTCAGGCTACAGAGAGACGATCACTTTCAGTGTATAACCAGTCAAACCATATCTCAAGAACTGTGGTGAAATAAGATATTTTTATGCAAACATTTACTAAGAGTATTACCACCAACAAATACTCATTAAGGATCATTGAAGGAATGTACATTAAGGGGGCCAGCAGCCTGGTGTAGTGGTTTAAGTTCACCATGCACCACTTTGGTTGCCTGGGTTCATGGGTTTGGATCTCAGGTGTGGACCTACAGCACTCATCAGCCATGCCGTGGTGGTGACCCACATGCAAAATAGAGGAAGATAGGAAAAGATGTTAGCCCAGGGCTAATCTTCCTCAAGGAAAAAATTTAAAAAGTGAAAAAGAATGTACTTTAATAAGAAATTGATAGAAGAAGAAATGCTAAGATGTAAAAATGGATGGTGAGGATAAAAAAGGGTAAACGTCTGAATAAATCATTGAAAGCATGACTTTAACAAACAATAATAATATTGACAGGGTATAACTGATGGAGTTAAAAGCTAATGACAAGGGAACTTCTGGTTTAGAGGAGACTAAGACAGGAAAACAGTCTTGCTGCAAAACTGGACAAAGCCATATAAATTATAAATATATTTTTAGAGCATCAGAGAACTTCTGAACCAACCAACTAAAATTCCAGAAAGAAAACTCTTTTATGTGAGCAGGGATTTTTATCTTTCTTTCCCCTGCAGGCATATTCTGATTCTGGGTGCTTGCCGAAGATCTGGCTTGTTCAGTCAGAGCCTCGGCTAGGGAAAAGAAAAACTAGCCAAACTTCTAGTTTGGTGTGGCAGAGGAATCCTGAAGGCTCTCAGACACACAACTTCTCTTCCTGACAGCACCTGTGTTAAGTTTTGGTGCCACACAGGAATCTGGGGAAATAGGCCAAAAGCTTCCACAATGCAAAGCGAAACCTCCAGAAGTGGTGGAAGTGGCCTAAGTCAAACATACTGCTAGTGTGACCTTTTGGGAATTTGGCATATTGTGAACAATGTAAGGTAGGAGGCTGGAGAGCTACGCTGAGATGTCTGACGGGCGTAGCTAAATTTTCTGTGGGCTCCCAAACCTAAGGAGACAGAGACCTACCAGACTTAGGACCAGACCCCTGTGCGGGAGAGGGGAGCACCACAAACAGGATTGGGGGAAAGTGGAAGGCTTGGGTTTACTAAAACTGAGACCCAGACCCAACTCTGATCAAGGTCTGATTGGACTCAGGTGCTCCAACTTCACTCTGTTTCCCAATGAAGGAAAATAAGGTCATGTGAAACCTCTCGAGTTATGTTACATAGACGTTACGAAGACACACGTGGGAGGCTGGAGAAGGCAAGCCACAGACTGGGAGAAGACCTTTGCAAATCACATATCTGACAGGACTATAAAGAACTCTCAAAACTCGGCAATTAGAAAATCCAATTTTAAAATGGTCACAGATTTGGACACTTCACCAAAGAAGATACTCAGATGGCAAATAAGCACATGAAAAGATGATCAAGGTCGTTAATCATGAGAAAAAGCCACATAAAAACCACAGTGAGGGCCAGCCCCGTGGCTTAGCGGTTAAGTGCATGCGCTCTGCTGCCAGCAGCCTGGGTTCGGATCCCGGGTGCGCATCGAGGCACCACTCCTCCAGCCATGCTGAGGCCACGTCCCACATACAGCAACTAGAAGGATGTGCAGCTAAGACAGACAACTATGTACTGGGGCTTTGGGGGAAAAATAAATAAATAAAATCTTTAAAAAAAAAAAAAACACCCTGAGATCCTGCTATGTACATATTGGAATGACTAGAATTAAAGAGGTTGACCATACCAAGTGTTAATGAGGATGGAAAGTAACTGGAACACAACTACATTGCTGGTGGGAACACAAAGTGGTTCAGCCTCTTTGGAAAACAGTTTTAAAGTGGAGTTTATTATGCTGCTGTAACAAATTAGCACAAGTTTCATGGCTTAAATCAACTCAGATTTATTGTTTTACAGTTCTGTAGGTTAGCAGTCTGACACGGGTCTCTTTGGGCTATAATCAAGGTGTTGGCAGAGCTAGGTTCTTTTTGGGGGACTTTAAAGCTTAATCCATTTCCTAGATTTTTCAAGCTTCTAGAGACCACCACATTCCTTACCCTATGGCCCCCCTCCTCTACCCTCAAAACCAAGAACTCGGCATCTCTCTGGCCCTGCTTCCCTTGTTCTATCTTTTTCTCTACTCTACGGCTTCCTTTTCCCTTTTAAGGGCCTTTGTGATGCACTGGGCCCACCTGGATAATCCAGGATAATCTCCCTATTTTAAAGTCAGTTGATCAGCAACCTTAATTCCGTCTGCAAATTTAATTCACCTTTGCTAAGTAAACTAATGTATTCCCAGGTTCAGGGATTAGGACATCTTTGTGGGCCATGACTTTGCTACCACAAAGAGATTTTAAAATAAAGTTAAACATGCACATACCATATGACCCAGCAATTCCACTTCTATGTGCTTACCCAGGAGAAGAAGACATATCCATACAAAAACTTGCTTGTCTTCTCAAATCATAAAGATTTATAGCAGCTTTATTCATAGTCAAAAAAGACAAAATTGAAAATAACTCACATGTCCTTCAACTGGTGGATGGATAAACTGTGGTAAATTCATACAACGGATACTACATTCAGCAATAAAACAGAAGGAACTGCTGATACAGTCAACAACATGGATGAACACTCAAATAAACGTATCATGCTAAATGAAAGAATCCAGACTCAAAAGGCCAAATACTGTAGGATTCCATTTATATGATATTCCAGAAAAGACAAACCATAGAGAAAGACAACAGATCATTAGCCACCAGGGGTTAAGGTTGGGGGAAGAGTTGTCTACAAAAGAGCAGCTCAAGGGAGTTCTGGGTGCTGGAACTGTTCTGTATCTCAATTTTGGTAGTTGCACAGCTCTATGCATTTGTCAAAACAGTTGTACAAAGAGGAAAACAAATACTTCATTTCTCACCCATCAGATTGGCAAAAATTTAAAAATCTGACAATGCCAATCTGACAATTGCCAGGGCAAGGATGACTCAAACGCTGTTGGAGGGAATGGAAATTGTTAAAACTTCAGAGGATGATTTGGATGCAGCTAGTCAAGATGCAGATGCACATCAGCCTCTGGCCCAACAATCCACTCACAGGCAGGTGTCCATTCTAGGGAGTCCACACGTGTGCTAGAGGAGACACACAGAAGGATAGTCATTAAACATGACGGGGGATAAATTAATTGTGGTTAGCAGTTATTTAAAAAAGAAAGGAAAGAAATGCATATGGGAAATAATCGACCCTGCTGGCTATGTATATGATATGAGAAGGTAACTCATTGATTTGTCTACTTAACAGTATGTAGCACAGAGAGCACTGTACTAGGAATCTGGAGACAAGCATCTGAGCATTTAGTTCCAACTCTGCCACTAAAGTAGCAGTCCGATTGTGGACGACTTAACTCAAGAAACCTCACTTTCCATTTCCTGGAAATTGAAGAGGTTAGGCTCTAAAACACTAAAATTATTTCCAACTCAACAATTCTATGATTCAATAAGTCAACAATCAAAAATTATATTCCAAAGTACCTATGTTGAGAAATTGTTTTTCCCAGACACCGTGAAATCAGAAAGTATCAGAGAAATAAGACATCTCAATATATTGATACATAAAATGGTCCAAATGTCTTGGAATGTCTATGACCAGGTTTTTAATCAAGATCATAACTCAGAAAGAGTGTAAAAGCAACTAAACCTGCCATATCGACTTGGGTAATCCTCAGGTCAAATTTATATATCCTCTCCCATTTTAACATTCCAAAAGAGGTTCCCCATACCAATGTGTCCATCTTGTCAAGTTCAGGTCTATCCAGCCAAAAGTCATTCATGTGTATGGTAAGAGTTACTTGATATTTTAACAAAGATAAATTGATGAATGGCTTTTTGTATTTTTGCCTGTTTCATCTATAAAGAGCTTACATTATATTTTAATAGCTTCAGCCTGCTACAATAATTTAAAGAGCCTTTTGAAACTTGTAACATGCCACGTCCAACAGGATCTAGTAAAAAAATCAGTAGTTCAGAATCCAAAAAAGCTCATTTAAAAGTTTCATTACCGCCAATACTTACACTTCAAAGACACCAATAACCAACATGTCATTTCTTCCTACTGCAGAATTTAATAGGTTATTACCTTCTGGTATCATCCAAAAGCATAATTAGGATGCTATCAGTAAAATGTATTTTTTAATAAGAAATATTAAAAGTAATGATTAAACTATTAAACTAAATGATTAACTAAATATGAAAACTAATGACAACTAACCATCTTTTATCTTTCCCTATGGTTTATCTTTTCTAGAATATTATATAAATGAAATCCTACCATATTTGACCTTTTGACCTTGCCCATTGTCAGTCAAATCAAAATTTCAAACTTCTTGTTCTATGGGCTTTCCAAATCTAAATTCTTACAATTCTAAATGAGTACGGAGACAAAACAGACACTACATACAACTTCCAAAATCCTCCCTTTTATCCAATTTTAATTTTTGCACCGACTTCCAAGAAATCTTTTCAACTGAAACCAAAATTCCATACACATTACGTCAATCATCAATTGATCAGTCATCAGTCTAAGTTAACAGAAGGTGAGTTAGTATTAGGAAGCTACACAATTTGCACCAAAGATTGTTTAAAGCTCCTTTCATTAAATGCAGTTTACAACAATTCACAGGCTTCAAAGTTCACCTTGCCAATATAGAGTCAATTATCAGAAACCATGAATGCGATCAGGCTTTTCTATAAAGGTGGTCCCAAGGGTGTAGAAACCGTTCATTTGTTTAATGAAGGCAATGAGGAGCCCAAGAGCCTGAGCAGAGTCATGCAGAGGAGCGCTGACCACAGGCCCTCTTCCGAAGGAAAGCTTTCACCCAGAGATGTCGTGACCTGGCCTAGACGAGGTCCCTGGGGATGCGAACTCAAGGTCGGGCGCACAGGGCAGACGACTCCCTGTCGCCCCCTGCACCTCGGGTGGGTGGGCAGGAGGCCCCGTCAAGGTGAGGCCCCTCTGAGGTGGGGCGCCGCCAAGGCACAGGGACAGGCTGGCCAAGCGGTCCTCTTCTGCTCCTCCAAGGGACAGAGGTTGGGCTCCCCCGCCTGGTGCAGCCCGCCAGCAGCCCCAGCGCCCGACCCCATCTGCCGCCCCGGACACCACGCTCCCGCCATATGTGGCGGAGGTCTCCACGCCGAGCCCGCTGCCCACCGCCTACCTCAGCGCTGCTCCTGCCCAGTGCTCCTCCACACTGCAGAAAGGAGAGCTCCCCATGCTGAAAATCCTGGAGGAAGGATCCAGAAACTTCCCGAGCCCCCCACACAAACTCCAGTGGCCACCACTTCCGCATCAGGGACTCCGCCCCCAGTGCATGCGCCCCAGGGATTTCCAGCTCACCGGCCCCTCTGCCACTCTGAGCACTGGTCCTGCGCTTGCGCGGGACTCTGAGGATACAATAGGAACCCTTGAGGTGGGGGCACTGGGAGGGGTGTCAGGGATTGGGGACCGAGGTGTCCATGAGATGGAGAGCAGGAGCAGGCTGACGCCGTGCAGCCCTTGACTCTGCTCTCCATGGATGACCTTCAGCTCCTGGAGAGGTTCTGCTTCCCTTGAGGTGGCTTTTCCTGTCCTGAGAAGCCCGTTACATGATCTAACATCTGTTTATAAAAGAACAATGACATCCTTAACACCCAATGTGTTGTGTCTCCAGAATAATTCTCTGCTTCCCCAGAAGATGAGACAGGGAGCAGCTGGGACCGGGTTCTGACCAAGGAAGGAAGGATGCTGAGGGCACAGCTGACTCTCCTCCACTGGCTCCTTCCCCTGAGCCATGGACCTGATGCGGCAACAGCGCTGGGGACTCCTGCAGGTGACAATGCTCAAGTGTTTGCCCATGGTATTACATTTCTTATGGTTTAATGGTTAAAACGGGGCTAGCTGTCAGTTTTTCAGACAATTTCATTTGCAGAAATGTCTTTGGACAAAGAAGTTTGTTTTCTTCATCTCTGATTTTTAAAATCAATAACAATAATTAAAATACTTATTTTCTTAATCTCATTGGCATGCAAAAACAAAAAAGTCACTTGCATTTCACCAAATTGGCCACATTTTCATTAAAACTTTGAAAGTATTGCTAATTGAGTTAAAGAAAGCATTTGGGAAGAACAATTAACTTCAGATTGTATCTTCCAGTCTGAGTTTTAAAATGGATCGTCCAAAGTACAGATTAAATTAGTAATTTTCTGAGGAGTTTTAGAGTAAATGTTCATGTCGCCTTCATCAAATAGGTCTGGTGATTTAAATGAAGGTTGAGCTAAAGATAAAAGTTTTCAAGAGACTGAGAAATATTAGGTAAATGTACTTAAAAAAAGGTGCAAATTAAAGTAAATCTGCCATTATCCTCTTTAAAACAGATTCAGAGTAACATTATTGTCAAGGTATAAGAAGGGATTGAAATGTTTTATAAAAACAATTCACTTCTAAAGGACCTAATGTAACATTCTAGAAGTCTCCATAGTCTTTCACTCATCTAGATTTAAATTGTTCAATTAATACTTTAAAGACTAATGAATCTGAGAGCAAAATATTCAAGGTCATTGTTTAATTGTTTTTCATTGTTGCAAAGTAAATGGGTATGAAGTGTGGCTAAAATCCAAGGTCTTGAAGAAGAAAAATATATAGAACTTATTTATCACTCTCACAGTGTGTCCTGACTTAATCCTACACATGTCCCAAGAATAAAGCCTCAAGGAATTCCATTATGTTATTAGAAATGACATCTTTCATTCACCATGAATATTCTCTAATTAATTCTCTAGCTAGTAATTATGTTCCTGATGCAAATAGGCAAGTAAAAGAATGCGTGCCTGATTAAATTGGGTTCATAACATGTATACATGGGAGACACATGACAAATGGAGTCTCTCAAAAGAATGGCAGAGATGCTCCTCTTAAATACTATCTTCAGATAAGATAAAGGAGGATGTTGGGGGTGGGGTTTGGGATGTGAGACTGGCAGAAGACAATTCTCATGGAGAGGGACATGTAAATGTTTGTCTGAACCAACTCTCCTGCACTGGGCTCTGGTCCTGAAGGGACAGCAGGGAGGTGACCAGGAACAGGCCTCGCAGTGGTGGTGCCTTCCCCGGGGTGGCATGGGGATGCTGGGGGAAGGGGGATGGTGTGTGACATGGCACCAGCGGTGGAGGCAGCAATGCAGAGGTCAGGGATCTCTCTTGCTCTCTCACTCTCTCTCTCTCTCTGCCTCTCTCTCTCAGGGACATGAGAAGAGGAAGTTGGCACGGTCTGCACCCCTCACATACCTCTCTCATGGGCCCTTCTTTCTCTGGCCACTATGGGAGCCCTGCGGCCTTGGGTTTAACCCATGAGGCCAAGGGCACATGCACAGCCACCGGGCCTATGGGGGGGTTGGGGGTCCTCAGTGAAGGCCCCACCTGCCCACGAGGCCTTGACACGGTGACACCACCTGAAAATAAAGCAAACACATATAAGCATATGTAGTTTTAAAGGGAAAAGCACACAACTAAAAGAATTGAGATCATTAAATACACTATTCTATTTGTTTATGTGTCAAATTACTGATAGGAAATAGCCCAGCGTAGTGATAGTAGAATTGATCAATTTCGTAGAGAGTTCTTTTAACGGATGTTCGTATCTTGTATTTTATATCATTGATTAGGGTAATATTTTCATCTTTTTCTTTCCTAGTGTCTCCATCAATCAGCCTTGAAGTGGAACTGAGTACATGCTTTTCAGAAGCAGCATCATTCTCTACTCAGCCAGAACATTGGGCCTGACAATAGCTGGATCCAGCAAAAAACTGCACACTCTAGGCGATGTCGTGTGGAGATGTGCCTGGCTGGACTAATAGTCACGTGGATATGATTTTTAAAAAAATCTCTCAGAGCTTTCCCAAAATCAAATAATATTCCTAAGTTGCTTTAGTAGACGAGACATTAGTTAGTGTCTTTTTAATTTCCACAGAAGCTTTTTTTATGTTACTAAAGAAAGTAAACATTATGTCTTTTTTCTTGTTACCAAAATGGACTTGGTATTAAAAACAAGAAACCTACAAGAAAGGAAACACTCATATGGAATAGAAATTGTGGGTGGCAATTGCTACTTTTTTATATAAAATCATGTTTTATTTATCTACAATTTCTCTCAACTGTGTTTTTGAAAATAGTATTAGAAATTACCAGTAAGAAGAGAGTGTGCTCCCTTGAGTGTGGTCCAGTAGAAGTCAGGTGACTCAGACTTGAGTTCTAGGCCCAGGTCTGTTTCTGGTTAGTGTGTGACAGTGTACTTAGGCTCTCTGGAATGTAGTATTCCTTTCTATAAAATTAAAGAATTTGATGATTTTTGAGAACTTTTCCAAATATTAAATGACATCTCTTTTATATTTTTTATAATTTTATTTATTTATTTTTCCCCCAAAGCTCCAGTAGATAGCTGTATGTCGTAGCTGCACATCCTTGATGTATGTGGGACACGGCTTCAGCATGGCCGGAGAAGTGGTGCATCGGTGCGTGCCCGGCATCCAAACCTGGACCTCCAGCAGCAGAGCGTGTGCAGTTAACCACTAAGCCACAGGGCCAGGCCTGACTTCTCTTTTAAAAAACAGAAAGATCCTTCTCAAACTTATACATTATCAAAATTTTTTCTGAACTTTCACTTACCAAGAACAACTGATGTCCCTTCAATTATATTGATTGAAAATAAATATCATAAAAGTATAAATTTGGTAATCTAATAAATGAATTAGCATAAAAATGAGCCAGGAAAAAATTTATGATCAATCAAGATATTACACTATGAAAATATTACTGTTTGTTACAGTACATAAAGTTATGACACTAAAATAGTATCTTTTTGCAGTTTGTAAGTTTATATTGTTACTCATTTATCACTATTAATTCTATTATGTTTTACAAGTAATAAAATGTCTTGAAAGGAGAGAACAATAAAACAGCAACCCTGCATTACTCACGAAAGTTGTGTTCCCCCTGGAGGGAAAGTGAAGATACAACATTGGTCAAGTACTTTATTTTGTAATCCACTGGTGCCTTTCAAAAATATAGCTATTATTGTAAGAGTAAAGATATTCTTTTTTTTATAATTTTATTTATTTATTTATTTTTCCCGCAAAGCCCCACTAGATAATTGTATGTCATAGTTGCACATCCTTCTAGTTGCTGTATTTGGGATGCGGTGTCAGCATGGCCAGAGAACCAGCATGTCAGTGTGCTCCTGGGATCAAAACCCGGGCCGCCAGCAGCAGAGTGCACACACTTAACCTCTAAGCCACAGGGCCAGCCCAAGAGTAAAGATATTTTTAAGAATAGTGCCACAAAACAGGTTTTCCCAGCTACTTTTTGTCAGAGGTGAGACAGACATTAGGCTGGGGCACTTGAAGAGGCATGGTGGAGTCAGCTGAGGGTGATTTAATTACTGTGAGATGCTTAGCCAATAGCGAATAAGACGGAGAAATACTAAAAAGAGGTAAAGGGAAATAAAGTTGGAAATAATTAAGAAAAATAGTGCCTTCAAAATATCCTCTCATTATTTTCATAGCTTTTTTTTTTTTTGAGGCATGACTAGAATAGTATGTTAGATTTTTATAAACCCTTTTCTCCTGGGCTTATATTACTGAGTTCTTCATTATTTATGATAATGCCAAAGAAAACCTGGACAAAAGTATTCTGTACTATCAACAAGCACAAAACATGTACAACATTGCTCTATATATTAAGAGTCCAGCTGTAATAGTCAAGACATATTCGTGTGTGTAAAATTATAATGATTTTCTTATTTTCTCCAACTGTGAACCATGTTAAAATATATAGTAATAAGCAGAAAACCTGAAAAACTAGGTGATTTAAAACACCTGTTGTTACAGCTAGGCCATTCAAGGGTGAAATTAATTTCAATTTCACACTTCTCCTTTCCTTGTAGGCAGTGAAATGTCTGGAAGACAGAAAACACATAAAATTAATTGAGAGTTAACAGTATTTGGAGGCAGTTGAGGTTAAGCACTCAACAATGATGTCTCTTACTTCAGGAGCCATTGACTCTGTCATAAGTTTACTTTATACACGGGTTCTATTCTTAGATTATTGCTGTATGTTTCTTAGAAGAGAGACAGGGCAGGAGAATTAACTATCAATCTACTGTGCGCCAGTTCCTTTACTGTATTCCCTTATGCAATTCTTACAGTAATCCTTTAAAGTAACTGTTATAATTCATATTTAACTGATAAAGAAAACCATGTTTACAAAATTGATCAAGGGTAAGAGGGAAGATCTGAACATCAGTCTGTTGGGCTTATGCCTTGTATTCTCTCCACTGTGATAAAAATGGTGCTTCAACATGGGTACTCACAATCTGGCTATTTAATACCGGCTCCTGCTGACAGCATTGGATGAGATGAGATGAGAACTTTGTTTCCAAAGTTATTCTATTATATTTAAACTTTACTATTTATGAGTAGGATGTCAAGATATGTTTTAGAGGCATAGAGAGCAACTGATTAGTTCACCTACACATTTTTCAGGTTTACTATAACTTTCGTGTGCCACATTATGTGAACTTTACCAATTTTAATGCTTCACTGTTCCGTTTTATAAAACTCTGAAATTCACTTTTCATGTAAAGCACTTTGCTGCTCTCTTAGTCACTAGATGGCAGTTCTGTATCTCTGTAAATTACCACTGCAGCAGGAAATGAAAGATCTTAAGCCAATTTGCTCTGTACAAATGATGGACATAGGAGGACTTCTGGTTCATCAAGACTGTCTGTGTTATTCCGTGGCTGTAACGGGGATGTCCAGGACTGCTTAGTCAGAGGCACGAAGCAGAGTCAGAAAGCATCCTCTAAGCTCTTCTTCAGATGTGAGTCCCGGCACCTGTCTTCTCACCTGAGCACATTGGAGTTTATTGAATGTGTTCAGACTCTTACTCTCTCCCTGTACTTAATAACTCTGGGAGTTCCATAGCCCTAGAGAAAACACATGACACATAAAGCCTTTTCTCAACTAAACAGAGTTGAGGGCTACAGTGTTGTCCGAGAGTTTGATGCTTAAAGAAAATACAGCTGGTGCTCAGGAGGAAGGAAAGAGCATCAGCTACTCCTGAAGGGCTCTTATTGATGCTCCTATGGAATGAGCAAGTTTAAAATAAAACCACATGGCTTAAACCTCACTAACTGATTGTTTTATTTTCAAGTAATATGCTCTGAAAATCTGCTATGTCTAAAAAGCTATTTCATAAAACTGAAACAGTTCTGTTTTTTATTCTCTGGTATTTGAAATACTATTAAAACTGTAAATCCTTTAACATTCTACAATATATAAATAGGCAAATATCAATTACATTCTCTAAAAATGTGTGCTCCCATGTTAAAGTTTAATATATAACAGCAAAATTGGTTACCACCCAATTTTTAACTCATTTTTTGCTTTTGAAATTACATATGAAACTTGTATTTTGAAGTATTTTCCTAAAACTCAACATCTTTCTGATATAAATAGACTAGTTGAAAAGTAACTAGAATAAAGTTAGATCATTAAAACTTTAGCTTTGTGTAAGAATTAATAACAAGAGGCAGTTGGGTCTCTCCACGTTATGATAATTATTAATTGTGAATAGCCACATCTATTACAAAGTGGTGAATAATAAAAAGAAATTAAACAATATCAGCACTCTCTCACCCCACAGGTACAGTTTATATGCAAATAAATTCTCAAAGGTCAGAAAAATGCCTATGATTTCAGATAACTGGTAAAATACTATCTCATTCCAGTTTTAACCTTCTTTGAAATTGACTTAAAACTCTTCTCTTAGATTCCTGCTCTGATCAGTGCCCCCAGGTCCCCTCAATGCCTCATTTGATTGCAAACTTATCTGAGGAATTGAATATTCTTTTCCATTTGTTCTCTTTAAGGTATCTGTGATAGTGCTTTTTATGCAATGACCACTTGGTACAATTCAGTATTAGTTTCAGAAACATCTTTAGTTAGGAACAAATCAAGGAAACAGATGTGAGGAATGTGGGGATGCCTAGCTGATGGTGCTTCAGGGATTCCTCACGTGAGTCTTGCCATAGAAAAGTTTAAAGAGTAAAGCAGCATTGGTCAGTTCAAAAGTGTGGGGTGAACATAATTCTACATAATGATGGAGACGTAAAAACAAGAAGCCACTTGAATTTCGTTGAAAGGTATTAGACACATCAAAGGGCTGGGAAAAAAACATTGTTTAATGTAAGTTCTTTCTAAACTCTAAGGCAACAAGTAATATGAATTTACATGTTAATTATAAACCACAAAACAACAATTCACAAGACAAGTAAACAACTAAAGTAGAAACCAGAGTAAGAAAAATAGAGGTTAAAGCAGAGATGGAGAGTGGTGGTTGGGGTCAGAAACCATGGCTTAGTCATCCTTGAGGTCTCCCTCAGACTCTGATCATTCCTAGTGCTCAGTAAACAGTTTGACCCCATGAGCCTGGGGAGGGCCAAAGTGAGAGGTGGTTGGGAGGGGAGACAATGCAAGGATACCCTTGCGGAGGCACTGACATTGAAAATCAGTGACATTTTTGCCAAGGTGTTTACCATATTCAAGATTATTCTGGAAAGTTAAGGATTTTTCTGGAATGTACATTTTCATTTTATGGAAACTCCAACTAGCCCAGAGAAAGATTTAGACATTTTAGCTTTAGAAATAGAGAGAGGGGCCAGCCCGGTGGTGCAGCGGTTAAGTGAGCACGCTCCGCTACAGCGGCCCCGGGTTCAGAGGTTTGGATCCCGGGCGCACACCAATGCACCGCTTGTCGAGCCACGTTGTGGCGGCATCCTGTATAATGTAGAGGAAGATGGGCACAATTGTTAGCCCAGGACCAATCTTCCTCGGCAAAAAGAGGAGGATTGGCATTGTAAGTTGGCTCAGGGCTGATCTTTCTCATAAAACAAAAAAAAGAAAGAATGAGAAACTTTTTTGTCAGTTTTAATAATGAAAACCAATTAGCAACTGGGAAACAGTTACAATTTGAGATGAGAATGTGAAGAAAGAATTAGACGTCACATGTTTTTGCTTTTCTCTGGGGCAGTAAGTCTTGCAAGGGGAATGAAGTTCCATCTTTGCTCTATTGAGTTTGAGAAGGTGTAAAATTCATTTGTGCTGGGCAACACTGTTGATCTGTGGAGAAAAACAAATGGTTCAAGCAGCTGATCTAAAGAAATAACTGAACTCATAAAAGTTTTAGCTTATAAAGTGTGCTATAACTCTATTTAACTTTACTGGACATCCATTGACCTCTATGTGCAAGGTATTTGTGGTAGGTATCGAAGGAAATATAAAGAATTATAAGGTTCCAAGCTCCTCCACATACATGAAATTGTTTGCAAGATATAATTTGATTCTGTCAAGGTATTTAGTGTATGTTGTATTACAGAACCTTAAAAAAATGAGAATGTTATCGAGAAATTGTAATTAAGGACAGCTTCTTAGGAGAGGTGGACTAGATCAAGTCCTCAAAGGGACCACTTTTGAGCAGGTGGAGGGAAGAAAGAGTGAGGATTTCAGATGGGAGAAGAGAGGAAAGGTACAGAAGTAGAAAGGAACATGGCATTTGGGCATGGGGGTGGGGAGGCCATGACAGGCACAGTCTTCCCGTGACTGAGAGGCAGCTCAGTTTCCTCCTGCAGGAGCCCAGCACTGCTTCCCACCTCCTGGTCTCCTCCACCTGCAGACTCCGTGCTTGAGTCAAGGCCTATCTTTTTTATTTTTTTGTGAGGAGATCAGCCCTGTGCTAACATCTGCCAATCCTCCTCTTTTTTTGCTGAGGAAGACTGGTCCTGGGCTAACATCCGTGTCCACTTTCCTCCACTTTGTATGGGATGCTGCCACAGAATGGCCTGCCAAGCGGTTCGTCGGTGCGCACCCGAGATCCTAACCGGCGAAGCCTGGGCCACTGCATTGGACCGCGCACGCTTAACAGCTTGCGCCACTGGGCCGGCCAAGACCTATCTTATCTGGATCGCTGCCTAGTCTTCCAACAGGTCCCTTTCCTTCAGTCTTAATTTCTTCTAATCTTTCCTTCACAATGCCTCCAGAGTTACCTTCTAGAATCCAAATTTGCTTAATTCTGATATCTGCTTAGACTCCTTCAGTGACTGCTCAGAGCGTCCAAGAGAACATTCAGACTCCTGAGCTGGACACGCAGGCTTTCTATTGCTGTCCTCATCTTTAACCTCATCACCCACTGTGTCCTACATGTTCGCTTTCTTCCATCCTTAAAAATACCCCTATTTTCTGAAAGCTTTAGCATCCTTTATATCTGTCTTTTTATATGTGTTTCTTCTGCACTCCTACCCCCTTTATTAATCAACTTAATTCCTATTTCTTGATCTAAACTCATATCAAATGTTCCTTCCTCTTGGAGATATTTCTTGAGAGGTCTCCATCTAGAGTCCCATTTTGATGTCCCCACTCTGGGACCCTGTACTTATTTCCTTTTCCATAACTGTTGTTTTATTTTTGTCTCATAGACAGTGAGCTCCTTAAATCTGAGACAATCCTACTTCTTGATAAATAAATGGCAAGCAACAGGATACATTGGAGCATACGAGGAAGCCATTTGGTGTAAAACTAATTGGGCCTGACCTTGTTTTTTTTCCTTTTCCCCAAAAGGGGCCTGTAGCCTCTGTTCATCCATTGTATATCTGCTTTAAGCAATTAACGTGTCCCAAAGACAAAAGCAATGCCCTTAAGGTTTAAATGCAACTTCCCCCACATTATCATTTCCTTAAGGATAAGCATTTCTCCACAGGCTAGGATTTGATTGCTGCGCTCATTCCGGTCATTCCGTGACCACCAAACTTGAGACAACAGCCACACCCACGGAGACAGCAGACCTGATATCCACAGTGTCCAACAATTCCCGTGCCAACAGGTCAGTGTCATGGCTATTGTAAAAGGGACATTGCAATCACATGTGGTACATGCTCTTTGATGGTATATAACCACGCTGTACACCCCACTTCTTTGGAGTGCTCCATTTCTTTGTGAAAGGACTCTCCTGGGCTATATGATCCTCAAAGCTTGGCTCATAATAAACTCACCCCAATTTTGATTTATTGGTTGGTTATGGATTATTTGCGACAACATTCTATTTGTCCCTCCAGTATCTAAACACTGTACCTGACACCTTTGGTGCACTCAGAAAATGTTTGATGAGTGAATAAGTATATATGAGACCACACAGGTTGGATCAGAAGGGACATTTTAGAGAGTGTCAGAAAATTCGCTCACATTCCTACCATAGTGGTTGAGGCTGTGGGCTTTGGACTAGTTTGTCTGGACATCAATTCCAGTTATTCCACTTTTAACTGGAGAAACTGTGGAAATATTTACTCTCTGAACCTTAGTTTCCTCATCTATAAAAAGGGGCTACTGAAAACTCCTGTCTTGTAGGGTTTTAGTGAGATTTACATGCATTAACTTATGTAAAGTACTTAGAAGATCTCCTGGCACATAATAGGTACTTAAATGTTAGCTGTTATGTTATCATTATTGCTCTTATATATAAACAATATTCTGGTTTTGAAAATATGCTTTCATAATATAGTTGATCCTCATTATTTGTGGATTCTGTGTTTGCACACTTGTCCACTAGCTAAAATGTACCAGCAGCCCCCAAATCAACACTCTCAGGGCTTTCATGTCCATTTTAAGATATACACAAAGTGGTGAGAAATTTGATTCACTCCACGTGCATGTTCCCAGCTGAGGGGGAACAAGGTGCTGCTCTGCCCTCTTGTTTCAGCCCACATTGTAAACAAGTGTCCTTCTTGCAGTCTATTTAGTGCCTCATTTCTTATCTTTTTGTGCATTATGTTGGTGACCTTGCCATTTAATATGTCCCCCATGTGTAGTGCTGCAATGCTGCCTGGTGTTCCTCAGGGCAAGAGGCTGTGACGTGCCTTTACTGAGAAAGTATGTGTGTTCGACAAGCTACTATCAGACACAAGTTACAGTGCTGTTGGTGTGAGTTCAATGTTAATATATCAACAATATATATTAAATAAGGTGACTTTAAAGAGAACACACAGAGAACAAGGTAATGTACTGACAAGTTGAAGAAAATGTGTCTAAGGCTTACAGGAACCTAACACTGCATTTCCCGTAGGAGCAGTGGGTCATATTCACTGATTCAGTGTACACAATGACCTTATAGAATGTCACACTGTGCATAAAGAGAATTGACTGTATCTTATGTAATCCTCACATATTCCTTTATAGCAGGCCAGGTATGGAACAGGGTGTCCACATTTTACTATTAAAGTAAGGCTAGCAAAGACCTTGTGAACCAAGTGGAGAATTTAAAATGTCTTGTGTTCAGCATAAGAGTCAAGAGTTTTTGAGAGAGGAAGATCTATGATGCACTGATGATTAACGAACAGTTACCTGGCAAGAGAATGTGGTATTCAGAGGAAGAGGGAGAACTGACCTGGAAAAGAGAACCAGCTGTTAAACTCTCCACGTATTCCCATTGCTAGGTGAGGAGAATCAGAGCTAAGGTGCTGATGTGATAAAGGAAAAGTAGCAGCCAAAGGATAAAACAATGGATTTGGTAATCATATATAGGGTGTAAATCAGGCTGTGGTTCTCAAAGTGGAGTCCTTGGACCAGCAGCATCAGCATCACCTGGGAACTGGGCTGAAATGCCAATTGTCAGGTGCTGCTGCAGACCTGCTGAACTGGCAAGTCTGGGGTGGGGCCTGGCAATCTGTGTTTCAACAAGGCCTCCAGGTTCTTCTGGTGCCCATCAAGTTTAAGAACCAATGAATTAGGGGCCGGCCCTGTGGGTTGGCAGTTAAGTGCGCACGCTCCACTGCTGGTGGATCAGTTTCGAATCCTGGGCGTGCACCAAGGCACCGCTTCTCCTGCCGTGCTGAGGCCGAGTCCCACATACAGAAACAAGAAGGATGTGCAGCTATGACACACAACTTTCTACTGGGGCTTTGGGGGGAAAAATAAATAAATATAATCTTCAAAAAAAAAAAAAGAACCAATGAAATAGAAAAACGATTCCAGCACATCGTGATGTCCAGGTAAGCTGCAAGGCAGGGAGGTGGTATTTGTTTGGAGGATAAGATACATTTTATTTTTATTTTTTTTGTGAAGACGATCAGCCCTGAGCTAACATCCATGCTAATCCCCCTCATTTTGTTGTGGAAGACTAGCTCTGAGCTAACATCCACTGCCAATCCTCCTCCTTTTATTTTCCTCCAAAGCCCCAGGAGATAATTGTATGTCATAGTTGTACATCCTTCTAGTTGCTGTATGTGGGATGTGGCCTCAGCATGGCCAGAGAAGCAGTGTTTCGGTGTGCGCCCGGGATCCAAACCCGGGCCGCAAGTAGCAGAGCGTGCGCACTTTACTGATAAGCCACGGGGCCAGCCCAAGGTGCATTTTAAGTTTCAAGAAATAGTAGTTCAGCATCTGTTTCATCGTAAGTATTCCAGAGATGCCATTTTAGCTCTCTGGTGTGAAGCTCTTTTGTCCACAATATGTTCTACTTTAGAGAGCCCTTGGTAAATTATTTACCACTTCCCACATGTTCTGAGAGTCTCTTCTTTCTTGAAATCCCCTTTCAGACTTGAAAACGTACTTTATTTTTGTGCATAATCTCCTCTATTTAAAATCTGGATATCTCTTCCTGTAGGATCCTGTGTGGCACATGTAGCCTTACTGTAAATTTGGAATGCCATTGATTTGTTCCAAAACCTTTGAATGTTTTAGAACTTAGAACCTGATGAATAGAGAATTTATATGCTTCTGTTTAGGAATCATATTTTTCAGATGTCTAGAGGTATCCCAACTTGCCAGTAATGTGGCTTTAGGTTTAGCAGAACTAGAAAATCTGAATATACTAGAAAATGAATTACATCTCTCATACTAACATTTACAAAATAAGGGATCACAATGTTAACTTACCAATAAGCACTTTCTATATTCTAGGCTCTATATAATGCTTACATAATAAACATGATAAAGTTTCAAAGAGGAGCCAATTAACATTTGAGCAAAAGCTTGACTTGAGTGTATCGTGGCTTCCTTTTTGACAGTTGTAGCCTTAATATTATAGTAATGTTTTCTTTTTCTGGGAATCAGATAATCTTGTTGTTGGGGGAAGAGGGAGAATCTCCCTCTGCCCTTTCCCTTAAGGTTCTTATTGCTGGCCAAATAATTAACAAGTCATGTTAGCAGGAGAAAATAATACCAAGTTCAATAACATGTATACATGGGAGAAACTCAGAAATGAGCAACTCATCCCTCTGTCTAAGCTGCCTGCTTAAGTATTGCAGTTAAAGGCAAGGAACGTGTTGGGGATGGGTAGTGGTCTGGGACCTCAGAGGGCAAGAGGCAACTCACATGGAGATAGAAATGCAAATGTTTGCCTGACAACTCCTCTCAGGGTCATCTATAGATAATGTGGTCAGGGAGAGATAGAGTTTTTGATATAAGGGGCTTAGTGTCTTTCCTGTTGTAAACTCTATCCTACATTATATTTACAGCCATCATGATAATAACTCCTTCCTGAAACAGATCTTTTGTTTTAAATTCTTTAGGCAGTTTGGGATGGGAAACTCAAATATTCTTCCTGAGTTCTCTGAGTCCTTATTGTCTTCAGCTAGAAATAATCTGCATACCAGAGTGCTGCCTCCTGGGGTAACTTGCCCTGAGCACCATCAGTTCCCTCCTCTGAAACTTCCCTAGAAGTTTCACAGTCCTTTTGAAAATTAAAGACGTTTCATAGTCCAGAAGCTGAGTTGGTAGATTGTTTCATCTCACTGAGCACATTTCTTAGTCCTGATAATAGATAGTTCAATTAAGTACATTTTAGAAGGTGGTGATTCAGCTGGGCTCTCAAGGTTACACCTATATTGTGGAAGCAAGCAATCAAGTATTTAATGGAAGCATTTCTATGTAAACAAAAGAAAAATAAGGTTAATGCTTGGAGCAAGTTGTAAAGCAGTTTCTGAGTTTAGAGGACAGCCAGATAATATTTTTAGATGTCAGCGTCAAAGCAGCTTTTGCAGATTAAAATATCTCTCATGATGTCATCGGGTAATCTCTTAAGTTTATATCAAGTCCATCAGCTTCAGTTTGTAAGGCTTCAGGAAAAAGGGCAGGTTCAGTTTTCAGTGATTCCAAATGAAAATGATGGAAAAAATCAAAAACGTTAGTTTGGACATCTGTAGCCAGATATTTTAGGAGACTAGAAGAAATCAGGATCCAGTCAAGTTAACAATATAAAACAAAAAGCTTAAAAGACAATTAACAAAACTAGGATCTAATATCCGCAAATGTACACTATAGTTTTCACTGAAATATAATTTGTCTTTCTAAAATCACCCTCATTTTTATCAAAGATAGACAAATTAAAACTAAGTAGTTTGCAAAATAAGTCTAGTCCCAATAGAGTTGGCCCAATTATTTACATAAGTACAGCAAGACTAGCAATTGATCACATAGGCTCTTTTAAATCTGCTTTGCTGGAACTTTTAATAAGGAATCTCAGATTGAACTTCAAAGGCCTCTCCAGGCCAGGAAAGCCAAGCCAAGGATTTTGTTATCAGACTTTGTCTGTAATACCTACAGATTTGGGTGAATTCCTCTCTTCCGAGGGTCCCCCAAAATATTTCGAGGTTCCTTGTGCTTGCCAGATAAGTGACATTCTTTACTTATCCTGGTAAGTGCAGCTTGGAACATAAGGATCAGGCCAATATTTCCACGTGGCTTTATTCCATAAAGTCCAATCTTCATTCCTCAAAAGCTGTATGGTTATATCGCAAATATGATGTTCCAGTCACAGCCTTGGTAATATAACCAGTGTTTCCAATTGTGTCCTGTTATAAGGAGAACAGATTCTTATTGAACTTATGCAAATAACTATATTGCCATGAAAACAATACTCACTTACTAAGAGTTTCCAAATTCGAGGGATCAGATAGAGAGAGAAAGATAAATATTTCAATTTTACTTACAAAAATATCATTTACCAAATTGTTATAAGTCATAGCTAGCTCAGGAGAAAAGATAAAAAATTTTCCTTAAATCTAAAAAAACAAAACATTAAAAATTCAGCAATACTTCAAATGAAAAATCATAAAAATTATAATTATCCTTATCAGTTCATTCAGTCCTGTGTAATCTATTCTTGATCCCAATCTTTTTGTTAGCAGCTTCATGAAGATATCAGTCTTTCCATCAGATTTCTGTAATTTCTTACCAAGTTCAGTTTTATGATCAGAAAGTTTGTCAGAAACCTGTACTCCAGCGTAAATGTCAGAGTACTTTCCATGAATTTTTCTGAAGTTGAAACATTTTGCAAAACCATTAGAGCAAAGAAATAAGTCTGTAAACAACAAGACCTCAAAATGGCAATTGAGAGAGAAATTTGGTTAATTTTGTGACATATAACACTTTAAAATAATATTAACCAGAATTATGACTGATAATCAGAACAGATCAGAATTTCAGTAATGTTATACAATTTTAAAACACCTATGTCAATAACACTTTCCCACATAACAACACCTAAGCAGATTTATCATCACTTGTCTGACAATGCTTTCCATGTAATTTAACATACTGAAAAAGCCTAATAAATTTAGTATGTTTGTCCTTGTAGGAAGAGAGCAAATTTCTTTGAGAATTTCCAGGGCCCTTTGAAAATTCTCAAAGAAAAAAAGTAAAAAAAAGACTTTATGTATATGAATTTTGGGGAGCTTCTCAAAAATATAAAACGTTAAATCAAAGAGAGTATTGACAGTCCAAAAAGCTTAATAGAGAGACCTCAGTCTTTTGAACACAGGAAATTATTTTAACAGTTTTTTTTTTTTTCAGACTTTTAGGTAGATTTACACAAAGGTAAAGAAAAATCTTTTATAACCTCTTTATCAAGTTCAAGAAAAATATCCTTTTAAGAGAAATAAGACCAAATTTTAATTTTGTACCAGCTTCCTTCTGATATTAAAACTCATTTACTTAATTAAATTCATTTCAATCTTAGCCAACTTGACCATACAAAAACTGCTTTTCCAGAATTCCTCTTCCACAAACCTATAACTTTCTTTTCACATTCAGAATTTGTCCCATGTCTTGCTTTTCCTTCCTAGTACTTGAAGACAAATTTATCTTTCTTAATCAATCAAATAAAATATCTCCATTCTTTGTTCCTTCTTTATACATCTTACTTTCCTTGTACACAGACATAATTTTCTTAATATTTAGTAGCTTCAATCACATATACTAATTAGAAATTTTAACTCTTAGAAACCCCAATTTGTAAGTAAAAACTAAGTAAACAATTATAAATTTTCTTTTACATTAAGATCTTGTGGCTTCGAAAATTTATAAACACTTCATAACTTCTAGAAATATGTTACTTTATAGTACAGTCTTTTAATAAAACACACGTTTACCAATAGACCCAAAACACCTTTTAGTTTTCCTGTAATGAAAAGCCAAAAGTAGACAAACATAAGGTTAGAAATCAATGTCTAATATCTTATCTTATTTGGAAATGATGATACTCAGTGAATTTTTATCACAAAATTTAGCAAAACTCTAAAGTTTTATGTCACCAAAAAGAGTTTGGAAGCTGTAACCACCATAACACATAATTATCGTTTAAAGTTCACCCAACATTCATCTTTTTCAAAACTATTTAGTTACTTGTTCCCAATAATTATTTAGATTGTCTATAAGACTTCATAGGACAGTAGATAAAATTAGCCATCATTTAAATTACTATTTTTGTTAACCAGTTCTGTAATAGAAATAACATCAGTTTTTTGTACAAAACTTCATGTAAATTTCATCACCTCTTATACTTTTAACCATAGTTATCATTAAGATTTTTATTAATAGGTTTGGGTCTTCTGAATTTGGACAAGGGAAGAATTCCCAGTCAGACATTTTAAAATATACTCAGGCAAAGTTGATGTAACCTCTTTATATAAAATTAGCTCAAACATTCCAACCTTTATAATCTTATTAACACTTACACTTTTACATGTTCTCAATTCAATTGTAACCTGAGTCAAGCTCTTAAGGCTATTTAAATTTTCCCCTTCCTTTTTCTGGTCCTTTTTTAGGTACCAATTAAACAATTGTGTGAGAACTCTCAAAACCTGTTTTTTTCCCCCAATTTAGAAGTTTTCCCAATTCAAAGAATCCGTCCTCTGGCCATTGACTAGTAGGAACTTCATTTGTACATTTATTCCAATAGTGACTCAATCTAATAAGACTTTTCAAGGAAATACCCGGAGGTAACTTTCCACGCTTAGAATAAATCTTTACCGTGGATGCAAGAGGCGTCCCTGGCGAGGGCGCAGATGATGTAGCCCCCAAGATCCACAGAATTCACTCCCAAAGATATTCAGAGAAATTAAAGACCTTCGTTGCACAGGCGGTAAGGATGGTGTAGTGAAAACGGTGTCTCCGGTCTCCCACAATAATGTGGGCCGCCTCCAGTCACAGACCCGCTAATCTGTGACACCGGGCAGACGATACTGGAATGGGATTTTTCCAGCACTAACAAGCAACGACGGTTAAGATGACAAAAGCCCTTATGGACTGGGCCCTTTATGACAAACTTCTCTGAGAGCTTGGCACAGCCAGACAAAGAGACAGTTCAGAACCCCCGTCTACTCTACTGGCCACCAAGGGGCACCCTGGTAAATGCACCATCCGTATGGTGGAGACCAAGGAGAATATTCTCACTTGGCACAAAGCCAAGTTGTCTCAGGACAGAACAAGACAGAAGGAAAAACCTCACCCGGTTTTTTTCTTATGTTCACAATGACAGCTTTAGCCATGCCTTAGGTTTGTCGGAGCCAGAATAATACCTAGGGGGGGTGCCACGGGGTTGGGGACTGTGCTTTACAGACTACCTCGTCATTGCATGGACATTTTCTTGCAGTTGGTGGGGGACCTGTGTCATCTACCCCGTTCCGTGACCTAACTTATCCTGTCACGGGAGTCTCCTGAAAGTGGCGAGCGCCCTAATGGCTCTTAACTGCTCGACCCGTGCCCACCAAATTTGTGGCCTTTTTGGCTTCCAAGATGCCCTTGGCAATGGCCTTCACTTCATGTGCATATTAACCCACAGCAAAGTTTGTCTAAATAGACGACAGTCTGGTGAGACCCGCAAACTCACCAGTCTGTGGGGCTGGCCTGGACAGTAGGCTTATAGGGCCTATGCCTGCATTCTACCCTATGGTATTTCCTTCTTATGACACAGGATACAAAAGACAAAGACAAAAGAGAAAATCAGAGACTATCTCTGGGAGGAAAAGGGATCAAGATCAAAACCAAGAGTACTCTACCAAATGTACCAGCGTCACTAAAAGCACAAGAAACTATTTTCCCAAATATTTTCTCCTGTCAATCTAAATTTAGAAAGAGAAAAAAGTTCTCACCACATCCTTCCACCGGACTCCACAGATAGAGATTCTGGGAGGCTGATGTGGTAAGATGTTTTACATTTTGCTGGCTTTCATCCGGTGTTCCGGTATCTCATCATCTGCAGTAATCCAAGGAGAAGGCAGTTCTTCCAGCCAGAGAACGCAACATGCCAGCCAGTGTAGCCCCACGTTGGGCACAAAAACTGTTGGGGGAGAGAGAGAATCTGCCTCTGCCCTTTTCTTAAGGTTCTTATGGCTGGCCAAATAATTAACAAGACAGGTTAGCAAGAGAAAATAATACCAAGTTTAATAACATGTATACATGGGAGAAACTCAGAAATGAGCAAGTCCCTCTGTCTAAGCTGCCCGCTTAAGTATTGTAGCTAAAGATGAGGAAGGTGTTGGGGATGGGTAGTGGTCTGGGAACTCAGAGGGCAAGAAGACAACTCACATGGAGATAGACATACAAATGTTTGCCTGACAACTCCTCTCAGGGTCATCTATAGATAATGTGGTCAGGGAGAGATAGAGTTTTTGATAAAAGGGGCTTGGTGCCTTTCTTGTTGTAACCTCTATCCTACATTATCTTTGCAGCCATCATGATAATAACTCCTTCCTGAAACAGATCTTTTGTTTTAAATTCTTTAGGCAATTTGGGAGGGGAAACTCAAATATTCTTCCTGAGTTCTCTGAGTCCTTATTGTCTTCAGCTCGAAATAATCTGCATACCAGAGTGGTGCCTCCTGGGGTAGCTTGCCCTGAGCACCATCACCTCCATTTATGAGGATGCACCCATTATATAGATTCTGTACAAAATTGCAAAGATCACTTTTTCCTTTTCAAAATTTGTTTTAACTTTTAATAGTGAGAACCTTAGTGTTGGGTAAACTGCTGCACAATTACTGGAAATGCTGAGAGTCTTTTTGAAAAGTGTAGAAGTCTAAAGATATTGACAAGTATATTTCTCGAATGTCAAGTCCCTTGATAATTTGATAGGCATCTGTCTAGTTGTACCCGGAAGAGATGGAAGATTAAACACCAGCACAGCACACAAGGAAACAGGCTGCAAACTTGAGGGTTTCCCATGGACCACAGAGTGCCTGGCTGACACTTTTAGATTAAATGTGGGCTTTGTCCATAGGTGGACCCTGAGTTGAAAACTTTGCTTAAATGACCAGAGAATAGACCAGGTTTTATATTGATAATAATACATACCATGTAAATTTCTTTATAAATCTCTGAATAAAATAAAAATATATAACCCGCATAGAAATCAACTCTTACTGACAAGCCCCACAGCCTTCTCTGGAAAGCTCAACAGAAAATCTCTCCGCTGACTGTGAATTGCTCTTCTCTGAAAGCCAGCCAACACTTCACTGATAGCCCTGGATAAGGAAGGCCATATATAATTCTTTGAAGTTGTTTAGCTGAATTCAGAACCAAAAATCCTACCTCCAGTAGGCTCCTCTGTGAGAATGGATGGCCGGCCTTTTTTCACAGCCTGAGCAGTTGAGGTTTCAGATGAGATAAATTTCTCTGTTCTCCTAGGATGGAAAAGCTGGACTGTGACATCGATTCAATGTTGAGATTTTGCAGGTAAAGATAGGGTCATAGAGGGGAATAAAGATTTCAGCAAATTGCTCAACAGTGGAAATAATTTAAGAGGCAGATATTCTCTCACTCCAACTTCTCTTCCTTGTTCTCTATCTGTCATATCACTGTAAAAACTCTCTCTATGAGAATTTCAATCTTTTTTCTTTGAAGTGTGTTTATTATCATCTTTACAAATTCTTTGACTTCACCACCTTTCTGACACCACAACATTAGCCATTGAGATATTATTATAGATTCAGTTTTGCAATTTCATCCCCTTATCTCTATTTCCTCTGCCATTTAGTAGTTTTAGTTCCTATTGTATCTTATGCTTGAAAACATTTAAAGCTTACAGTGTGTAACAGTTCCTTATTTTCTCAACTTTTATCTAAGTACCCTCAACTATCACTTTTTTTTAGAAAAGAAGTGAAATACATAACAGAACAATACACTGTACTAAATTGACCACTTATAAAATTAAATTCAACCTGAAATCCCTCCTCACTTAACAGAGATCATCTTTTATAATTCACCATGATTTAGTCTGGGCAGGATCAGTTTATCAATGATTTTTGCTTGTTTTAAACCACATGAGATGAATACAATATAAGGTAAAATTGTTAATCTTGCAGAAGTTGTAGAATTTCCTGATGCTTAGGGAAGATTTTGGTGGAGAACCTGAATCATATGAAAAATAGTTGATTAATTAGCACCTGAGTTTGTTAATTTGGTAAAGATGATGATGATACATACTTGTTGAAAAGATAACTTTGCATATGAGAGTTTTGTCAGAGGCCACTGGGAAAATTCATAATATTCTCAAATACTACAAAAAATGATCATTTTTTCATAAAAGATGTCATACATGATGGCATCATATACTTCTGTCAGAAAATTTGCAATGAAGAAAATTAACACTTCAGTCATTTTAATTCTAACAATTTGTTCATGCTTACTAATAGGTAAAAACTTTTTAGAAATAAAGTGATAAGTGATGTACTTGCTTAATTTTTTTTAGTAAGAAAACTTTTTCATATTTTTAAAAAATATTTATTTGTAGTTATTTTATGCTGAATTTATTCCTGGGTGAAAGACTTTTTTTTAATTAACTGACACCAATTCTCTTCGGACTCTTTCAAAAAGTTGAAGAGGAGAGAATAATTCTAAAGTTATCCTATGGGATTAGCACTTCCCTGATATCAAAGTCAAAGACACTAAGAGAAAAGAATACTATAGGTCAATAACTTAGATCAATATTGATATAAAAATCCTCCATAAAATAGTAATAAACTAAATTAATCAGCATATTAAAATGATTATACAGCATGTTTAAGTGTGATTTATTCCTGGAATACAAGGATGTTTCAATATATGAAAATGAATCAATGTAATAAACCACATTAACAGAATGAAAGAAAAAAAACACATGATCATCTCAATGGATGCAGAAAAGGCGTTTGACAAAACTAAACATGCTTTCATGCTAAAAACACTAAAAAACACCTCAGTGTAAAAGTAAACTACTTCAACATAATAAAAGCCATATATAGAAATCCACAGAGAACATCATATTCAAGGGTGAAGGAATGAAAACTTTTTCTCTAAGATCAGGATCAAGGCAAGAAGGCCCATTTTCACCACTTCTATTCAACATGGTATTAGAAGTTCTAGCCAAGGCAAGTAGGCAAGAAAATAAAGAAATAGCATCCAAATTGGAAAGGAAGAAGTAATATTATATTTGTTTACAAATAGTATCTTATATGTTGAAACCCCTAAAAATTCCACCAAAAATTTGTTAGAACTAGAAAATTCTGCAGAGTAGTGGGACACAAAATCAGCATGCAAAAACTAGTTGTTCTTCTATACATTAATAATAAGTAGTCTGAAAAAGAAATTTAAAAACTTTAGATTTTTATTAACAATAGCATCAAAAAGAGTAAAATACTTAAGAATCAACTTACTCAAAGAGGTAAAAATTCCAATGATGGTTTTCAAAGTTAGAAAAATCTATCCTAAAATTCATATGGACTCTCGAGGGACACTGAATAGCCAAAACAATCTAGAGAAAGAAGAACAAAGTTAGAGAACTCACACTTCCTGATTTCAAAACTTACTACAAAGTAGTAAAAACAGTTTGGTATTGGCATAAATACACCCACTATACTAATGGAATAGCACAGAGACCTCAGAAATAAAACTTTGCGTATATGGTCCAATGATTTTTGACAAAGGTACAAAGACTATTCATTGGAGAAAAGATCAGTTTTTCAACAAATGTTGTTGGGAAAATTGGATATCCACATGCAAAAGAATGAGGTTGGACCTTTACTTTACACCATATACAAAAATAAACTCAAAATGGATCAAAGATATAAATATTAGAGTTGAAGCTATAAAATCCTTAGAAGAAAACACATGGTAAAAGCTGTGTGTCATTGGGTCCAAATGCAATTGTAACAATGATTTCTTTAATATGACTTCAAAGACATAAGTAACAAAAAAAATAACAAATTGGACTTCATAAAAATGAAAAAGTTTTCTGTATCACAAGATACTATCAACAGAGTAAAAAGGCAAACCATGGAATGGTTGAAAATATTTGCAAATCACAAATCTGATAAGGAATTAATATCTAGAATAAATAAAGAACTTCTACAACTCAACAATAAAAAAACAACTCAATTTAAAAATGCACAAAATACTTGAATAGACATTTCTCCAAAGAATATAAAATGAACAGGAAACACATGAAAAGATGCTCAACATCACTAAGTATCAGGAAAATGTGAAATAAAACCACAATGAGCTTCCTTTTCACACCCATTAGGATAGTTACTATCACAAAATCAGAACATAACAAGTGTTGGCAAGGATGTTGAGAAATTGGAACCCTTGTGCTCTGATGGTGAGAGTATAAAACTGTGGAAAACAGTATGGAAGTTCCTTCAAAAATTAAAAATATAATTACTATATGACCTAGAAATTCCACTTATGGGTTCTGAAATAATAAAAAACATATTTATCAGCCTCTGCGTCCAGTTCTTGGCACAGAGCTCCTAAAGTCTTTGTAATTTCCCCAGTGATAAGAACACTAAGAGAATCTTTTGTTCTATTGAGACAACTCTGAGTGGGTTCCTGGATGCCTCCTGAATGGGGGCTGGTCACCAGAAAGACCAAGCCCTGATTAGAAGCGTGGAATTTTTACCCCTAACACTTATCCTCCAGAGAGAGGAGAGGGGCTGGAAACTGAGTTAATAATTGATCATGCCTATGTGAGAATGCCTCCATAAAAATCCCAGGAGAAAGTGGTTCAGAGAGCTTCCAGGTTGGCAATGACAAGGACTGCTTGGAGAGTGGTCCACCTGCAGATGGCATGAAAGCTCTGTGTACCATCTCCATACCTTTCCCTATGCACCACTTCCAACATGCTGTTCTTGAGTTATATCCTTTTATAATAAACTGGTGATCTAGTAAATGTTTCTCTGAGTTTTGTGAGCCACTCTAGTAAATTAATTAAACCCAAGGAGAAGGTTGTGGGGACCTCTGGTTTATCGCCAGTAAGTCAGAAGTATAGGTAACAGCCTGGGCTTGTAACTGGCATCTGAAGTTGAGGTGAGGTTGGGTGGGTGTGCAGACTTATAGGACAGAGCCATGAACCTGTGGAATCTGATGTATCTCTGGGTTGTCAGCATCAAATTGAGTTGAATTATCTGGCGACAAGCTGGCATTCCAAGAATTGCTTGTTGGAGGTGTGGGGAACCCTCCTACATGTGAAAAAGTGAATCGGAGAACACCATTTATTGTTATACACCCAAAAAAGCTGAACGCAGAGGTATAAAGACATATATGTACACCCGTGTTCTTAACAGCTTTATTCAAAATAGCCAGAAGCTGGAATCAAGCCAGGTGTCCATCAATGGATGAACTGACAAAAAAATGTGGTTTATACACACAGTGGAATACTCTTCACCCTTAAAAAGGAAGGAATTCTGACACATGTTATGACATGGATGAATCTTGAGGAATTTATGCTAAGTGAAATAAAGCCAGTCACAAAAGGAAAAATACTGTATGATTCAACTCATATAAGGTACTTAGAGTAGTCAAATTTATAGGAATAGAAAGGAAAATGGTGGTTCCCAGGGGCAAGAGGGAGAGATAACAGGGAGTTGTTGCTTAATGGGCACAAAGTTTCAATGTAAGGTGAAAATAGTTCTGTGGATGGTCAGAGGTTATGGTTACACAATTATGTGACTGTATTGAATGTCACTGAACTGTACACTTAAAAATGGTTAAAATTTTATATTATGCATATTTTATGACCATTGAAAAATTAATTATTTTCAACAAATGAACAAACACTAGCTACATGCAATAGCATGGATGAATATCACAACCATAATGCTGCATAAAATAAATTATATTAAAAAGGTTATATATATTATAATTCCATTTATATAAAATCCAAGAAAGAAACAAAACCGAGGTCTGACTTTTAGTAATGGTGGAGTAGCCTGTTGAACTAACACTCTCACAGATAACAATGATAAAATCTGCACAAAATATTATATATATTTATACAGACTCGTGTGGCTATATGTAACAGACATATAATAAATGTGTATTTGTGTGTATGTATAAATCTCTTCCAAAAGCAAGCAGAACTGAGAGGGAATCTTCCCTTAAATGATGGGAATTGCACCAGGAGATATTTGCAAGCTTGAGTCTTTTGCCTCAAAGCATTCTAAAATCTGTTCATGGCCTACACAGGGGAGAAACTACAGTCTTACTTGTAATGTTAGAGGATGTATTTTTGGGCTGGCAGAGTAGCTGGAAAGTTAGGGGAGAAATTCTGGAAGGGAGGGAGCCACAAAGAGGAAAATCGCAAAATATATATGTAAGTCTCTTCCCCACACACTCCAAATTGGCAGATCTTTGAACAACACACATGCAGGGTAGGCCCCAGAAGGCCTAGTGTAAAAACAGCAGTTGGAAGATGAAAGAACTAAACTAGGATTTCAGCTATGCCCACTGTAAATGAGAAAGGATTGGAATTTCAGTCTAGCCAAGTTGATTCCCTGCTAGAAAAATAACAAAACTCTTCCAAGGAATACAATAGAATCTGGAGCCTCTATACCTATCTTTCATGATTTCCAGTACACAATTTAAAAGAAGCATGAGATTTGAAGAAACAGGAAAATGTAATCCATATGTGACCAAAAGCAGGCAGTAGAAACTCTCCCCAATGTGTTGTAATTATCTGACAAGGATAAGAAAGAAGTTATTATAAAGATGATCATGGTGGTAAAGAAAAATATTCCCATAATGAATGAACAGATGTGGGAACTTAGCAGAGATGTGGAAATTACACAAAAGAGCCAAATAGGAAGATGAAATTAAAAAAATACTTTTGAGTTTACCGGTAGATTAGAAATAGTAGAAAAAACATGAAGATACAGCAATAGAAATTATCCAGTCTGAAGAAAAGAATGTAAAATTTTGAAGAAAAATGAAGAGAGGCTTATGACCTGTGAGATGATTGAGTCCCAAGCTGAGAGGAGAGAGAAAGAAAAATTAAATGAGGCAGAAAGGCAAATCAATAGGTAGTAGCATAAAACTTCCAAAATTTGGTGAAAAATCTAAAATTTCAGATCCCAGAAAGTCAGCAAACCCACAAAATAAAATATAAAAGAAAAGCATACTTAAGTACACGATAGTCAAGCTACTAAAATCCAAAAATAAAAAGAAAATCTTGAAAGCAGTCAGGGAAATACACACATACAGTGGAAGACATTACATACAGGGAGAAATAATGTGAATGATGGATGGTGTACTATCAAAAACAAAAGAGACAACTCAACAACAAAATGACATCATTCAAGTGCAGAAAGAAAACTCAAAAGTCAACACAAAATTCTGTATTTAGCAGAACTCACTTTCAAAAAGGAAGTAGAAACCATAATAAGATACTGCACACCCATTAGATGGCTGAAATAAAAAATAAAATTGCATATACCACGTGCTGGTAAGGACTAGAAGCAATTAGCAATTAGAACTGGGAATGCAACATGATAGTTGCATTCAGAAAACAGTTGAGCAGGTTCTTATAAAGCTAAACATACATTTATTATATGACTCAGATATCCCACTCCTAGGTATTTACTGAAGAAAATTGAAAACTAATTTTTAAACAAAAATCTTTGTGGGAATCTTTATAGCCATTTTATTTATAATTGCCAAAAGCTGGAAATAAACTAAATGTCCTTCATCAAGTGAATGGAGAAAGAAACTTTGTTGTATTGGTACATTATAATACTACTTGGCAATAAAAAGGATAAACTCTTTTTTGTGTGTGTGAGGAAGATAAGCTCTGAGCTAACATCCATTGCCAATCCTCCTCCTTTATCCCCCCAAAGCCCCAGTAGATAGTTGTATGTCATATTTGCACACCCTTCTAGTTGATGTATGTGGAACACGACCTCAGCATGGCCTGAGAAGCGATGTGTCAGTGCGCACCATGGATCCAAACCTGGGCCGCCAGTAGGGGATGAAAGATCCTGACCTAAGTTACTTTGGAAGACAGTGTTTTGACGGGATACTGTAAAACTAAAGTACTGGACAAAAACACTGTACTCTAGGTGGTAAGTTTGTTTTTCATAAGGGTATGGATTAGCAATTCTGAAACTAGTTGACACAGTAAACATATTGTAGCTAACTGGAGTTAAGTTTCTCACTGTTGGTGAAAGAAGTTACAAATAAACAAAAGGAGAATGCTAGAAAAAAACCCAGTGGTGCTGGCTTGGAGTTGGAAATATCAGTATGAATCCATGCCTCTTTTAATATATCTATCAAAAATGATAGATAGATTGATAGATCAATAGACAGATGCGTATACTTGAGTTTATATTCATACATACATTTCCAAGCTCTGCTGAGAGGGACTAGAAGCAGTGACACTCTACTATTAATGAGCACATCTAGCTCCCAGATCTCGTTTTCTAAATATCATTCTCCAATGAAAGGAAACAGATTTTCTTGGAGAAATGGTTAATTCTAGGGCTGGAGATAGAAAACACAAAATGAGCCTGGATCATCTTGTAGTGCCAGAAAGTAGGAAAGTGCTTTAAAAAACACACACACACACACACAGAAAATGATGGGATGTGTCAAAATGAATCAGTCTAAAAGACTTCCCAATGACTCAAGCTGGAAAACTGTGAGCAACAAAATAAATAATGGTAACATTGGATTATTATGCAGAGAATAAAATACATATCCACGCGGCTATACTGATATAAAAAAGATTAAATAAGAAAGAAAGGGAAGGAAGAAAGAAAAAAGGGGGAAAAAAAGAATGAGAGAAAGAGAGAAAGGAAGGGACAAGGAAGGGAGGACGAGGGTAGGGAATCTTCCTCACAGAATTCCAAATAATAAATGCACTGGATAGCATGAAATTGAAAATCGCCACTAGAACGCTACAGTAATAATTACTGTTGGAAAGATTGACTGATGAATGCAAAAACTGTGGAGGAAACTTAAAGAAGAAACAGTACAATTGCAGAGTCTCAAAGCATTTCCTTCCAAACACTTAACTTATTTCTCTTATTTCTTTAAAATACCTATGACTATTTAAAGCAAAAATTGTAACACTGTATTATGGGATTTATAACATGGGTAGATGTAAAATTTATGACAACAATAGCACAAAGGACAGACAGAGGTAGATGGAACTGTTCTGTAGCAAGTCTTCCATATTTTACATTGATTAAACTGGTGAACTATTAAGTCTAGGTAGGCTGTGATATCTTAAAGATGCATATTGTAATCTGGACCAACCAGTAAACATGCAAAGTTGTGTCACTTAAATGCTAATAAAGGAATTAAACAGCATACCAAAAAACGTTTGTACAAGACTGTTCACAGGAGATGACCTGTACGTCCCCAGGAGGAAGATGAGCGCACTTTGGGACATCCACAGAGCACAACGCCCTCGGCCATGCCAAGGAGCAAAAGCTGACACACACATGCTGAGAGAGACTCATCAACCTCGTGCTGAGGGAGGCAAGCTGGACAGAAAACAACACACATGGGATGATTTCAGCCAAGATGAACCTATGCTGAAAAAACCAGAACAGGGGTTGCATCGTGGGAAGGAAAAATTGCTTGGGAAGGAACAGGAAGGAGTTTTCTGGGGGTGATGGAAATATCCTATTCTTAAAGGGATGAAAGTTATATGGGCATGTTTATTTGCCAAAACTGTACGGTTGAGATTTGTGCCTTTCAGTGTTCATACATCTTACTCACCACACACGCACAAAGGCTTAAAAGAATAATAAAGAGAGGTGGGAATGGAATGGCGTGGGATGAAACAAAAATGGCAGATAATTAGTAGTCGTTGATGCTGGGTGATGGGCCTACTATGATGTTTTGCTTATTTTGTATATTGTTTAAATTGTTCTGTAATAAAACACTTGTATAAGAAGACAAACTCGATATACAGTGTTCACTGGTAAGATATCAGTTACCTTTCGGGAGGAAATAGGGAGAAAGGGATTGTCGGGGCCTGAGTAAAGCTGGTGCTAGCTCTTGGTCACACAAGTGTGTTCACTTTGTAATAATTCTTTGAGATTTACGTGGATGACTTCTCCATATATTTCTGTACGCATGTTATACATCAGTAAACATTTTAAATCCTGCATATTTGCACAAAGATACTAACTCAATATCTCAGAATAACAGCAGTGTTTTGTTTTAAAGTGGAACACATTCATTCATGACACCATTAGATGGATTTTAATACGCCCAAGCATCTAGTAATGCTATCACTCTTGCGTGGCTCCTGAGTCTTTCCATTTTTGCCTCAGTTTTGTAAGTGGCATGGATTTCAGTTTTTATTATGCCATCTTTCTCCAGCAAGGTCCACCCCCACCACAATGCTCACCAAGGCCTCGACACCTAACACAGTGCCGTGTTCACAGCATGCACTCAAGACCTGTGGGACTGGGTTGAATAGGAACAAAATGAGGAGCACATGGTGTTCGTAACTTTTGTCTAGGTGCCATATTGTGACTTAGGAAATTGGTAGAGTTTTTCAATAGATTTGCTATGCCTTCTAATTTTTCCTATTTAAAACAATGGGAAATAGGGTCTCACAGTTCTTTCTCTGAGAAAGTCTGACATTTCAGACACAGACTACTGACAATTATTAATGGCATATGACTTTCCCACCTCATCTTAGTGTTAAGTTTTTAATTCCTTACCTTGGAAATGACCTAACTTTGCTTCTTCCAAATCTTGTAGTAATACCGATGCTCTGGAAAGTCAGGCTACGGATATTCTGCTGTTGTGCGTCCTCCCTGCAAAGAAGTGGAGCTGTGCATCCACCAGTCTGAGAAGCGTGTGGTGCTGTAGTATTTGTAGTCAATCAGAAAAGCTAAATGGAAAAACAACTTCAGAGAATTATCACCATAACACCCCACAGCAATAAATTATTTTGTGATTCTTAGGGTATATTTAAACAGGGATATTAAAACTAGTTCCCAAGGATCCAGCCCTATAGTAGAGCAGAAATTGCATATTACCTTCCTGCACAAACTTGCCTAACATTGTGGGATGGACCAAAGGGAATTTTCGGTGTTGTTACCTATGTTAACCAGGCCAAGAGGTCCACACTGGGATAAGGAAGTCCAGTGAACCATCCTGTGTGCAGCATGGGAGAAGGGACATGTGTGTGGTCCCCTGAAATGGCTTAGCAGTCACTTACCAGTGCGCTTGAGTTTCCTGTCTGTGTAATGCAGGAATTGGGGCTGTCCAATGTGATGTTTTCTCCTTTTTATGACATGGCTCAGGGCAGTCCTTCAAAGATTTCTGACGAAGGTATGGGCCCTTCAGCCAGACTGGGTCCAAAGGGAGGATCTCTGCAGCGACCCTGACCACGGGTCCAGAGGGAGGATCATGGCAGCCTGGAGGGATAGGGGGTATGGTAGGACAGGTGGCCTTGAACAGGCAAATTCCAGGATCCCAGGCACCTGGTATTTCCGTTATAGATATTGAATTTACTTTTCAAATACTGACCAGGGAGCTTCCACCAGGGCTGCAAGCAACCTCAGCAATAGCCATGCTGGTGAACCCCACCCCTACCTGAGTACCGGCCTCAAGGGATGCAGCCCAACCACACTGCGCATACTCTGGGAGGTGGGCAGGGCATGGAGAATGGGCGTGGTATAGAGAAGAGGGTGGGATGGAGACTCAGAGGCGTGGAGCCCAGGGCCCAAGTGACAAGGCACAAGTTGGGGCCACGGGCTGTGCATGCTGGGAGCATTTCTCTCTTAACTGCTCCCAGCAGGCAGCCCGCAGGGCTGCAGGACTAGAACTCCCAGGATCCTCTGTGCACAGGGCTGTGCCTAGCCCTGGGACGAGGAACAGTGCAATGTGAGCTTGCCCGAGGGCCAAACCCCCATTGAATCAGGACTCTGGCCCTGCACTCGCTCCAACTGGACTGAGTCCCAGAGGGATGTGACGGGATGAGAGGGACCAAGGAGTTAGGAGGGTGTGCCGGTTGCATTGGCAACCGCGGGCCTGCAATGTGCAACTGCTTTTGTCCAAAATCGAAGCTGGACTCGCACCTCTTCCCAACCACCTCCCTCCATTGCTTGATTCCTCCTCCCACCTGCATGCCTGTGGGTCTTTCCACAGCCTCCTACCTAGTCCAGGGCCAGGTGCTTCTCTAAAGTGCTTATGGGAACTGGCTTGACATCCCAGAAACTTTCCAGTTTGCCTGTTGCCCTCTGCCTTCTCCAGCCAAAGTGCCATCACTTCATCAGCTTTTGGGAGACTTTCGCCCTTGTGGCCCCTCTTGCAAGCACAACTTAAGAGTTTGCAGGGTGGTAACATTGGTTGTTGCTTGCTTTTTTCACAGATGTGGAAGTTGAGGCATCCTTGGTGTTAATCATTGGTTTCCCCAGGATCCACTAAGAGCAGAGGAGAACAAATCAATTCCCAGGCAAGTATCTAGTAGGCCATTTTCACTAACCCATTCCAGTGCAGAGGCCTCTGAAACAACATCCTTAAGATGAGAATAGCTTAAGCATTTTGCCCTTTAGATTGATCACCTAATCTCAGCTCAGGCCTGAGTGGCCAGTCTCTCAGGGTCATGAGTGATGACTCTGATCCTTCAGGAAGAGACCGGTGGTCCAGCTTTGGGAAAGGGATGTTCATGGTAGACAACACCTGGGCAGCATTTGAAACCCGTCAGCTTTAACATCTCTGCTTTGGATTCTGACAAGGTTACAGGATAAACATGCCCAGGGATAGTCAAATGTACCGTATTCTTTAAAAATTGATTAGAGTAGTGAAAGGAACAGAGCATAAATTATCCTGATTATTTGCAAAAGATGAAATGCAAGCATGATCTTCTTGTTAATTTTTTTCTCCTCATTCTCTTGGCTGTACTGTATGCCTGAATGCAGAAACAAAAAATTTGAATTGCCAAGTTATCTTTTCCTGAGATTGGTAAATTAACTTAAAAGTCTTATTGAAACTTGTGGAGGAATGGTTAGCAGCTTTCATGATTCATATCCTCCCTAAAACCCTGGGTGTTGATCTACATGAAAAAAAGTCCTTGTTTACATTACAGGTCCCTATAGGTTACACTTCCGATTCCTGAATGTGAGATATTATCTAACAACTGAAAAAGCTGGTCTTGGAAACTGGACCCTGTCACTATGTGTAGAATTTGCCTCTTTATGAACTAATGACTCGAATTCCTTAACATTTTTGTAAAGAACGAACGAGAAACTCTGCAGTGTCTCTGAATGTGGCAAGACGGGGAATTCTCCTTAGACCACATCCTCGAGTTCTTCTCTCGTGTTCAATAGGCCCAGGTGATAGTCGGGATGGTCAGGTGCAGCGCCACTCCCCCAGCCCCCATTGTTCCATCCTACTCTGGCCTGTGACCTCTTCAGGGGGTTCTGATGACACTCATCCACAAGGGTTGGAAGGAGACATTGTAACATGAGGATATTCATCATCTTAAAACAACGATTAATGGAGAGGAAAGTCTCGGGTTCTGTGTGCTCCGATGCAACTGCTGTTGGGGTGTGGCTTCAGTGACCACTGTGCTCTTGGCAGTCCCCACAATGACTGTCTCAGACATTTGATCTCCTGGTGCAACCACAGCAGCTGTTGACAGAGCTGAGCGCTCATGGTTCAGTGTCTTCCGTCAGATTTTGTGGCTCTGACCCTCCTATGCACGTCCCCTTCCCATTCCTATCTGCTGAGTTGATTGCTTTGTAGTTGTTTCCTAGGAGCCACTGTGTGTAACTGGATTTCACAGTGTCTTCAGGGACCCACCCTCACTACACGAGTCACTGTACAACAGTGACTTATCCTGGTGTAGCCCGTGTTCATCGTCTCCAATGGAGCTATGAAGAACCCTGCTTACTAGAAGCCTCTCTCATTCTCATGCTGCTGGGGCTGCTTATGAAGTTGAGCATCCCGTCTTTGGTCTCATTGCCATTATTCTTTTCATCGATTATTTTGAAGTCGGATATGACTTTGTTAATAATGTGGACACTTGCTGTCACAGGGACTTTTATGTAACTACCCAACAGCTCTTTGAAGTAGTCCTGTGATCCCCATTTTACAGGGGGCGACACTGAAGCTCAGAGAGATGGAGTAGCTTCCTTCACATCACACAGTTTCTTGGTATATTTTGTGTCTCCATCTGGAGCTCCGCTTCGCAGGTGTGCGCACTTAGCTGGTGTTCCAATTTATGCCTCTCTGCCAGTCTCCCCAAAGGCACACGCCCCATCCTGAGTCCATTGTCTGCTTGATGGCAGTCACCCTGCACAAACAGGCTCCGGGCAGGGATTGGACTAGCGGAGCGTGGTCCTCCGGCTTACTCTGGGCAGGTACTAGGTTCATGGCGAGAGCTGGAGCAGTGGAAGATACTGACTGTCACTCACCTGGAAGGTTTGTTATGTAGAAATACTCCACTGACTTTTTGCAGGTGTCATGTCTTCTTTGTCTTCATTGCTCCTCTGGGCTTTCTCCTACAGTCCGTGCTGTGCAGTAACATAGAGTAGAGAGACTGGTGAACATAATGCTGTTGCCCTGCACCAAATGGTCACATCACTCATTTTTCTAATTATGAAACAAATACACATTGTAAAAAAAGTCAAATTGCACTGATTTATGTAGAGTGAAGTGAAACATTCCCCTTTCATCTCCTTCCCTGAAAACTCACTCTCCTACTCAGAAGGGACTATTGTTAAGAGGTTGCGGCTTATTCTTCTGGAAATTTCTTATGAATTTATAAATACACAAAGTTTTTTTAAACATAAATTACATAACTACATCGTTTTGCAATTTGCTGTTTTCCAAACCATATATCATAGACCTCTCTCCTTATCAGTGCACATCACTCTAACTTACCTTTTTAGAAGTTTTAGAGGTATTCCAAAGAATAGGTATACCATGATCTGTTTATATCTTCTTTGATAGCAAAGGGATTACATCCAGTTTCACTATTATACATAATGCTGCTATAAGATCCTTGTGTGGAATTTATTACATTGCTTTCAACTGCTCAATATGCTTTGTTTCCCTTTAATCAGAGACTATGATATATTTTTAACAATTTTATGGGAATTATTTTATAGGGAAATTAATTTTATCACTGAATAACAACATTTATGCGGAAGCTGGACTTCAAGGTCATCCATCTCAGTATTCTGCAGAAAAATCATGAAGCTTAGAAGGTATTATGCTTGCTCCATCACATTCTAACAAGTCATGCTAACAATGTGAGTTGAATCTTTGAATAGCCTATACTCTCTCTGTTCAGATGAAGGATGACTTTTTCTTGTCTTGAAAACTTCTGACTCCAGGGGCTCTCAGTTAGGCTTCAGAGAGGGTAAGATATTGGTGTTGTATCTATTTCTCTTCAGCTGTAGGCTGCGTCTTCTAAAGATCATAGAATTGAACATGGTCCAATTGATATATGTGATTTGGTTCAAAAATTCAAAGTAATGAACTCAACATTGGAATCTATATCTTTTGTTCTTAATAAAGAATTTGCTTTGATATCCTTAAGTCTCTGTGATTACTAGTAAAAACTCACCTATGGGTGAAGAGATGTGGTTCTGCTGGCAATGTCTGGCTTGAACATCCATAGGTAAGCCTGCCACATCTGTAGGTAGGTTAGACTTGACCTCTTGATGACCTCTGCCCTTGGTCTTTGACCTGGGAAAAATAAGAATTTAAAAAGCTGCTGTTATTAGCACTGAATGCTAGAAATGTCCATTAAAGAGTGATTTGGGTTTGGTAAACCAAAGGGAATATAAGAAGAACAAAGTCATTAATATCTCTAAAATTTCAAAAAATTCTAATTTTTAAAAATATAACTCTATGTTTGCCACAGTGTAAACTGTGTATATATGAATGAAGTATCCCTCTGTCCATTTCTTAAGTTGTTTCCATTGATTTGATGGATTTATCTTCTAACCCGGATTCCAAGTGTGAAAGAACCTCTTGGTCCTTCAAAAAAAGGAAACCATTGATATTTAATTTTCTTTTAGCTCGGCATCCCACAGGTTTGAGGAATAAATGATCATGTAATGATACAATGATTTTGAAATCTAATTGTTAATTAGAGAGATGTAAGAGATGATTGAATGGTGGTTCATCACCATGGTCAAGGGTATTGTACACATGGACATGTAAATTAGATTCAGGACGCTGCTTCAGCACCGTGACATCCCTGAGAACCACAGTGCAGGGGGATCTAGGCACAAAGCCGTCTGCCTCGGTCTCCTGGGTTACATGTAGATCCAGGTGTCTTGACAGTGGCTTCAGAGCAGGTAACTTTTATCTATTTCTCTCCCTTCTTATCTACAGTTTCTCTCAAACAGTCCTGACTACCATATTTTAAAGTAAGGCCAATTATAGTTATCTACATGAGTTTCTTGTTCATTATTAGAGAGTGATAATCAAGGATACCATCAAATATCATTCAATTGACCTAATTAAATTTGTTGTACCTTATAATTGATTACAACACTACGTTTAGTTGAACGTTTGATATTCACCAAGTGTGTTAATCTGCTTACAACTGCTATGTGCCTGACTCCTCGTAGAAGTGTTTCTTTGGCCCATCGCAAGATTTTAATGACTCAAATCATCATAAATTAAGATAACGTACTGTCTTTTGGATGATAGGGAGGCATATGGGTCCATTTTGGAAATATGCCCATCTGTCTTTGCTGCCCATGGGAAGTTGCTGGTTACTAGGTCTCCAGGTGGCCTGCACAAGCCCTAGGTCTGTAATAGCTTGGTGCTTCTCCTTATAATTGGGGTAGAAATAAAAGAGATCAGAGAGACTTATTAAAGTTTTGGTTGCATGAATTCTTCTATGAAGACCATCCATGCATATTGTTCTGGATAGCTCTCTGTTCCTAAGACTACTAGATACTTTAAGGGCTTGTCGGGAACTGTGAAAGGTCTGATATTTTACCTTTCCTGCAAGCTAATAAGTTAGCCTACAAAGGTTTTACAGATGCTGGCAAAAGACACGAGACCCATGGGTCAGAGGCAAAGGACTTAATGACACAACCATAGCAATGGCCAGAGTATCAGCATTTGCACTGGTTCACTAAATCTCACTTCCTACAGGGTGATACACAGTGGGCCAGGGGACATGCAGAGAGATGTAATATCTCAGAACCTAAGGAACTCAAATCTTGGATAACGGTCAGGATGGCTGCTAACCTTTGCCCTGAGGAGGTGTTATTTTTATTATACTGGGCAGTAAGTAAATCTACTCTTTGCTCCAGAGGAGGCCACTATTTCTATCTTCCAAGGCTCAAAGCTCTACACACATCCTTGAAAAGATAACCTGGTCTTACTGGCTTTCAAAGATAAGCTTGAATGAGACTTGATCATCATTCAGTTCTTCTGTTTCCTTTATTGGGATTGTGCAAATATGCTCTTTCCTCTGTAAAGTTCACTAACTTTATTAATACATAAGGGATGCTTTTGGTTTTATTTATTAAGTTGAAATTGTCTTATTAGAGGAAATGATGAAACTTTTGTCTATTTCTCCCCTTCCTTCTCCCCAGTTTATCTCAAACAGTCCTGACTATCATGTCTCAGAGTAAGACCAATTATAGTTATTTACATGAGCTTCTTGTTCATCATTGAAGAGTAATAATCAGGCATAACATTAAATATCATTTAATCTACCTAAATAAATTGGTTGTACCTTTTAATTGATTAGAACACTAAAGTTGGTTCAGAGTTTGATATTCACCAAGTGTGTTAATCTGCGTACAACTGCTATGTGCCTCATTCATCTTATCAGTGTATCTTTGGCACATCACAAGATTTTAATGACTCAAATCATCATAAATTAAGATAATGCACTGTCTTTTTGATGACCGGGAAGCACGTGGGTCCATTTTGGAAATATGCCCATCTGTCTTTGCTCCCCATGGGAAGTCTCTTGTCACTAGGTCACCAGGTGGCTTGCACAAGCCCAGGTCTGTAATAGCTTGGTGCCTCTCCTTCTATTTGGGGTAGAAATAAAAGAGGTCAGAGAGACTTATTAAAGTTTTGGTTACATGAAGTCGTCTATGAAGACCATCCATGCATATTGTTCTGGATAGCTCTCTGTTCCTAAGACTACTAGTTATTTTAAGGGCTTGTCAGAAACTGTGAAAGGTCTGATGTTTTACCTTACCTGCAAACCAATAAGTTAGCCTACAACGGTCTTACAGATGCTGGCAAAAGTCACGAGACCCATGGGTCAGAGACTAAGGACTTAATGACACAACAATAGCAGTGGCCATAGTATCAGCATTTGCACCGGTTCACTAAATCTCACTTCCTACAGGGTGATACACAGTGGGCCAGGGGACATGCAGAGAGATGCAAGATCTCAGAGCCTAAGGAACTCAAATCTTTGATAACGGGCAGGATGTCTGCTAACCTTTGCCTTGGGGGGGGTGTGTTATTTTTATTACACTGGGCAGTAAGCAAGGCTGTCCTTTGCTCCAGAGGAGGCCACTATTTCTATCTTCCAAGGCTGACAGCTCTACACACATCCTTGAAAAGACAGCCTGGTTTTACTGGCTTTCAAAGATGAGCTTGAATGTGACTTCATCATCATTCAGTTCTTCTGTTTCCTCTATTGAGATTGTGCAAATATGCTCTTTCCTCTGTAAAGTTCACTAACTTTATTCATACATAAGGGATGCTTTTGGTTTTATTTATTAAGTTGAAATTGTCTTATTAGAGGAAATGATGAAACTGTTACGGGTTGGATCTGAAAGCATGCTTTTCCAGGAAAATTGTGAAAGAAGTTCAGTGCTCACAGAACTTTGCCACAAGGAGCTGATAGCAACTAAAGTGATTTTAATTTGAATAGTGATTTGTGCAACTTTCTTCCATTTGCTTCATCCTCTCTGCTTCCTGTAACACTCATATGGGAATGGGGCACTTTCAGGGATTCACTGAACTCATTTACAATATTCAAATGGATTTGTTTGTTGTGGTTTTTTTATTGAGGTAAAGTTGACATACAACATTATGTCACTTTCAGGGCTACAACGTAATGATTCAATGTTTGAATATATATTGAAATGATCACCACAATAAGTCCCGTTAACATCCGTCCCCATACATAGTTACAAATGTTTTTGTCTTGTGATGAGGACACGGCATATTTCAAGATGCAGAAGAATCAACGATGGTGTCATACTTTTCTATATACAGCTTGATGAATTTGGACATAAGTATACACCCTTGAGACTGTCATCACCATCAAGGCCACAAACATATCTGTCACCTTCCAAAGCTTTCTCTCACCTCCTTTATTACTATCATTCTGTGGTAAGAACTCTTAGTATCTACTCTAGTAGCAAATGTGACGTATGCAATAGAGTTTTGTTAGCTGAAGGCACTACGCCATATCCTACATCTCCAGAACTTATTTATCTTGATAACTGAAACTTTGTACCCTTTGACAATCAGCTCCCCATTTCTCCATCTCCCCAGCTCCTGCCAACCACCATTCTAACCTCTGCTTGTATGAATTTCACAATTTTAGATTCCACATATAAGTATTTGTCTTTCTCTGTCTGCATTATTTCACTTAGCATAATATCTTCTAGGTCCCTCATGTTGTCAAAAATGGCAGGAATTCCTTCTTTTTTCAAGGTTGAAGAATATTCCATTTCTTTATCCATTCATCCATCAGTGACATTTAGGTTACTTCCATATCTTGGCTATTGTGAATTAGCTGCAATGAACATTAGAGTACAGGTATCTTTTTGAGACCCTGATTTCAATTCCTGTGGGTATATACCAGAAGTGGGATTGCTGGATCATATGCTAGTTTTCTTTTTTGGGGGAACCTCCCTACTGTTTTTCATAATGGCTGTACTAGTTTATATTCCCACAAGGGTTCCTTTTATTCACATCTTCACCAATATTCGTCATCTTTAGTTTTTCTGATAATCGCCATCTTAACAGGTGTGAAGTGATAGCTCATTGTGGTTTTGATTTGTATTCCCTGATGATTAGCGATGCCAAACACCTTTTCATACACCTATTGGCCACTTGTATGTTTTCATTTGAGAAAGTCTATTGTGGTCCCTTACCCATTTTTTAAATTGATTTGTCTTTTTCTTATTGAGCCAACACAAAAAAAGGAGAACAAAATTTCCAGGCATTATGGATGCTTCCCAGTTGATGCAGATGTTTTTGTGTTTACAGTGGTACCAAAAGATCATGTTTCGTGCTTTTTCTTCAGCTTGTTATAAGACCAACAGTAGCTGCAGCATGGCAGATAATCGGGATCTTCTGCGTTTGGAGGTTTACAAAATAAATGAGCGGTAAGGATTTTTTTATTTCTCCAAGGAAATTATTGTGATCATAGTCCATGGAATCCAGGATTAGATACGTGTAGGAGAAAATTAAGGTGAGGATTACTGATCTGGCATTACTTCTGATCTTGAGGGACAGGTATTTACTGTATGATTGTTTGAATAAAAATATTAGAGATCAGGAATTTGTGGTGGGTGAATATGTTTTCTGAATTATTTACTTTTGAACATAACCACTTGGATTATGTGAACATCTGGGATATGGGAGTAAGTATTTAGCAGGGGGTGGTTGATAATATCATTATTGATTTAACTTCTATGAACACCAAGTGGTCAATGGATTAAGTAAATGAGTAGACAGAAAACACAGAAATGGTAAGAATTGGGATTTAGTAAAGGACTGGAGACTTACTGTCCTGAGTGGGAGTGCCAGGACTTGTGCGGTTGAGAGTGACAAGGACAAGAAGAGAATAGAATCACACTCAAACAAGGAGGGGGTGTTAACAGGATGGAGGGGGAGAAATGATCTGGAGCAGCCTTGAGTTTTGACCTTGAGCTTTCTGTTCTTGATGCAAATCTGCCTGATGACATCCCGGGACACAGGTCAGATCTATCCCCAGGGGATCGAGGGAGGGTGGAAGTACAACACAGCCAGGATAATTCTCCTAAAAAGGCAGGCTTCCTTTACCATTTGACACACTTTCATGATTGGTTTTGGTAGGGTAAGTGGAAAAGAAGGATGATAAGAAGGATGACAGTCACGTCTTCGCAGACGTGGTGAGCACAGAAGGAGCAGCAGGGGCCTGGCTTCCTGAGGACAGGTTTAGGCTGAGGGCTAAACCCATCGCAACAGCCTGGAAGAAGCTACATTCAGCAGGATGGACTTGCACGGAAGCCAGAGACCTGCTGATGGCACCAGCTCGGCAAATCCTCCTGGAACAGCCCAGCCAACACCATTGTGTCCCATGACCAGGGCCTCCTGCCCAAAAATGGCACCTTGCTGCCCATGGGCTGAACAGATCCCCCTGCTTGTTAACCTGGACTAGACAGACGGGAATATTTCAGAGAAAGTTCAAGTGAGAAACTATCAAACCCACAGCCTGCCCAGACACCCTGACCCTCTCCCCCTCCTCTCTTTCCAGACCCACAGCCGCCACTCTATCTTGGTCATCAGTTCTCTGCTCCAGGACTCGTCTTGGCTATAGAGCTCCTTAAGTTTTTCAGAGCTTTACCTGAGTGGAGGGGAAAGAGGGAAGGATAAATTTAGGGATAATATGCGGAGTCTGAGTGCAAATCCCTTTTCTTTGACAACCCAAGAGATTCAACCTGCCTGGAGGAGTGTTCTCACTGGGCTCCTCTGAGTGCTAAGGTCTCATGGGACTGGGAGGTGACTCTGCTGTTGGTCACTGGGGTCTCCACTCCTCAGCTCTACAGAGCAGCTCTGTTTTGACCACGATGAGTTTCAACTGGCCATAGAGTTCTGTTGTTATAAACACTTGAAGATCTCCAATGTGGCTCAACCCAGTAGCTGACATTTAGGGAAACCGAGTCCTGAAGCAGAACGGGTTCACTAAGGACACCAGGAGACTTAGAGACCAACTACCCACTCCCAGGCCCTGTCCCCAGCATTTGCTGCCTCCCAGGAGTTCCCGGCTGACTGAGGCGCCAATGACAGTCATACAGGAGATCCCTCATTCATCCTGGTCCTCCTAGGGAGAGAGGCCTACTCACAGGGAAACTTCCCCCGATGTGTTCTTCAGGTGGCTTGTGGAGGTTTTCTGCAGAGCAGAGATGACAGTGCGGGGCGAGGAGAAGTTCTTCCAGATCTCGCAATCTTGGGGAAGGGAATAGAATGAGGTGTGAGGTTGGGCACTGGAGCCCTGCTTGCTCTAGCTTCAGTCCCCTTTTATTTAAATCTCCCCTCCTAGATGAGACAGATGTTCAGGGAGCCCCAGAAGGACATTTAGGACCCAGAAAGTAACACTCACAAGGAGGAGGAGTTTAGATAAATCCAGGGAATTAGCCAGGTAGGAAGTGAGCATCCTCCCACTGGGACCTGGAGTCAAGGTCAGTGGGCCCCTGGCAGGAAGGGCCTAGTGACTTGCAGGAGCTTAGACCACACACTGCAATCCTGGGAGCTGATAAAGGTGGAGAGGCAGTTCCCAAGTCCCCAGAGAAGGGCTCCACTGGGCCTCCCACTGCACACCTGGGCCACCTGGACCTAGTGCTCTACCACCCTCGCCCTGTCTTGCGCTGTCATGCTCGGGTCACCGAGGCAGGTGGTGATGACAAGGCTGGCCACCCTTCTGAACTGGTCGATGGTGGCCTGGATGGTGGGTGTCTAGTGCTCACTGCCAGGTTTGTTCTTCTTCTGCCAGGTAGATCCCAGGCACTGAGAGGGCACCACCTTCCAGAAGAGCTCCTGGGGAACAGGGGGAGTGTCATCCAGCATTGCGACAGGCCAGCTCTGTGTCCAAAGCCCCTAAAGTCTGACACAGGTGTCACAGTTTAGAGCTGGAGCTCAGGAATCTCAGGATGTGGCCTGAGCCTTGTGAGAGTCCCTGAGTTTTCTTCTCTGTCCACCGAGAGTACCCAGCACAGGATGACCCAGGACCCAATGCTGACAGGGAAGGTAGAGGGGCATTTGCACCCAGCCCATCCTGGCTAACTCCAAGCTCCAGATGGTAGCTCAACTCTGTTCATGCCAAGGGGGCATCTTCCACCACCCTGATCTCCACTCTCGTCCCACTCCCCATTCTGATGCACATTCCCCCGTGGCAGCTACAACCACTGGCCTTGTCTGTCTCCCTTGTAGTGAAACACACATCAGGTGTCAAGTCCTGAGGCTGTTGAGCCTCCTGAGGAGACGGCTGGGCCACCGTAGACCTGGCTGCACACAATGAGTTCCCTTCCACCACTGATGGGCCAGGCCCTGCCCAGCTTTCCATCTCTTCTACCTCATGGAGCCGGCACAGGCACTCTGTGGAGCAGGTCCTGTTACTGTCCACCTCTACGGTCTGCAGGTGGACAGCAAAGGCTTGGGGGTTCCAGAAGTTGCCCAGATCATATGGTTGGTAAGGGGTGGAGCTGGGATTTGGGCCCAGATCATGGGAGTCTGGATCAGGTCTGGGGCAATGATAGCAGAGGGAAGGCCTATTCCACCCCGCCCTGAGAGCCCAGCTGCTCACAGCTTCCATCACGGTCAACCGCTCTACCACCTGCTTAGGAGGGAAGGCCGTGAGGTTGGGCTTCTTCTCATGCTCCTTAACAGCCACAGGTGGAGACGGACTTCCCACTAGAAATGATGGTCCAGGTGACTCCAGCTCAGCAGCTCCCACTCCTGCTGGAGACGATGTTGGCCCTTGCTCCAGCTCCAACACTGCTGATGGAGGGGACGCTGGCTCCAACGCTAGAAGGGGTGGTGTCAACGCGGCTGTAGCCAGCTCTACCTCCACCACTGCCCACTGCTCTGCTTCTGCCACTGGCTGAAGCTCTGCAGCTAGCGCTACAGTGGGATAAAGAGAAAGATTCACCCACATAGCTGACTTTCCATGTGTCCTTCTAAACACAGGAAAGATCCCACTTCCCTTCCAGGAATATCCAGCCTGCAGTCCCCCTTACCCTCTGCCTCTGCCTCAGTGGCCTCCAGAAGCTCACACTGGGCAAGGGTAAGAGGGTCATGGCAGCTCAGCTCCGAAACAGGCAAGGTTACCTGCGTGTACATCCCCTTTAGCTTGAAAAAGGGACAGCCCCAGTCTGGTCATGCCCTAGTTCTAGTCCAACCTGGTCATCTCAAGGTCCTGAGTGTGGAGACCTTCTGCTCCTGCTCTCATCTCAGAGCAGCACTGGATGGTGTTTGTGGCCTCAGGCACCTTCCCCTTGCCTAGTGAGTTGGTGAAATTGAAACCATTGGTCAGATCCTTGATGACCTTCTTACTGGAGTTCTGCAAAGACTGTTCTGGAGCTGGGCCAGAAGGCATCAGGGGCTGCCTGCACACTGCCACTGGGGTCAACCCCCACGAGAAAGTCTGTTCCTCAGTTAAGGCACAGAGGTACATTCCTGCAAAGATCTGTGGTCAGGCAGGAAAAGAGATAAAAGATCTATGGTTCAATAACATAAGAGTAGAGGAGCTCACCTTCTCATGCTACCAGCCATGACCTGGGCTATGAACACGACAGGCCCACCATGCTTCTGACACCTAACAACCAGCTTCTGCCTAGGAATGACCTGTCCCACGTACCCTGCCTTCTCCCCTCCACACAAACACACACAGACCCACACACACACGGTGAATGGTAAGTGGTGTGGGGCTGATCAGGTGGGATCACAGTTGTGTCCTTGCCTGCACTAGCCTTTCCTGGGCTGCCCCGTGTTACCCTTCACTGCCTCCTGCCAGACGCCCAGAGGCGTCGGGGATGAGGGCTGAGCCAACGTCGGCAATGACCAAAACTTTCTCTTTTGGGGTTTTTTTTGAGCCTAGATCCTCCAAAAGTTGGGATACAACAACAAAATATTTTTTCCTGTTGATTGTCTCCAGTCAAGTGAGCTGGATGGAGGGCTGTGTGTGCCTGGTTACCAGAGTTCTAAGATCTGTTGAGGTCTATGACCAAGGAACTGAGGTCATTTTTCAAGATTCCTTTACCTGGCCCCCTTACCTCAATCAGACTTGTTCAGAGCTGCCCCCTGTGCCCTGGTTGCTAACCCTCCTCCCCCATGTCATCTCCTGAACTGTACACAAGGAGCCTACACAGCCCTAGCCACAGCTCCCTGGAAACCTAAGTCGAGTCTTAGCTTTGAGGAGACAGAGATGAATGTAGACCTCCTTTTTCTTACCAGTTCTTCATCTTGAGAAAGTCCCTGTACTTCTCAGATCCTCCCCAGTCTCTAAACCTGCACCATGGGGATCAGGCTAGAATCTACTTCCTAAGGATGTCACCCGGTGTATATGACATAATATCTATTACCCCTGTGGGCTGGTGTCACATGTACCTATGGCACAAACTTAGAAATGGAAGAAAAACAAGAAGGGGTGACAGGTAGCACAGAACACCACTCAAAACAGGCCTGGATACTAGCAATGTGATATTGGAACAGTCGCTTCCAACTTTGCCTCATTTTCAGGTCAGCATCATGAGGGTTTTGAAACTAATGGAAATTTAGATACTGCCATTCTGTGGCATAAAACCATTCAATTGTTTCCTGTTTAATGGAGAATGCGACCCAAGTGCCTCATCTTGGCCTATGAGATGGGCAATCTCCACAGTGGTACCCAGTAAGCCCCACCCTGGTATAGCCATCCCAGTGGAACCACTAAGTAGTTAGTAACTGGCTTCTTAACATAATAAAAGCCAAAGTGATGGGATGTATTGTCTAAATTTTGACTAAAAAAGTCTCTCACTTCCTCTTACTCCCTCTTTCATGTTCCATCACTCTCTCTCTCTCTCTCACTCTGTCGAATCCCTGTAACTGAGGAATCAAATACCAGTGTTTTTGGGCTGCCCAATGTAGACGTTAGAGAGGAGAGAAGCACGAGATTGCCCAGGCCAACAGACAGAAAGAAACTCAGGCTCTCAGTCCAAACTGAACCCTGAAAGCTAAGAGTGAACTTGGGGGCCAGTCCTCCCTCGGTTAAGCCTCACTTGCAGGCCTCACAGGGTGGTGATGAGGTAAGAGGGAAGAAAGGACTGTGGGAGCTTTCTGCCTGCTCCACCTGGAAGGGTGAGGGCGAGAACAGTGTCATGTGACACTGAGTCCTCAGGAGAACCTGTGAGGTAGCTGGAGTTCTCACACCTTCCAGATGAGGAAACAGGCTCGGGGAAGACTGGCCCAAAGGTCAAGCTCACACCCAGAGTGAGAGTTGGAGTTTGGCTTGTTCTAGAATCTCAACACCTTGGAGGATGGAGTGCTATTGGTACCAGTTGCCTGTAGTCAGATGTCCAGGGTCAGAGGCCAGTGGTGCTGGAGAGAAATGGGGTGTGGGGACTATGGCCTTACTGACACTCTCCTCGACCCTGGCAGCAGGGGCACTCCACGTTTGCCCCCCACAGATCAGCCTCCAGAGAGTGCAGGAGAAGCAGCAGCAGCAGCAGGTGAGTGTGCCTGTGGGAGAGGGTCTCTGTCCTCCCAGCTGGAGGCCCTCATATCAATAGAGGATGCCCCTTCCTCTTGGTGCCACAGTGCCTGAATGCCCCAGGAGGAGGGCCTGGAAAAGCTGGTGCAGGATGGGTTTGTTGTGGGGAGGGCCAGGGACCACACACCCTGTGATTTGTCAGAAGCTGGCCCTGGGAGGTGAGGAGGAGGTGTGTGGTGTTCTTGGGCTGTGAAAGGAAGTGGAGTTGAGGGGAGGCTGCTAAGGGTCCTAGGCTGCTCCCCGTGGGAACCCTGGGGTCAGCCAGGAGGCTGAGGGTGAGGACTTTTCTGGGGAGGGTCTGCAGGGGGCCGACGAGAGCAAGGACTCATCCAACCCACACACCGATGTCACAGAGTGTCATCCCATATCTTGGCACTTTCCTTGGTCACCTGCTGATGCTGCACCTGCTGATGGGTGATAATCTCGAGGTGGGTGCACCTGAGGACCAGGCAGGGAGGACGAGGATCCTGAGCCTTGGGATGGGGAGCCCCCGAACTGATCTCTGAGCTCTCAGCACTTGGCACATCTCCTGTCATAAGAGCCTCTCAGCCACCCCTAGGAGCTGGGGCATCAGGCCCATCTTAGGGATGAGTGAAGAGAGGCTCCACCTGAGACACCCATTCCGGTTCCTCAGGCTGGGGAAGCTCAGAGCTGCCTGACAGCACCGCTGCATGAGGTTTTATCTGAGCTGGACTCAGCCTCTCCCTCCCACGCTGCCCATGGAGGGAGAGAGTATTGGGACCCCTCCAAGTCAGGCAGCACATAAGTGGCTGAGCAGTCTCGTCTGCCTGAGGCCTCAGCCTCCATGTCTGTCAACAGAGAGGGTTGTGCTGTCAGGTCCCTCAGCCTCTCCCCCATGTCCTGCTTCTCTGGAGCCCAAAGCCCGGCCTAGGTCCAAGTCCTGCTTTCTGTGCATGCCCGGCTCCCTCTGGTGACCTGGCAGTAGTGCAACTTGAGAAGGGGTGGGCATAGGGGCCTAGTCAGTCTAGGGGGCTCTGTCTGATGGACTCTGGCTCTCTGCCTTCCAAGGGAATGAGATCAACCTGAGAAGAGGACTGAAGTGAACAGCTGCCACACCCCCTGCAGGGGAGGGGAAGAAGGAGGAAATCAGAGACCCTCTGGGCAGAAAAGTCCCTGGATCCACCCCCTGTATCTTACATTTAGTGGAAGAGTTTGATAACAGAGAAGTGGGAGACTCAACCAATTGGCGGGTGGGTTGAGGGGAGGATGAACTCAAGGAAAACTTCCTGGAGGAGGGGCTGATTATTCCCATTCTGCGAACAGGTAGAGCCTGGATGGAACTGGAGGGAAGGAGGGTTCCCAGGACTGGTCCCCTGCCCCACTTCTCACCACCCACAAGGTCCATGAAGCATACCCCACCCAGGCCCGATCTGAATCCTCTCCTTCCCTCTGGTCCCAGGAATACCCAGTCCTGAGGGAGATCCTGCTGCTCCAGTTGGCCGCAAAGAATGACAACCTAGAGCCCAAGGAGCGATTTGGGGCCTGGTTCCAGGACATGGAGCTACTCAACGAGAATGATAGGTGAGGCCGGGTAGGAGTTGGGTGAGAGCAGGGGTGGACTCTCCCTGTTGGCCAGTCCACAGAGCCTGTCTCCGTGGTACCCCACTATGCCTCAGGCCTTATTGCATGGCGACCTCTGGGACACCTAGACTCCAGCTGCTGGGCAGGCAGTGGGTGGACACCTGAGGTGTGGCTCCTGGTAGGCTCACAGGTATCTCTCTGTACTGGAGCTACAGCCTGTCCTGCCAGCTGGACCCCCAGACCTAGTTGGCCAGCAGATAGTCAAGGATAACAAGAACCCGCCATCATCAGGGTTAAGGGTGAATGAGTGTCTGGGCCGTGGTGACTGAATCCTAGGGGTTCAGTAAAGCTTCGGGCTAAACGTGCCCTTGGGAAGTCAGACAGCTGGCACTGGAAGAAGTGCCAGCCCCTTCCCTGGTTAGTGGGGATACTCCCAGGTCACCCTAATTCCGAAGACCAGTTCATTTCAATATCATTCAGCTCCTCCAGGAGCAGACATGGCCCCCGCCCGTTCTCTTGCGTTTTTAAGGTTGAAGGTACTTTCACAGGCAGAGCAACAACCACTGAAATGTGGGTGTCTTTAAAACAGCATTACCCAGGACAAAGTCGTAACACAGGCAGGGGCTGCCTTTCTCCATTCTTGAGGAACAGGGAAAGTTTTCTGCTTCTCGTTTTGAGATTTCTTTTGACTAAATTTTAGGAACTTCTAGTTTTCTAGTTCAATCTCCGGAATTGCAACAGCCCTATGTGGAGCAAACAATGTAAAAAGATCAAAACTTGCACATTGAGAGGACTAGGCCCAAGGAAGCTCATTTGCATATGGACTAAAGACAGGCAGGACCTAGCTCCTGAGGCCCCTCTAAGGGCTCCGTGTTCACCACTGAACTGGATTTGAATCCTGCTGTGATCCTTGTCCAGGACTCTGAATTCTTTTTCCTGCTTGTTCTGTATCCAGGAGGAAAGATCTGTAACCCAGCTTTTAAGGCTACTACTGGGCTTTGTTCCATAAACATGACTGCTCCCTGTAAACTAGGATTTTCAGCACCCCTGCCTTCCTTATGCAATTCCCTTTAGGGCAGAAATTCCCCAGAAGGCCCCAAGCCTCCTCCCTCGCTTGGCCTTATGGATCCCCGGTGATCTCTACTTTGCCAGTATAAGGAACCATAATCCTGGCCAGTGAGTGACCTCACACTGTCCCTTGCTGTCCAAGGTGACTTCTGAGCCCGGGTCATTCTGAGGTCCATGGTCTTGGACAATCCTCCAGTTTACACACTAAGTGTTGGTGTTACCAACTCGTCCAAATGGGGCAATTGGGCCCGAGCCCATAAACTGTGTCGCCCCTGGGTTTTTGTGTTTTTGTCCCCAGTCCTGTGCTGTTGTTACATTACCACCACCTGCTTGGGTGTGAATACTGTTTGGAGCTTTCAAAGATGAGGCATGACAAGGGTGTGGGGAGATACAGCAGGGAATGCCACTGAACTGATGGTCCATGGACGTGCATGAACACAGCCTTACCAATTAAAATACTGAAATGCTTCCTATCTGGCCGTGAACAGACACTGCTCTGAGCTCGCACCGAGAACCCACCCCATGACTAGGAGCTTTCAAATGGTTACCAAGTGGCATTTTGAACCTCATCCCTTGGAAACACCATGTAAGACAAGGACCAGACGAATCGCTTGGCACTTGTGAGTTATCCCCTCATTTCTGAGGGCTGCAAGTGTCACCCAGACACACAGGCTGCACTCTGTCAGGGAAGTCTTCTCAGGACAAACAGAAGCTGAAAATGAATCCTGGTTCCCGACATCTCAAACCCTTCCTGACACGGCCCAGCCACCCAGGAAAGTGATTTGGTAACAGAAAGACTGGGAAGGCTGTACTTTCCCTCCAAAGAGAAAGAGAAGTGCCAACAGTGAAAGCTTGATCCCTCAAATAGACAATTAAATCCCAACAAGCAGTGGGTTCTTCCAGCATTACTGATGCTGAAAAGATCTCCTTTGATAATAGCATGATCCCCCAACTGCCATGTTCATGTCCATGAATCAAATTTCCAACACATATGGATCTATAAAACTGAGGGAAATCTGGTATTTCCTTAGATGAAACTATGAATTAACATGCAACAGAGAACAGAAAAATGGAGACCTAGAAGTACATATCTAATTTGAGAACATGGACACAAAAGTGCGTTTGAAATAATATTTTGGAATCTATTGGAATATTATACAAAAAGAATAATCCATTTTTAGTAGGTTTTACTGTCACTGTGAGGGGAAAACCTGAATCATCCCGTGACATTGATAACTCGCTGCTGACTTTAAAGTACATATAAATAATATACATAGTAAAGGAAAATGAGAGAACAGCATGAAAAAGGAAGATCTTTCTCTCCTCAGCTGAAACTCAACCTCTCACCTAAGAAAGAAACTGTTGTCTACATTTTATATGTCTCGAAGCAGAGTTTAATAAAAGAAAAGTATCAATATATTTTAAAGTTTCAAGAGCTCAAAGCAAGGAAACATTAGGGATGCTGCCAAGAGACCTCACTGAGGTGCCTGCTCCATTTCATCTGCTGTCAGGATGGCCTTCTTAGACCCTCACTTTCTCTGCCTTGCTAGCAAGTCTGTCCGCCATCAGGGCTATCACCAGTCTCGCTCCTGTGCTCTTCACTGCCCTTTCCTCCTTCCTGATACCTCCACAGTGGAGCTGTGGAATTCACAGATCAGTTCCTGGAATCATCTCTGCCAAATCTGAAGACCAGCAGGCGTGGAAATGGGACCTGGAATGCAGACCACCTGCGAGCACACCTGGCAGGGATTCACATGTGTGACTAGGTGCAAGTTTTTACAACGTTTTGGCAAGATTGAAAGGACTTACGTGTTGTCCCGTGCTGCTGCAGGCCTGGAGTCCTTGCGGTCTCTCGGGCCAGCAGATCTGGTGAGGCTGGTCCAAGTTGTCCTCTCAGAGACCAGTCATTGCCAGGATAGGATGGGATTCTAGTAACTGGCCTCTTGAATATGTCGCTGGACATCCTCAAAAGAATGGAAATGCTTAAACCTGGCTTTGGTTTGGACTGGTTCCCACAGTTACGCTGCTTCCTCTGTGAAGACGTGACTTATCATTCTTCTTTTCCTCTTACCCTATAAAAACAAATCATGAAACTGGGTCAAATGATAAAGGAGGCTTGCCTTTTTAGGACAATTATCCTGGCTATTTTGTACTTCCACCATCCCTCTACTCTCTCGGGATATATCTGAACTGTGTCCTGGGATGTCATCAGGCAGATTTGCATCAAGAACAGAAAGCTCAAGGTCAAAACTCAAGGCCCCTCCAGATCATTTCCCCCCTCCATCCTGTTAACATGCCCTCTTTGTTTGAGTGTTAGTCTATTCTCTTCTTTTCCTTGTCACTCTCAACCGCACAAGTCCTGACACTCCCTCTCAGGACAGTCGACCACCAGTCCTTTACTAAATCCCAAATCTTACCATTTCTGTATTTTCTGTCTACTCATTTGCTTAATCCGTTGAGCTCTTGCTGTTCATAGAGAGGTTAAATCAATAGTGACATTATCAAACACCACCTGTTAGCAACTTACTCCCATATCCCAGATGTTCACATAATCCAAATGGTTATGTTCAAAGGTAAATAATTCAGAAAGCATATTCACCCACCACAAATTCCTGATCTCTAATATTTTTATTCAAACACTCATACAGTAGATACCTGTCCCTCAAGATCAGTAGTAATGCCAGATCAATGATTCTCACCTTAATTTCCTCCTACACCTATCAATCCTTGATTCCATGGACTATGATCACAATAATTTCCTTGGAAAAATAAATAATTCCTTACCACTCATTTATTTTGTAAACCTCCAAACCCAGAAGATCCCGATTATCTGCCGTGTCTCAGCTACTGCTGGACTTATGAAAAGCAGAAGAAAAACCACGAAACATGATCTTTTGGTACCACTGTAAATACAAAGCCATCTGCATCAAATGGGAAGCACCCATAATGCCTGGAAATATTGTTCTCTTTTTTTCTTTGGATCAAAAACAAAAAGGCAAATCAATTTAAAAAATGGGCAAGGGACCAGAGTAAAATTTTTCCAGTGAAGACATAGAGGTGGCCAGCAGGTGTATGAAAATTTGTTCAGCATCACAAATCAGGGAATGCAAATCAAAACCACAATGAGCTATCATTTCACACCTGTTATGATGTCGCATATCAAAAAAACTAAAGATGACAAATGTTGGTGAGGATGTGGAGAAAAGGAACCCTCGTGGGAATATAAACTAGTACAGCCATTATGGAAAACAGTATGGAATTTCCTCCAAAAATGAAAACTAGCCCATGATCCAGCAATCCCACTTCTGGTATACACCCACAGGAAATGAAATCAGGGTCTCAAAGAGATATCTGCCCTCTAATGTTCATTGCAGCAAATTCACAATAGCCAAGATATGGAAGTAACCGAAACGTCACTGATGGATGAATGGATAAAGAAATGGAATATTCTTCAACATTGAAAAAAGAAGGAATTGCTGCTATTTTTGACAACATGAATGCACCTAAAAGACATTTTGCTAAGTGAAATAAGGCAGACAGAGAAAGACAAATATTCCCTTATTTGTGGAATCTAAAATAGTCAAACTCACACAAGCAGAGATTAGAATGGTGGTTGCCAGGGGCTGGGGAGATGGAGAAATGGGGAGCTGATGTTCAAAGAAACACAGTTTCAGTTATCAAGATAAATAAGTTCTGGAAATCTAGGATACGGCATAGTGCCTACAGCTAACAAGACTGTATTGCATACGTTACATTTGCTAATAGAGTAGATATTAAGAGTTCTTACAACAGAATAATAGTAATAAAGGAGGTGAGAGAAAACTTTGGGAGATGATAGATATGTTTGTGGCCTTGACGGTGGTGACAGTCTCAAGGGTGTATGCTTATGTCCAAATTCATCAAGCTGTATATGGAAATGTATGACATCATCGTTGATTCTTCTGCACCTTGAAATATGCCATGTCCTCATCACAAGAGCAAAAATTTGTAACTCTATATGGGGGCGGATGTAATCTGGACTTATTGTGGTGATCATTTCAACATATATACAAACATTGAATCATTATGTCCTATCACTGAAACTAATTTAATGTTGTATGTCAACTTTATCTCAATTAAAAAAACACAACAGACAAAACCATTTGAATGGTGTACATGAGTCCAGTGAATCCCTGAAACTGCCCCGTTCCAATATGGGAATTACAGGAAGCAGAGAGGATGATGTAAGATGGAAGAAAGTTGTACAAAACAGTGTTCAAATTAAAATCATTTAATTTGCTATCAGCTCCTTTTGGATAAGTTCTACGAGCAACGATCTACTTTCATATTTTTCCTGCAAAAACATACTTTCACATCCAACCCATAATAGTTTCATCATTTTCTCTAATAAGAAAATTTCAACTTAATAAATGAAACCAAAAGCATCTCTTATGTATGAATAAAGTTAGTGAACTTTACAGAGAAAAGAGCATATTTGCACAATCTCAATACAGGAAACAGAAGAACTGAATGATGTTGATGTCTCATTCAAGCTCATCTTTGAAAGCCAGTAAAACCAGGCTGTCTTTTCAAGGATGTGTGTAGAGATGTCAGCCTTGGAAGATAGAAATAGTGGCCTTCTCTGGAGCAAAGGACAGCCTTGCTTACTGCCCAGTGTAATAAAAATAACACCCCCCCCCCGAGGCAAAGGTTAGCAGACATCCTGCCCGTTATCAAAGATTTGAGTTCCTTAGGCTCTGAGATCTTGCATCTCTCTGCATGTCCCCTGGCCCACTGTGTATCACCCTGTAGGAAGTGAGATTTAGTGAACCGGTGCAAATGCTGATACTATGGCCACTGCTATTGTTGTGTCATTAAGTCCTTTGTCTCTGACCCATGGGTCTCGTGACTTTTGCCAGCATCTGTAAGACCATTGTAGGCTAACTTATTGGTTTGCAGGTAAGGTAAAACATCAGACCTTTCACAGTTTCTGACAAGCCCTTAAAATAACTAGTAGTCTTAGGAACAGAGAGCTATCCAGAACAATATGCATGGATGGTCTTCATAGAAGACTTCATGCAACCAAAACTTTAATAAGTCTCTCTGACCTCTTTTATTTCTACCCCAAATAGAAGGAGAGGCACCAAGCTATTACAGACCTGGGCTTGTGCAAGCCACCTGGTGACCTAGTGACAAGAGACTTCCCATGGGGAGCAAAGACAGATGGGCATATTTCCAAAATGGACCCACGTGCTTCCCGGTCATCAAAAAGACAGTGCATTATCTTAATTTATGATGATTTGAGTCATTAAAATCTTGTGATGTGCCAAAGATACACTAATAAGAGGAATGAGGCACATGGCAGTTGTACGCAGATTAACACACTTGGTGAATATCTAACTCTGAACCAACTTTAGTGTTTTAATCAATTAAAAGGTACAACCAATTTATTTAGGTAGATTAAATGATATTTAATGTTATGCCTGATTATTACTCTTCAATGATGAACAAGAAGCTCATGTAAATAACTATAATTGGTCTTACTTTGAGACATGATAGTCAGGACTGTTTGAGATAAACTGGAGAGAAGGAAGGGGAGAAATAGACAAAAGTTAGCTGCTCTGAAGCCACTGTCAAGACCTCTGGATCTACATGTAACCCAGGAGATCGAGGCAAAGGGCTGTGCCCCTAGATCTTCCTGCACTGTGGTTCTCAGTGATGTCACGGGGCTGAAGCAGTTTCCTGCATCATGTTTACATGTCCATTTGTACAATACCCCTGACCATGGGAATGAACCACCATTCAATCATCCCTTACATCTCTCTAATTAACAATTAGATTTCAGAATCATTCTATCATTACATGATAATTTATTTCTCAAACCTGTAGGATGCCAAGCTAAAAGAAAATCAAATATCAATGGCTTCTTTTCTTTGAAATACCAAGATGTTCTTTCACACTTGGAATCCTGATTAGAGGATAAATCCATCAAACCAATGGAAACAACTTAAGAAATGGACAGAGGGATATTTCATTCATATATATACATTTTGCATTGTTGCAAAAATAGTGTTACTTTTAAAAAAATTAGAACTTTCTGAAATTTCATAGATATTAAAGGTTTTGTTCTGCTTACACTCCCTTTGGTTTACCAAATCAAACTCACGCTTTAATGGGCATTTCTAGCATTTAGTGCTAGTAACAACAGTTTTTTAAAATTCGTATTTTTCCCAAGTCAAAGAACAAGGGCAGCGGTCATAGAGAGGTCAAGTCTAATCAACCTAGGGATGTGGCAGCCTTAATTATGGATGTTCAAGCCAGACATTGCCAGCAGAACCACATCTCTTCATCCATAGGTGAGTTTATACTAGTAATCACAGAGACATGAGAATATCTAAGGAAACTCTTCATTAAGAAGCAAAGTAATAGGGCCGGCCCCGTGGCTTAGTGGTTAAGTGCTCGAGCTCCACTGCTGGCGACCCAGGTTCGGATCCCGGGTGTGCACCGACGCACCGCTTCTCTGGCCGTGCTGAGGCCGCATCCCACATACAGCAACTAGAAGGATGTGCAGCTATAACATACAACTATCTACTGGGGCTTTTGGGGAAAAAAAAAATAAATAAAAAACTTTAAAAATGAACCAAAGTTATAGATTCCTATCTTGGGTTCATTACTTTGAATTTTTGACACAAATCATATATACAGATTGGACCATGTTCAATTCTATGATCTTTAGATGATGCAGCCTACAGCTGAAGAGAAACAGATACAACACCAACATCTTATCCTCTCTGAAGCCCAAATGAGAGCCCCTGGAGTCAGAAGTTTTCAAGACAAGAAAAAGTCATCCTTCTTCTGAACAAAGACTGTAGAGGCTATACTAACATTCAACTTTATTTATTTTGTTTTTTATTTTTGCTTTGTGAGGAAGACCGGCCCTGAGCTAACATCTACCAATCATCCTCTTTTTGCTAAGGAAGACTGGCCGTGGGCTAACATCCATGCCCATCTTCCTCCACTTTATATGGGACACCGCCACATCATGATTTGACAAGCAGTGCATCTGTGAGTGCCCAGGATCCGAACCCACGAACTTTGGGCAGCCGCAAACCCCGGGCTGCCACAGCAGAGCACGTGCACTTAACTGCTTGCGCCATCGGGCCTGCCCAAACATTCAACTTTAAATTGTTAACATGACTTGTTAGATGTGATGCAGCAAGCATAATATCTTCTGAGTTTCAGGATTTTTCTCCAGAATACTGAGATGGATGACCTTGAAGTCCAGTTTCCCCATAAATGTCTTGATTCAGAGATAAAATTAATTTCCCTATAAAATAATTCCCATAAAATTGTTACAAATATATCATAGTCTCTGACTAAAAGGGAACAAAGCAAATTGAGCAGTTCAATAGCAGTGTAATAAATTCCATACAAGGATCTTACTGCAGCATTATGTATAATAGTGAAACTGGAAATAACCCCATCTCCATCAAAGAAGAAATAAACAGATCGTGGTATTCCTGGTCTTTGGAGTAGCTCTAAAATTTCTAAAAAGCTAAGTTAGAGTGACAGGCACTGATAAGGAGAGACCTCTATGATATATGTTTTGGGAAACAGCTAGTTGCAAAACGATGTAGTTATGTAATTTATTTATGTTAAAAAATACTTTATGTGTATTCATAAATTCATAGGAAATGTCCAGAAGAATTAGCTGCCACCTCTTAACAATAGTTCCTTCTGAGTAGGGGAGTAAGTTTGCAGAGAAGGGGATGGAAGGGGAAGGTTTCATTTTACTCTACATAGATCTGTGTAATTTGACTTTTTTTACAAAGTATGTAATTCTTTCATAATTAGAAAAATGAGTGATGTGACCGTTTGGTGTAGGGCAACAGTATTATGTTCACCAGTCTCTGTACTCTATGTTACTGCACAGCATGGACTGTAGGAGAAAGCCCAGAGGAGCAATGAAGACAAAAAGACATGACACCTGCAAAAAGACAGTGGAGTATTTCTACATAAGAAACCTCGCAGGTGAGTGATGGTCAGTATCTTCCACTACTCCAGCTCTTGCAATAAACCTAGAATCTGCCCAGGGTATGCTGGACGACAACGCCCTGCTAGTCCACTCCCCACCCAGGGCCTGTTTGTGCAGGGTGACTGTCAACTAGCAGACAATGGACTCAGGATGGGCCGTGTGCCTTTGGTGAGGCTGGCAGAGAGGGACAAAGTGGAAAACCAGCTAAGTGCACACACCTGAGAGGCGGAGTTCCAGGTGGAGACTCAAAATGCACCAAGACACTGTGTGAAGGAAGCTAGTCGACCTCTCTGAGCCTCAGTGTCCCCCCTGTAAAATGGGGATCACAGGCCTACTTCACAGAGCTGTTGGGGAAGATACATAAAAGTGCCTGTGACAGGTAGTGTCCACATTATTAACAAAGTCGTATCTGACTTCAGAATAATTGATGAAAAGAATAATGTGATGAGACCAAAGACGAGATGCCCAGCTTCATAAGCAGCCCCAGCAGCACGAGAATGAGAGGAGTTCTGAGTAAATAGGCTTCTTCACAGCTCCACTTTAGAGGACAAACATGGGCTACACCAGGATAAGTGGCTGTTGTACAGCGACTCGTGTAGTGAAGGTGGGTCCCTAAAGATACTGTGAAATCCAGTTACACACAGTGGCTCCTAGGAAACAACTACAAAACAATCAATGCAGCAGTTAGGAATGGGAAGAGGTTGAGCAGAGGAGGGTCAGAGCCACAAAATCTGACGGAAGACACTTAACAACGACGAGCGCCCAGCTCTGTCAACAGCTGCTGTGGTTGCACCAGGAGATCAAATGTCTGAGGCAGCCATTGTGGGAACTGCTGGGAGCACAGTGGTCACTGCAGCCACACCCCAACAGCAGCGCATCGGAGCACGCAGACCCAGAGACTTTCCTCTCAATTAATCCTTGTTTCAAGATGAGGATTATCCTCACGTTACAATATCTCCTTCCAACACTTGTGGACGAGTGTCATCAGAACCCCCTGAAGAGGTCACAGGCCAGAGTAGGATGGAACAATGGGGACTGGGGATTGGCACTGCAATTGACCACACGGACTATCACCCGGGCCTGTTGAACACGAGAGAGGAACCCGAGGATGTGGTCTAACAAGAATTCCCCGTCTTTCCACATTCAGAGACACTGCAGAGATTCTCATCGTTTCTTTACAAAAACGTTGAAGAATTCATGTGTCATTAATTCATAAAGAGGCAAATTCTTGACATAGTGACAGGGTCTAGTTTCCATGACCAGGTTTTCCAGTTGTTTTGATTATATTCCACATTCAGGAATCGGAAATGTAACCTATTGGGGTGTGTAATATAAACAAGGACTTGTTTTCATTTAGATCAACGCCCAGACTTTTAAGGATGACATAAGTCAGAAAAACTGCTAATCATTTCTCCACAGGTTTCAATAAGACTTTTAAGTTAATTTACCAATCTCAGGAAAAGAGAATATGGCAATTCAAGTTTTTTGTTTCTGCATTCAAGCGTACAGTACAGCCAAGAGAATGAGCAGAAAAAAATTAACAAGAAAGTCTTGCTTGCATTTTATCTTTTGCAAATGAGCAGGATATTTTATTTTCTGTTCTTTTCACAGATGTAACCAATTTGTAAGTATACGGTACATCTGACTATCCCAAGGCATGTTTATCCGGGAAACTTGCCTGAATCCAAAGCAGAGATGTTAAAGCTGACAGGTTTCAAATGCTGCCCAAGTGCTGTCTACCATGAACATGCCTCTCCCAAAGCTGGACCACCGGTCTCTTCCTGAGGGATCAGAATCACCACCTATGTCCCTGAGAAACTGGCAACTCAGGCCTGAGCTGAGATTAGGTGCTCAATCTAAAGGGCAAAATGCTTAAGCTATTCTCATCTTAAGGATGCTGTTTCAGAGGGCTCTGACCTGGAATGGGTTAGTGAAAACATCCTACTAGATACTTGCCTGGGAATTGATTTGTTCTCCTCTGCTCTTAGTGGATCCTGGGGAAACCAGTGATTAACCTCACAGATGCCTCAACTTCCACACCTGCGAAAAAGGCAAGCAACAGCCAATGTTACCACCCTGCAAACTCTTAAGTTGTGCTTGCAAGAGGGGCCACAAAGGCGAATGTCTCCCAAAAGCTGATGAAATGATGGCACTTTGGCTGGAGAAGGCAGAGGGCATCAGGCAAACTGGAAAGTTTATGAGATGTCAAACCAGTTCCCATAAGCAGTTTAGAGACGCACCTGGCCCTGGACTAGGTAGGAGGCTGTGGAAAGACCCACAGGCACACAGGGGGAGGAGGACTCAAGCAACGGAGGGAGGCGGTGGGGAAGAGGCACGAGTCCAGCTTCAATTTTGGACAAAAGCAGTTGCACGCTGCAGGCCCGCGGCTGCCCATGCAGCTGCCACACACTCCTAACTCCCTGGTCCCTCTCGTCCCATCACATCCCTCCGGGACTCAGTCCAGTTGGAGCATGTGCAGGACCAGAGTCCTGAGTCAACGTTGGTTTGGTCCTCAGGCAAGCCTTCACCGCCCTGCCCCTCCCCCCAAGGCTAGGCACCGCCCCGTACCCAGAGCATCTTGGGAGTTGTAGTCCTGCAGTCCTGTAAGCTCCCAGCTGGGAATGGTTAAGAGACAAAAGCACCAAGCATGCACAGCTAGGGGACTCAACTCCCACCTGTCCCTCCACCCCTGGCCCACGCCCCTCTGCTTCTACACCCCATCTTCTACCCCACCTCTTCTCTATAAGATGCCATCTCTCCATGCCTTGCCCATCCCCCACAGTTGGGCAGTGTGGTTGGGCTGCATCCTTTGAGGCCAGTACTTGGGTAGGGGTGTGGCTCACCAGCCCGGATATTGGTGAGGATGCTTGAAGTCCTGGTGGAAGCTCCCTGGCCAGTATTTCAAATGTAAATTCAATATCTAAAATGGAAATACCGGGTGCATGGGATCCTGGAATTTGCCTTTTCAAGGCCATCTGTCCTACCATCCCCTCCATCCATCCAGCCTGCCATGTTCCTCCCTCTGGACCCCATGATCAGGGTTGCTGCAGAGATCCTCCCCTTGGAACCCACCCACCTTAAGGGCCCATACCCATCATAAAATCTCAAAGCCACGCCACTTGCCAAATTGAGGCAAAAATGGAACGACCCATGGGGGCCAATCAAGGGTGAGGGAATTACTAGATTCTTGGGAGTATTAAAATCCATCTGATGATATCATGAGTGAACGTGTTCCACTTTAAAACAAAACACTGCTGTTATTCTGAGATATTGAGTTAGGATCTTTTTGCAAATATGCCAGATTTAAAATGTTTACTGATGTATAACATGCATATAGAAATATACGCAGAAGTCATCCATGTAAACCTCAAAGAATTATTACAAAGTGAACACACTTGTGTGACCAAGAACTAGCACCAGCTTCACTCAGTCCCCGACAATCCCTTTCTCCCACCTTCCTCCCCAAAGGTAACTGACATCTTACCAGCGAACACTATAAATCGAGTTTGTCTTCTTATACAAGTGTTTTATTACAGAACAATTTAAACAATATGCAAAATAAACAAAACAGCATAGTAGGCTCGTCACCCAGCTTCAACAACTACTAATCATCTGCCATTTTTGTTTCTTCCACACTCCATCCCATTCCCACCTCACTTTATTATTCCTTTAGTCCTTTGTGTGTGTGGGGGGGGCGTAAGATGTATGCACACTGAAAGGCACATATCTCAATCTTACATTTTTGGCAAATAAACATGCCCATATAACTTTCACCCCTTTAAGAATAGGATATTTCCATCACCCCCAGAAAACCCCTCCCTGTTCCTTCCTAGGCAATTTTGTCCTTCTCCCGAGGAAGCCACTGTTCTTGTTTTTTCAGCATAGGTTCATCTTGGCTGAAATCATCCCACCTGTATTGTTTTCTGTCCAGCTTGCTTCCCTCGGCACGAGGTTGATGAGTCTCTCCCAACCTGTGTGTGTCAGCGTTTGCTCCTCGGCACGGCTGAGGGCGTTCTGCTTTGTGGATGCCCCGCAGTGGGCTCATCTTCCTCCTGGGGACGTGCAGGTCATCTCCTGTGAACATTCTTGTACAAACCCTTTTTGTATGCTATTTAATTCCTTTATTAGCATTTAAGTGACACATCTTTGCATTTATTAGTGGTTGGTCCAGATTACAATATGCGTCTTTAACATATCACAGCCTACCTAGACTTAATAGTGCACCAGTTTAATCAATGTAAAATACGGAAGACTTGCTACAGAAAAGTTCCATTTACCTCTGTCTGTCTTTTGTGCTATTGTTGTCATAAATTTTACATCTTCCCATGTTATAAATCCCACAATACAGTGTTATAATTTTTGCTTTCAATAGTCATAGGTCTTTTAAAGTAATTAACATACAAAACTTATGTATTTTGTGGCAAATGATTTGAGGCTCTGCAAATGTATTTTTTTTTTAAGTTTCACCCACAGTTTTTGCATTCATCAGTCAGCTTTACCCACAATAATTATTACTGTGGTGTTCTAGTGGCGATTTTCTATTTCATGCTATCCAGCCACATTTATTATTTGGAATTCTGTGAGGAAGATTCCCTCCCTCCCTCTCCGTTCCTTCTTCCTTTCTTTCTCTTATTTTTTTTATTCCTCTTTCTTTCTTCCTTTCTTTTTTTTTGTTTTTAAAAGATTTTATTTATTTATTTTCCCCCCAAAGCCCCAGTAGATAGTTTATGTCATAGCTGCACATCCTTCCAGTTGCTGTATGTGGGACGCAGCCACAGCATGGCCGGAGAAGCGGTGCGCGCCGGGGATCTGAACCCGGGCTGCCAGCAGTGGAGTGCGTGCGCTTAACCGCTAAGCCATGGGGCCGGCCACTCTTCCTTTCTTATTTAATCTATTTTATGTCAGTATAGACTCATGGATATTTATTTTATTCTGTGTGCAATAATCCAATGCTGCCATTATTTATTATGTTGCTCACAGTTTTCCAGCTTGAGCCATTGAGAAGTCTTTCAGATTGATTCCTTTTGACACATCTCATCATTTACTGTGTTTTATTTAAAGCACTTTCCTACTTTCTGACACTACACGATGGTCCAGGCTCATATTGTATTTTCCATCTACACCCTAGAATTAGCCATTCCTCCAAGAAAACCTTGTTCTTTTTATTGGAGAATGATATTTAGAAACCAAGATCTGGGAGCTAAGTGTGCTCATTGATACTAGGGTGTCACTGCTTCTGGACCATCTCAGCAGAGCCTGGAAATGTATGTATGAATATAAACTCAGGTATACACATCTATCTATTGATCTATCAATCTATCCATCTATCTGGATATATATATTAGGAGTGACATGGATTCATACTGATACTTCCAACTCCTATCCAGCACCACAGAGTTTATTCCAGCATTCTCCTTTTGTTTATTTTTAACTTCTTTCACCAACAGTGAGAAACTTAACTCCAGTTAGCTACAATATATTTCCTAATGTGTCAACTAGTTTCAGAATTGCTAATCCATACCCTTATGAAAAACAAACTTACCACCTAGAGTAGAGTGTTTGTGTACATTACTTTAGTTTTACAGTATCCCATCAAAACACTGTCTTCCAATGTAACTTAGGTCATGACCTTTCATCCCTACCCATTATGTGTGGCTATGTCACATGCTTGTAATACAGTGAGATTCATTTGTCACTGCATTTCATCTGAGTTCCCCAGCATCCTGATTGATTTTTAAAATTTGCAGAGTATAATTCACTCTTTGTAGTGTACAGTTCTGTGGGTTTTGACAACTTTATGGTCATGTATCCACCTCCACAGTAGCATACAGAGCTGTTTTTTTCACTCCCCAAAATTCTCTCATACTGTCCCTGTGTAATCAACCCCTTCCCCAATTCCATCCCTTGGCAACCACTGATCAATTTTCATCTCTGTAATGCTGACTTTTCTAGAAAGTCATACAAATGAAACCACATACTGTATAGCCTTTTGAAGCGGGCTTCCTTCACTTAGAGAAATACAGCCAAGATTCATCCATGTTGTTGTGTGAATCAAGATTTTATCCTTTTTATTGCCAAGTTGTATTCTAATGTCCCAATTCACCACAGTTTCTTTCTCCATTCACCTGATGAAGGACATTTAGTTTATTTCCATCTTGTGGCAATTATGAATAACATGGTTATGAGCATTCACCCAAAGATTTTGTTTAAACCTTAGTTTTCAATTTGCTTGAGTAAATCCCTAGCAGTGGGATATCTGAGTCATATAATAAGTGTATGTTTAACTTTATAAGAACCTGCTAAACCGTTATCCGAATGCAACTATCATGTTGCATTCCCTGTTCTAGTTGCTCCTTGTCCTCACCAGCGCTTGATATTTGCAATTTTATTTTTTATTTCAGCCACCTAATAGGTGTGCAGAATATTATTGTGGCTTCTGCCTCCTTTTTGAAAGTGAGATCTGCTAAATATAGAATCATGTGTTGACTTTTGGGTTTTCTTTCTACACTTGAAGGATGTAATTTTGTTGTTGATTTGTCTCTTTTGTTTTTGATAATATATCATCCACCATTGACATTATTTCTCCCTGTATGTAATGTCTTCCCCTGTATATATGTATTTCCCTGACTGCTTTCAAGATTTTCTTTTTATCTTTGGATTTTAACAGCTTGACTATCATGTGCCCAGGTGTGGTTTTATTTTGTATTTTATTTTCTGAGTTTGCTGACTTCCTTGGATCTAAAATTTTAGATTTTCTACCAAATTTTGGATATTTTACGCTATTACTTATTGATTTGCCTTTCTGCCTCATTTAATTTTTCTGTCTCTCTCCTCTCTGCTGGGGACTCAATCATCTCACAGGTAAGGCTCTCTTCATTTTTCTTCAAAATTTTTACATTCTTTGGTTCAGACTGGATAATTTCTATTGCTCTATCTTCATGTTTCTTCTACTGTTCCTTTTTATTTTTAATTTTATTTATTTATTTATTTTTTGCCCCAAAGCCCCAGTAGATAGTTCTATGTCATAGCTGCACATCCTTCTAGTTGCTGTATGTGGGACGCAGCCTCAGCATGGCCAGAGAAGCGGTGCGTCAGTGCACGTCCGGGATCCGAACCCCGGGCCGCCAGCAGTGGAGCACGCACAGTTGACCGCTAAGCCTCGGGGCCGGCCCTCTTTTATTGTTTCTAATGTACATGTAAACTCAAAAGCACTTTTTTAAATTTAATCTTCCTATTTGGTTCTTTTTTGTAATTTCCATTTCTCTGCTGAGTTTCCAGATATGTTCATTCATTATGAGAATATTTTTCATACCACCTTGATCATCTTTATAATAGCTGCTTTCTTATCCTTGTCAGATAATTGCAACACCTTGGGGAGAGTTTCTACTGCCTGCTTTTGGTCATATGTGGATTACATTTTCCCATCTCTTCAAATTTCATGATTTTTTAAACTCTGTACTAGAAACCGTGAATGACAGTTATAGAGACTCTGGATTCTATTGTATTCCTTTGAAGAGTGTTGTTATTTTTCTAGCAGGGAGTTAACTTGGCTGGACTGAAACTCGAATCTTCTCTCCTTTACAGTGGGCATCGCTGAAATCCTCATTCAATTCTCTCCTCTTCTAACTGCTGTTTTTACACTAGGCCCTCTGGGGCCTACCCTGCATGTGTGTTGTTCAAAGATCTACTAATTTGGTGTGTGTGGGGGGGAGACTTACATACATATTTTGAGATTTTCCTCTGTGTGGTTCCCTCCCTTCCAGAATTTCTCCCTTAACTTTCCAGCTACTCTGTTAGCCCCAAAATACATCCTCTAACATTACAAGTAAGACTGTAGTTTTTCCCGTCTGTGCCATGTACAGATTTTGGAATGCTTTGAGGCAAAAGACTCAAGCTTGCAAATATCTCCTGGTGCAATTCCCATCATTTAAGGGAAGACTCCCTCTCAGTTCTGCTTGCTTTCAGAAGAGATTTATACATACACACATATACACATTTATTATATGTGTATTACATATAAATACATGATTCTATATAAATACATATAATATTTAATGCAGATTTTATCATTGTTATCTGTGAGAATGTTAGTTCAACAAGCCACTCCACCATTACTGGAAACCAGACCTCGGTTTTCTTTCTTTTTTGGATTTTATGTAAATGGAATTAAAATATATATAGCCTTTTGAATATAATTTCTTTTATGCAGCATTTTGGTTGTGATCTTCATCCATGCTATTACATGTAGTTAATGTTTGTTCATTTCTTGAAAATAATTAATTTTTTAAATGGTCATAAAATATGCATAACCTAAAATTGATCATTTTAACCATTTTTAAGTGTACAGTTCAGTGACATGCAGTACCTTCCCATTATTGTGTAACCATAACCTCCAACCATCCACAGAACTATTTTCACCTTGCACTGAAACTCTGTGCTCATTAAGCAACAACTCCCTGTTGTCCCTCCCTCTTGCTCTTAGGAAACACCATTCTCCTTACTATTCCTATGAATTTGAGTACTCTGCATACCGTATATGAGTGGAATCATACAGTATTTTTCCTTTTGTGACTGGCTTTATTTCACTTAGCATAAAGTCCTCAAGGTTCATCCTTGTCATAGCATGTGTCAGAATTTCTTCCTTTTTAAGGGTGAAAGGTATTCCCCTGTGTGTATACACCACCTTTTTTTTGTCACTTCATCTGTTGATGGACACCTGGTTTGCTTCCAGCTTCTGGCTATTGTGAATAATCATGTTAAGAACACGGGTGTACATTTATGTCTTTATACCTCTGCATTCAATCATTTTGGGTGTATGCCCATAAATGGTGTTCTGAGATTCATTTTTTCACACGTGAGGGTGTTCCCCACACCTCCAACAAGCAATTCTTGGAATGCCAGCTAGTCGTCAGATAATTCAACTCAATTTGATGCTTTCAACCCAGAGATACATCAGATTCCACAGGTTGAGGGCTTAGTCCTATAAGACTGCACACCCACCCAACCTCACCTCAACTTCAGATGCCAGTTGCAAGCCCAGACTGGCTATAAACCAGAGGTTCCCACAACCTCTTCATTGGGTTTGATTAATTTACTAGAGTGGCTCACAAAACTCAGAGAAACATTTACTAGTTCACCAGTTTATTACAAAAGGAAATGACTCAAGAACAGCCTGATGGAAGTGGTGCATAGGGAAAGGTATGGAGAAGGGGCACAGAGCATTCATGCCATATCCAAATGCAGCACTCTCCAAGCCCTCCTTGTCATTGTCAACCTGGAAGCTTTCTGAACCTCCTTCTATTGGGATTTTAATGGAGGCTCCGTCATGTAGGCATGATCAATTATTAACTCAGTTTCCAGCCCCCCTTCCCTCTCTGCAGGATAAGGGGTTAGGCTAAAAATTCAAAGCTTCTAATCAGGGCTTGGTTTTCCTGGTGACCAGCCCCCATCCAGGAGCCATCCAGAAGCACACCCAGAGTTGCCTCAATAGAACAAAAGCTTCTCCTAGTGTTCTTATCAATTAGGAAATTACAAGAAGGTTGGCCCCCTGGCTTAGCAGTTAAGTGCACACACTATGCTACTGGCGGCCCAGGTTTGGATCCCGGGTGTGCACCGATACACCGCTTCTCCGGCCATGCTGAGGTCACATCCCACATATAGCAACTAGAAGGATATGCAAATATGACATACAAATATCTACTGTGGCTTTGGGGGAAAAAAAAGGAGGAGAATTGGCAATAGATATTAGCTCAGAGCCGGTCTTCCTCAGCAAAAAGAGGAGGATTACCACGGATGTTAGCTCAGGGCTGATCGTTCTTAAAAAAAAAAAAAGGGAAATTACAAGGGTTTATGGTCTCTGTGTCAGTGATGATGTCAAAGACAAATATTAGAATAAGAGTTGCTCCTAATGTTCTTATCATTTGGAAATTACAAAGTTTTAGGAGCTCTGTGCCAGGAACTGGAAGCAGAGACTGATAAATGTGTTTTCTATTATTTCAGAACCCATAAGTGGAATTGCTAGATCATATGGTAATTCTATTTTTAATTTTTGAAGGAACTGCCATACTGCTTTCCAGTTTTATATTCTCACCTTTCTTGCACAAGGGGTCTAATTTCTCAACATCCTTGCCAACACTTGTTATTTTCTGATTTTGTGATAGTAACTATGCTAATTGGTGTGAAGATGTATCTCATTGTGGTTTTAATTTGCATTTTCCTGATACTTAGTGATGTTGAACATCTTTTCATGTGTTTACTGGCCATTTTATAACTTGTTTGGAGAAATGTTTATTCAAGTCATTTGTGCATTTTTAAATTGGATTCTTTTATTTTTGAATTGTAAGAGTTCTTTATATATGCTAGATATTAATCACTTATCAGATATGTGATTTGCAAATCTTTTCAACCATTCTGTGCATTGCCTTTTTACTCTGTTGTTAGTATCTTGTGATACAGAAAACGTTTCATTTTGATGAAGTCCAATTTGTTATTTTTTTTGTTGCTTATGTCTTTGGCGTCATAGTAAAGAAATCATTGTTGGCAATGGCATTTGGACCCAACGACATGCAGCTTTTACCCTGTGTTTTCTTCTAAGGATTTTATATCTTCAATTCTAACATTTATATCTTGGATCCAATTTGAGTTAATTTTTGTATATGGTATAAGGTGAGGGTCCAACATCATTTTATTGCATGTGGGTATCCAGTTTTCCAGCACCATTTGTTGAAAAACTTATCCTTTCTCCAAAGAATGATCTTTGCACCCTTGTCAAAAATCATTTGACCATATATGCAAAGGTATATTTCAGGGTTCTCTATAATATTTCATCAGTATATTGTGTGTATTTATGCCAGTACTGCACTGTTTTGATTACTTTGTAGTAAGTTTTGAAATCAGGAAGTGTGTGTTCTCTAACTTTGTTCTTCCTTTTTGTTTTATAATTTTATTTATTTTTTTCCCCTAAAGCCCCAGTAGATAGTTGTATCATAGTTGCACATCCTTCTAGTTGCTGTATGTGGAACGTGGCCTCAGCATGGCCAGAGAAGTGGTGTGTCGGTGTGCGCCCAGGATCCAAACCCAGGCCACCAGCAGCCGAGCACACTCACTTAACCACTAAGCCACTGGGCCGGCCCTTGTTCTTCTTTTTCTAGATTGTTTTGGCTATTCAGGGTCCCTCGAGAGTCCATATGAATTTTAGGATAGATTTTTCTATTTTTGCAAAAAAATCATTGGAATTTTTACCTCTGTAAGTTGACTCTTAAGTATTTTACTCTTTTTGATGCTATAGCAATTAAAAATGTAAAGATTTAAATTTCTTTTTCAGATTACTTGTAATTAATGTATAGAAGAACAACTAATTTTTGCACGTTGATTTTGTGTGCCACTACTCTGCATAATTTATTAGTTCTAAAATTTTTTGTGGAATTTTTAGGGGTTTCAACATATAAGATATTATGTGTAAACAAATATAATATTACTTCTTCCTTTCCAATTTGAATGCTATTTCTTTCTTTTTCTTATCTAATTGCTTTGGCTAGAAATTCTAAAAGCATGTTGAATAGAAGTGATGAAAGTGGGCCTTCTTGCCTTTCTCCTGATCTTAGATAAAAAGATTTCAGTCTTTCACCCTTGAATACGATGTTCTCTGTGGATTTCTATATATGGCTTTTATTGTGTTGAAGTAGCTTCCTTTTACTGTGAGGGTTTTTTAGTGTTTTTAACATGATAGCATGTTTAGCTTTGTCAAACGCCTTTTCTGCATCCATTGAGATGATCACTTTTTTTCCTTCATTCTGTTAATGTGGTTAATTACATTGATTCATTTTCATATATTGAAACATCCTGGTATTCCAGGAATAAATCCCACTTAAAAATGATGTATAATCCTTTTAATATGATGCTGAATTTGCTTTTTGTATCAATATTAATGAAAGATATTGACCTGTAGTTTTCCCTTCTCTTAGTGTCTTTGGCTTTGATATCAGGGTAGTGCTAACCCCATAGGATGACTTTAGAAGTATTCTCTCCTCTTCAACTTTTTGAAAGAGTTTGAAAAGAATTGGTGTTAGTTAATTTAAAAAAAGCCTTTGGACCTAGGAATAAATTCAACATAAAATAAATACAAATAAATATTTTTTAAAAATGTGAAAAAGTTTTTTCCTAAAAAAATTAAAATTTAAGCAAGTACATCATTTATCACTTTATTTCTAAAAATTGTTTTTAACCTAATAATAAGCATGAACAAATTGTTAGAATTAAAATGACTCAAGTGTTAATTTTCTTCATTGCAAATTTTCTGACATAAGTATGTGATGCCATCATGTATGACATCTTTTATGAAAAAATGGTCATTTTTTGTAGTATTTGAGAACATTATGAATTTTCCCAGTGGCCTCTGACAATACTCTGATATGCAAAGTTATCTTTTTAACATGTATGTCTTATCATCATCTTTAACATATTAACAAACTCTGTCAGGTGCTAAGTAATCAACTACTTTTCATATGATTCAGGTTCTCTGCCATCAACTTCTCTAACCATCAATGAATTCTACAACTTCTGCAAGATTAACAATTTTACCTTATATTGTATTCATCTCGTGTGGTTTAAAACATCCAAAAATCATTGATAAACTGACCCTGTCCAAACTAAAGCATGGTGAATTATGAAAGATGGTCTCTGTTAAGTGGAGAGGGATTTCAGGTTTAACTTAATTTTATAAGTGGTCAGTTTATTAAAGTGTATTGTTCTGTTATGTATTTCACTTCTTGTTTTAAAAAAGTGATAGTTGAGGGAACTTAGATAATAAAAGTCGAGAAAATAAGGAACTGATACACACTATAATCTTCAAATATTTTCAAGCATAAGATACAGTAAGAACTAAAACTAAGAAATGGCAGAGGAAATAGAGATAAGATGATAAAATTGCAAAACTGAATCTATATAACATCTCAATGGCTACCGTTGTAGTGCCAAGAAGATGGTGAAATCAAAGCATTCATAAAGATGATAATAACCAGACTGCAAAGAAAAAAGACTGAAATTATTTTTTTTGTGTGTGTGTCAGGAAGATCAGCCCTGAGCTAACATCGTGCTAATCCTCCTCTTTTTGTTGAGGAAGACTGGCTCTGAGCTAAAATCTGCTGCCAATCTTCCTCCTTTTTTTCCTCAAAGCCCCAATAGATAGTTGTATGTCATATTTGCACATCCTTCTAGTTGCTGTATGTGGGACGCGACCTCAGCATGGCTGGAGAAGCGGTGGGTCCGTGTGCGCCCAGGATCTGAACCCGGGCTGCCAGTAATGGAGCACACGCACTTAACCACGAAGCCACAGGGCTGGCCCAAGACTGAAATCTTTAAAGAGAGAATTTTTACAGCGATATTACAGATAGATAACAGGGAAGAGAAGTTGGAGTCAGAGACTATCTGTTTCTTAAATTACTTCCACTGTAGAGAACAAAAAACCAATTTGCTGAAATCTTTATTCCCCTCTATGACCCTATCTTTACCTGCAAAATCTGAGCACTGAATCAATGTCACATTCCTCCTTTTCCATCCCTGTGGAAGAGAGCAATTAAGTTCATCTGAAACCTCAACTGCCCAGCCTGTGAAATAAGGCCGGCCATCCATTCTCACACAGGAGCCAACTGGAGGTAGGATTTTTGGTTCTGAATTCAGCTAAACATCTTCAAAGAATTGTTTCTGGCCTTCCTTATCCAGGGCTATCAATGAAGGGCTGGTTGGTTTTCAGAGAAGACCAATTCACAGTCAGCTAAGACATTTTCTGTTGAGCTCTCTAGAGAAGGCTGTGGGGCTTGTCAGTAAGAGTTGATTTCTATACGGGTTATAATTTTGTTTTATTCAGAGATTTATAAAGAAATTTACATGGTAAATATTACTTATTATCCAGAAAAAAGGTGGTCTATTCTCTGATCATTTAAGCAAAATCCTCCTCTCAGGGCCCAGCCATGGACAAAGCCCAGATTCAATCTCCAAAAGTCTGCCAGGCACTCTGTATTCCATGGGAAGCCCTCAAGTTGGCAGCCTGTTCCCTTGTGTCCTGTGCTGGTACTTAATTTTCCATCTCTTCAGAGTACAACTAGACAGAAGCTCAAAGGACTTGACATTGGAGAAATGTACTTTTCATTATCTTTAGACTTCTACACTTTTCCAAAAGACTCTCAGCATTTCCAGTAATTGTGTAGCAATTTACCCAACACTAAGGTTCTCACTATTAAAAATTAAAATAAATCAATTTTGAAAAGGAAAAAACTGATCTTTGCAACTTTGTACAGAATCTATATAATGGGTTCATCCTTATAAAGGGAGGAAAGATAACAAATTTAACTATTTTGGTTAGTTAACACAGTAAGTGATATACTTTATATATTAACATTTTTGACATTACTTGTATTTAAAGATACTGCTTCAAACCTCTAAATCATTGCATGTGGTAGAGACTACCATCTGCTTTGGCTGAACTATTATATACAGTAAGTCAGCCAAAATTCTTCCATTCCTGTATAATCTTATATGTGGGTGGTAATGGTTAGTTCTTATAGATTATTTGAACACGTGCATATCACAAAATACAAGTGACCACTAAAAATTAAAGTGTTCACCAACTAGAAGATTATCTGATTCCCAGAAAAAGAAAACATTACAGTGACATCAAGGCTAAAACTGTCAAAAAGGAATCCAAGATACACTCAAGTAAAGCTTTTGCTGAAAAGTTAATTGGCTCATCTTTGAAACTTTATCAGGTTTACTATGTAAGCAAGATACTTTCAGAGCCTAGAATATAGAAAGTGCTTATTGCTACGTTAACAATATAATCATTTATTTTCTAAATGTTAATATTACAGATGTAATTAATTTTCTACTATATTCAGGTTTTCAAGTTCTGTTAAATCTTAAGGCCACATTACTGGCAAGTTGGGATACCTCTAGACATCTGAAAAATATGAATCCTACACAGAAGCATATAAATTCTCTATTCACCAGGTTCTAAATTCTAAAACATTCTAAGCTTTTGGAACAAACCAATGACATTCCAAATTGACAGTAAGGCTGCATGTGCAGTACATGATCCTATAGGAAGAGAATTCCAGATTTTAAATAGAGGAGATTGTGCAGAAAAATAAAATACATTTTCACATCTGAAAGGGGATTTCAAGAAATAAGGGACTCTCAGAACATGTGGTAAGTGGTAAATCACTTACCAAGGGCTCTCTAAAGAAGAACATATTGTGGAAAAAAGAGCTTCACATGCAGAGAGCTAAAATGGCATCTCTGGAATCCTCATGATGAAACAGACACTGAATTACTTTTTCCTAAAATTTAAAATGTGTCTTATCCTCCAAACAAATACCACCTCCCTGCCCTGTGGCTTACCTGGGCATGGTGACGTGTTGGAATCATTTTTCTATTTCATTGGCTCTTAAATTTGATGGGCACCAGAATCACCTGGAGGCCTTGTTGAAACCCAAGTTGTCAGGCCCCACCCCAGAACTTCCAGTTCAGCAGGTCTGCAGCAGTACCTGACAATTTGCATTTCTTCCCAGATCCCAGATGATGCTAATGCTGCTGGTTCAGGGACCCCACTTTGAGAACCACAGCCTAACTTACACCCTATATATGGTTACCAAATCCATTATTTCATCCCTTGGCTGCTACTTTTCCTTTATCACATCAGCACCTTAGCTCCGAATCTCCTCACCTAGCAATGGGAATACTTGGAGAGTTATCAGCTGGTCCTTCTTTCTGGCTCAGTTCTCCCTCTTCCTCTCAAAACTACATTCTCTTGCCAGGTAATTTTTCCTTAAACATCAGTTCATCCTACATCTTCCTTGCTCAAAAGCTCAGGGCTCTTATGCTGAACACAAGACATTTTAAATTCTCTACTTGGCTCATAAGGTCTGTAGTAGCCCGTAGAATGTGGACACTCTGTACCCTACCCTGCCTGTTATAAAGGAGTGTGTGAGGATTACTTAAGATACAGTCAGTTCTTGTTATGCACAGTGTGACATTCTACAAAGTCACTGTGAACACTGAATCAGTGAATATGACCCACTGCTCCTACAGGAAATACAGGATTATGTTCCTGCAAGCCTTAGTCACATTTTCTTCAACTGATCAATACATAACCTTTTTCTCTGTGTGTTTCTCTTTAAAGTCACCTTATTTAATATATATTGTGGATATATTAACATTGAACTTAGAATAATAGCACTGTACCTTGTGTCTGAAAGAAGCTTGTCGAACACAAATACTTTCTCTGTAAAGGCACGTCACAGCCTCGTTCCCTGAGGAACACCAGTCAGCATTGCAGCACTACACATGGGGGACATGTTAAACAGTCGAGTCACCAACACAAGGCACAAAAAGATAACAAATGAGGAACTAAATAGACTGTATGAAGGACACTTGTTTACAGTATGGGCTGAAACAACAGGGCAGAGAGTCACCTTGACCCCTCAGCTGGGAACGTGCACTTCGAGTGAATCAAAATTTTCACCACTTTGCGTTTATCTGCAAATGGACATGAAAGCCCTGAGAGTGTTGATTTGGGGGCTACCAGTACATTTTAGCTAGTAGGCAAGTGTGCAGACACAGAATCCACAGATAATGAGGATCAATTATATTATGAAAACATCTTTTCAAAACCAGAGTATCGTTAAGATATAAGAGCAATAATGATAACACAACAGCTAACATGTTAATGCCTACCATGTGCCAGGAGCTCTTCTAAACACTTTACATAAGTTAATGCATTTAAATCTCACTAAAACCCTATGAGACAGGAGTTCTCAGTAGCCCCATTTTATAGATGAGAAAACTAAGACACAGAGACTAAATACTTTGCACAGCTTCTCCAGTTAAAAGCGGGATAACTGGGATTGATGCCCAGACAAACTGGTCCAAAGCCCACAGCCTCAACCACTATGGTAGGAACGTGAGTGAATTTTCTAGCACTCCCCAAAAAGCCCCTTCTTCTCCAGCCAGTGTGGTCTCCCACATATTTATTCACTCATCAAACTTTTTCTGAGTGTCCCCAAGGTGTCAGGTACTGTGTTTAGATACTAGAGGGACAAATAGAATGTCGACACAAATAATCAATAAAAAATCTATAAAACCAACTTGGGGTGAGTTTACTATGAGCTAACCTTTGAGGACCATATAGCCTGGGAGAGTCCTTTCACAAAGAAATGGAGCACTCCAAAGAAGTGGGGTGTACAGCGTGGTTATATACCATCAAAGAGCATGTACCACGTGTGATTGCAATGTCCCTTTTACAATAGCCGCAACCTTGACCTGTCAGCACCTCCATTGATGGACACAGTGGGTATCAGGTCTGCTGTCTCCATGGGCGTGGCTGTTGTCTCGAGTTGGGTGGTCACAGGATGAACGCAGCAATCAAATTCTAGCCTAGGGAGAAATAATTATACTTAAGGAAATGCCAATGTGGGGGAAGTTGCATTTACACCTTAAGGGCATTGCTTTTGTCTTTGGGACATGTTAATTGTTTAAAGAGGATATACAATGGATGAACAGAGGCTACAGGCCCCTTTTGGAAAAAAAAAAAAAAAACAATGTCAGGCCCAATTAGATTTACACCAAATGGCTTCCTCATATGCTCCAATGTATCCTGTTGCTGGCCATTTATTTATCAAGAAGAAGGATAGTCTGAGCTTTAAGGAGCTCACTGTCTATGAGACATGAATAAAACAACAGTTATAGAAAAGTAGATAAGTATATGGTCCCAGAGTGGGGACATCAAAATGGATCTCTAGATGGAGACCTCTCAGGAAAAGTCTCCAAGAGAAAGGAATATTTGACATGAGTTTAGATTAAAAAATAGGAATTAAGTTGATTAAAAAATGGGGTAGGAGGACAGAAGCAGCACATATAAAAAGACAGGTATAAAGGATGCTAAATCTTTCAGAAAATGGGTGGTATTTTTAAGGCTGGAACAAAGCAAACATGTGGGACAGAGTGGGTGATGAGAGTAAAGATGAGGACAGCAAGGGAAAGCCTGCGTGTCCAGCTCAAGAATCTGAATGTTCTCTAGGCTACTCCGAACAGTTATTGAAAGAGTCGAAGCAGATATCAGATTTAAGCAAATTTGGATACTATAATGTAACTCTGCAGGCGTGGTGGAGGAAAGATTAGAAGAAATTAGGACTGGAAGTAAAGGGACCTGTTGAGAAATTAGGCAGCGATCCAGATAAGATAGGCCTTGGCTCAGGCGTGGGGTCTGCAGGTGGAGGAGGCCAGGAAATGGGAAGCAGTGCTGGGCTCCTGCAGGAGGAAACTGAGCTGCATCTCAGTCACGGGACAACTGTGCCTGTTATGGCCTCCCCACCCCCATGCCCAAATGCCAAGTTCCTTTCTACTTTTGTACCTTTCCTCTCTTCCCCCATCTGAAATCCTCACTCTTTCTTCCCTCTGCCTGCCCAAAGTGGTCTCTTTGAGGACTTGATCTAGTCCATCTCTCCTAAGAAGCTGTCTTTAATTACAATTTCTCAATAATATTGCCATATTTTTTAGGTTCTGTAATACAACATACACTGAATACCTTGGCAGAATTAAATTACATCTTGCAAACCATATCACATATGTGAAGGAGCTTGGAACCCTATAATTCTTTGTATTTCCTTCAATACCTACCACAAATACCTTGCTCATGTAGGTCAATGGATGTCCAGTAAAGTTGAGTAAAGAAGAACCACCCTTTATAAACTAAGAACTTTTATAAGCTCAGTTACTCCTTTAGATCAGCTGCTTAAACCATTTGTTTTTCTCCACAGGTCAACAGTGTTGCCCAGCACAAATGAATTTTACACCTTCACAAACTCAATAGAGCAAAGATGGAAATTCATTCCCCCTGCAAGCCTTACTGCCTCAGAGAAGCAAAAACAACGTGTGACATCTAAATCTTTCTTCACATTCTCATCTCAAATTGCAACTGATTTCCAAATGCTAACTGGTTTTCATTGTTAAAACTGACAGAAAAAAATTCCCATTATGGCTTTGTTTCTTTCTTTTTTTTGTGTGTGAGGAAGATCAGCCCTGAGGTAACTTTCGATGCCAATCCTCCTCTTTTTGCTGAGGAAGATTAGCCCTGGGCTAACAACTGTGCCCATCTTCCTCTACTTTATATGGGATGCCGCCACAACATGGCTTGACAAGCGGTGTGTCTGTGAGCACCCGAGATCCTAACCTGTGAACATGAGGCCACTGCACTGGAGTGCGTTCACTTAAGCGCTGCACCACGGGGCTGGCCCCTCTTTTTATTTCTAAAGCTAAAATGTCTAAATCTTTCACTGGGCTTGTTGGAGTTTCCATAAAATGAAAACGTACATTCCAGAAAAATCCTTAACTTTCCAGAATAATCCTTAAAATATTATGGTAAACACCTTTGCAAACATGTCACTGATTTTCAATGTCAGTGCCTCCACAAAGGTATCTTGGCATTATCTCCTCTCCCAACCACGTGTCACTTTGCTCCTCCACAGGCTCATGGGTTCAAAGTGTTTACTGAGCACTGAGAATGTGCAGAGTCTGAGGGAGACCTCAAGGATGACTAAGCCATATTTTCTGACCCCAACCATCTCTTTCCATCTCTCCTTTAACCTCGATTTTTCTTACTCTGGTTTCTACTTTAGTTGTTTACTTGTCTTTTGAATTGTTGTTTTGTGGTTTATAACTACCATGTAAATTCATGTTACTTTTTGCCTTAGAGTTTAGAAAGAACTTACATTAAACAATTTTTTTTCCCAGCTCTTTGATGTGTCTAATAACTTCCAACGCAATTCAAGGGGTTTCTTGTTTTTATGTCTCCATCATTATTCCTTCAGAATTATGTTCACCCCACACTTTTGATCAGACCAATACTGCTTTACCCTTTGAAATTTTCTATGCCAAGATTCACATGAGGAATCCCTCGAACACCATCAGCTAGGTGACCCCACATTCCTCACATCTGTTTCCTTGATTTGTTCCTAAATAAGCATGTTTCTGAAACTAATAATAAATTGTACCAAGTGGTCATTGCATAAAAAGCACTATCACAGATACCTTAAAGAGAACAAATGGAAAAAAATATTCAATTCCTCAGATAAATTTACAAGCAAATGAGGCATTGAGAGGACCTGGGGGCACTGATCAGAGCAAAATCCTAAGAGAAGAGTTTTCAGTCCATTTCAAATGAGGTTAAAACTTGAATGAGATAGTATTTCAACAGTTATCTGACATCATAAACATTTTTCTGGCCTTTGAGAATTTATTTGCATATAAACTGTACAACATGTGGGGTAAGAGAGTGTTGATATTGTTCAAATTCTTTTTATTTTTCAGCACTTTTAATAGATGTGGCTATTCACAATTAATAAATATCATAATGTGGAGAGACCCAACTTTCAACTGCCTGATATTACCAATTCTTACACAAAGCTCGAGTTTTAAAGATCAAATTTCGGGCCGGCCCCATGGCTTAGCAGTTAAGTGCACGCGCTCCGCTGCTGGCAGCCCGGGTTCAGATCCCCGGCACCCACCGCTTCTCCGGCCATGCTGTGGCCGCGTCCCACATACAGCAACTGGAAGGATGTGCAGCTATGACATACAACTATCTACTGGGGCTTTGGGGAGAAAATAAATAAATAAAATCTTTAAAGATCAAATTTCATTTTAGTTACCTTTCATCTAGTCGATTTATATCAGAAAGTAGTTGAGTTTTAGGAAAATACTTCAAACCACAAATTATATATGTAATTTCAAAAGCAAAAAATGAGTTAAAAACTGGATGGTAACCTGTTTTGCTACAATATATTAATCTTTAACATGGGAGCAAACCATTTTAGAGAATATAATTGATACTTGCCTTTTTGTATATTGTAGAATGTTAAAGGATTTACAGTCTTAATAATAATTTCAAATACGAGAGAATAAAATTCAGAAGTTTAAGTTTTATGAAATTTTTTTTATTTTTTTATTTATTTTTTTAAAGATTTTATTTATTTATTTTTCCCCAAAAGCCCCAGTAGATAGTTGTCTGTCATAGGTGCACATCCTTCTAGTTGCTGTACGTGGGATGCGGCCTCAGCATGGCTGGAGAAGTGGTGCGTCGGTGCGATGCCAGGATCTGAACCCGGGCAGCCAGCAGCAGAGCGCACGCACTTAACCGCTAAGCCATGGTGCCGGCCTGAAATGTTTTTTTAGACATAGCAGATTTCACAGCATATTACTTGAAAATAAAACAATCAGTTAGTGAGGTTTAAGAATTGTGCTTTTCTTTTAAACTTGCTCATTCCATGGGAGCATCAATAAAAGCCCTTCGGGAGCGGACTCTCTTGCCTTCCACCTGAGCACTAGCTGTATTTTCTTTAAGCACCAGACTCTCGGGCAACACCATAGCCCACAACTCCGTTTAGTTGAGAAAAGGCTTTATGAGTCTTGTGTTTTTTCTAGGGGTATGGAGCTCTCAGACTTATTAACTACAGGGAGAGAGTAAGAGTCAGAACACATTCAATAAACTCCAGTGTGCTCAGGTGAGAGGACAGGTGTCTGAACTCACAGCTGAAGAAGAATTTAGAGGATGCTTTCTGACTCTTCTTCGTGCCTCTGACTAAGTAGTCCTGGACATCCCCGTTACAGCCACAGAATAATACAGGCAGCCTTGATGGAGCAGAAGTCCTCCTATGTCCATCATTTGTGCAGAGCGAACTGGTTTAAGACCTCTCATTTCCTGCTGCAGTGGTAATTTACAGAGATACAGAACTGTCATCTAGTGAATAAGAAGAAAACAGCAAGGTGTTTGACACGAAAAGTGACATTCTGAGTTTTTTCAAAAAGAACAGTCAAGCACTAAAGTTGGTAAAGTTGACACGATGTGGTACACGAAAGTTATAGTGAACATTAATAATGTGTAGGTGAACTAACCAGTTGCTCTCTGTGCCTCTAAAACATGTCTTGACATCTGACTCATAAAAAGTACAGTTTAAATATAATAGAATAGCTTTGGAAATAACTTCTCATCTCATCTCATCCAATGCTGTTTGCAGGAGCCGGTATTAAATAGCCAGATGGTGAGTACCCATGTTGAAGCACCATTTTTATCACAGTGGAGAGAATATGAGGCATAATCCCAACGGACTGATGTTCAGATCTTCCCTCTTACCTTGATCAATTTTGTAAACATGTTTTTCTTTATCAAATATGAATTATAACAGTTACCTTAAAGGATTATTGTAAGAATTGCATAAGGTAATACAGTAAAAGAACCGGTGCACAGTAGATTGATAGTTAATTCTCCTTCCCTGTCTCTCTTCTAAGAAACATACAGAAATAATCTAAGAAGAGAACCCGTGTATAAAGTAAACTTATGACAAAAAGTCAATGGCTCCTGAAGCAAGGGACATCATTGTTGAGTGCTTAACCTCAACTGCCTCCAAATACTGTTAACTCTCAATTAATTTTATGTGTTTTCTGTCTTCCAGACACTTCACTGGCTACAAAGAAAGGAAAAGGTGTGAAATTTAAATTGATTTCACCCTTGAATGATCTAGCTGTAACAACAGGTTTTTTAAATCACCTAGTTTTTCAGGTTTCCTGTTTATTACTGTATATTTTTCCATGGTTCACAGCCCGAGAAAATTAGAGAATTATTATAATTTTACACACATGAGTATATATCTTGACTATTACAGCTCGACTCTTAATATATAGAGCAATGTTGTACATGTTTTGTCCTTGTGGATAGTACAGGATACTTTTGTCCAGGTTTTCTTTGGCATTATCATTTATAATGAAGAACTCAGTAATATATGCCCTGGAGATAAGGGTTTAGAAAAATCTAACATACTATCCTAGTCATGCCTCAAAAAAAAATAAAATAAATAAAAAGCTATAAAAATAATGAAAGGATATTTTGAAGGCACTATTTTTCTTAATTATTTCCAACTTTATTTCCCTTTACCTCTTTTTAATCTTTCTCTGTCTTATTTGCTATTGACTAATCATCTCACAGCAATTAAACCACCCTCAGCTGAGTCCCCCATGCCCCTTCAAGTATCCCAGCCTGATGTAGGTCTCAGCTCTGACAAAAAGAAGCTGGAAAACCAGTTTTGTGGCACTATTCTTAAGAATATCTTTACTATGACAATAATAGCTATATTTTTGAAAGACACCAGTGGATTACAAAATGAAGTACTCGACCAATGTTGTATCCTCATTTTCCCTCCAGGGGGAGCACAAGTTTCATGTGTAATGCAGGGCTGCTGCTTTATTGTTTTTTCCTTTCAACACATTTTATTACTTGTAAAACATAATAGGGTTAATAGTGATATATGAGTAACAATATAAACTTACAGACAGCAAAAAGATACTATTTTAGAGTCATAATTTTATATACTGTAACAAACAGTAATATTTTCATAGTGTAATATCTTTATTAATCATAAATTTTTTCCTGGCTCATTTTTATGCTAATTCATTTATTAGATTACCAAATATATACTTTTATGATCTTTATTTTCAATCAATATAATTGAAGGGACATCAGTTGTTCTTGGTACGTGAAAGGTCACAAAAAATTTTTGATAATTTATAAGTTTGAGAAGGATCTTTTTACATTTTATAAGAGAAGTCATTTAATATTTGGGAAAGTTCTCAAAAATCATCAAATTCTTTAATTTTACAGAAAGGAATACTACGTTCCAGAGAGCCTAAGTACGTTGTCACACACTAACCAGAAACAGACCTGGGCCTAGAACTCAGGTCTGAGTCACCTGACTTCTACTGGACCACACTCAATGGAGCACACCCTCTTCTTACTCGTAATTTCTAATACTAAGGTATTTTCAAAAGCACAGTTGGGAGAAAGTGTAAATAAATAAAACAGATGATTTTATATAAAAAAGTAGCAATTGCTACCCACAATTTCTATACCATATGAGTATTTCCTTTCTTGAAGGTTTCTTTTTTTTAATAGTAAGCCCATTTTGGTAACAAGAAAAAAGAAATGAAATTTGTCTTCTTTAGTAACAAAAAAAAAAAAGGTTCTGTTGAAATTAAAAAGACTCTAACTAATGTTTAATCTACTACAGCAACTTAATAATATTATTTGATTTTGGAAAAGCTCTGAGAGATTTTTTTAAAACTCATATTCACGTGACTATTAGTCCAGCCAAGCGCATCTCCATATAACATCTCCTAAAGTGTCCAGTTTTCTGCTGGATCCAGCTGTTGTCAGGCCCAATGCTCTGGCTGGGTACAGAATGATGCAGCTTCTGAAAAGCATGTGCTCAGTTCCACTTCAAGGCTGATTTTCTCTGCAAAGTCTAAGTGGAAGAAAACATGCCCGTCCACCTGACTGGATTCCCCTGCAGGCTTAGAGAAACAAGGTTGCCTAGTCAGATGGGCAGACAGGAAGATAAAGGAGAGTCTGTCACAATTTTATGATAAATAAGAGAGAAAAGGATTTGACATCAAACACGATTTTCTTACCTGTTGAACAGCATTTGAGCATATTTTTCAGAGTTTCCAAAATAGCAGATTGAGATTCTAGGTTGGAAAGGAAGAAGATAGTCAATATATTAAAAAATAAATTTTCTCATTTCCTCAATCGGAAAACAAAACTAAATAAAATATATCTTTAACCATAAGTACCAAAAACATCTAGTTTATCTTTCAGTTATAATTCTGTGTTATGAGAACATGAATACTTTTCAATATATTTAATATGTACAGTGACTGACACTCTTGCCTTTAATTACTTTTGAATTAGACTAGCCCTATGCCCTTATTGACAGACATCAATCATAATTACTTTTCTCAATTCCTATTTTCTATTTTGTGTCAGAGAGTACCTGCTGAGACCTTCACTTTTTATATTATTCACTTAGCATAAGTCTGTAAAATTATGGACGACAACTCAGCCATCTTGAAGGATGGGGTCTCAAATGCTATATCTCACTATTGACAGATCACCTTCTGGTTTGAATGAGAGACAATGAGCACTGTCACAAGAGACACTCGGGAAAAAAAGTATCTTGCTCCTTTTGTCTGTCCTTTGGGAGTCTGTGAGACTGCAAATTCTTCATACTAGAAAACCTTAGTGAGGAACAGGTCCAGGAATCTTTTTAAAGCTAGGGGAAACTTTCCTCTACGTGAAGCGTGCATCGAAGTTTATAAGCATAAGAAGAAAAACAAAGAGCCTTCAGGACCAGCTGGGTGGGGCAAGCGGTTAAGTGTGCACGCTCTGCTGCAGCGGCCCAGGGTTCGCCGGTTCGGATCCTGGGAGCGCACCGATGCATCACTTGTCAGGCCATGGTGTGGTGACATCCCATATAAAGTGGAGGAAGATGTGCATGGATGTAAGCCCAGGGCCAGTCTTTCTCAGCAAAAAGAGAAGGAGTGATAGATGTTAGCTCAGGACCGATCTTCCTCACAAAAACAAACAAACAAACAAAAACCAAGAGCCTTCAGGAATATCCAGTGCTCCATGGATCGGTGTCTGAAAACCACTCATCTTTTCCGTCCTCCGCATTTTACAGATGAAACGTAACACAAACAGTTGATGACAACCTGAAGAGTTCCTCTCCTGACTGTCACATCACTCCTACCCCCAACTGCTGTGCAGACCAGACACCTGACAAGATACAGCAGTCACTCCTGGGGATAATTTAGACATTCCCAATTTAGCAGCATTTTATTTGATGTGCTTGACAAGACTATAGAAAAACAAAAGGTATTTACTACTTAAATTGTATAACGTATAGTTAAATGACATTGAAAGTTTTCATTTCACTTACAGCACAATTTTGATGGGCCCAGGGGCCTTCTTTCATCTGCTCACCCTCCCCGGCTTCTCAAACCTTCTCTGCCTTTCCCCTCTTGCTCACTGTGCTCCAGCCACACTGGCTTCTTGCTGCCCAACAACATCCGAGTCACAGTTCCTCCACAGCATCCCTGCAGCCCTGGGATATCTGCATGTCCTCCTGCTCTGTCCCTTCCCTCTGGTCCTTTCTCCAGCCTCCCTGTGCTCTCTAATTAAAGTAGCAACCCATTCACTCTCTAGCTCTCCCCATTGCCTGTCACTTACCTTCTTCTTGACACAGATCATCACACGATAGACTAAGTAATTCACTTGTCTGCCTACTTATCCATCATCTCACTTAGCCAACAAAAACAAGCTCTGTGAAGACAGAGATTTTGTAGAAAAATTTTTCCTTAGTGTATCCCAAGCCTGGCATACAGTAGGTGTTTAAATATTTGTTGAGTAATTGTAAGAGGGAATGAAAGGAGTGATCAGAAGAATGATCACACCATGGAAGTAAGTGCCACCATGAATAGTGGACATCCTGGGAAGGGAAAGAGGGAGGAAAGATTTTATATCAGGCAACATGGGTACCACTGTGCCTTTACTGCTTCCTGCACCTAAGCTTGTCGACGTAAATAATCCATAATCAATCTATAAATCAAAATTGGGGTGAGTTTATTATGAGCCAACTTTTGAGGACCATGGCCTGTGGCCTTCCTTCCCTAAGGAAGCAAGGACACCGAAGAAGTGGGGTGTACAGAGCGGTTATATACCATCAAAGAGCATGTATCGCAAGTGATTGCAATATCCCTTTTACAATAGCCACGAGATCAGCCCTGCCAGATTGCCCTGCCAGAACAGCTATTGATGGACACAGCGGGGAGCAGATCTGCTGTCTCGATGGCCATGGCTGGTGTCACGTCTGTTGTCTGGAGCTGGGTGGTCACAGGATGACTGTAACAATCAAATTCAAGCCTAGGGAGAAATGCTTATCCTTAAGGAAATGTCAATGGGGGGGAAGTTACATTCTTATCTTAAGGGCATTTACTCTTCTCTTTGGGACATGGCAAAGCTTATACACAGTGCAGGCGACAGATCCTTTTGGAAAAACAAATTCAGGCTGAATTAGCTTTACCCCAAATGGCTTCCTCATGTGTTCCAATATATGCTATTGCTTGCCATTTATTTATCAAGCTCAGTATGTCTTTCAAACAGAAATCATCGAGAATAGCATCAAGTAGTCACTTACCAACAGATGTCACTGTGGCAACAGAATATGAACAAGTGACCTTCAAATATAACCATTCTCCCAAATACTGTATTTCAGTGACTTAATCAAAAAGGGATTCTTCTCTCTTATACTGACAAATCTCCACTCTGAACTTAGCATTAGAGGTAGTCAATTTTGAATCAAGACCTTTAACATCAAAGCCAGCAAATAGTTCTTGTTAAAGCAAATCCAAACTCGGGAACAATTTTGTTTTCAGTCACCTCCAATCCTCTTAAACTCAAGATAAGTTCCTGGTTTTTTGCAGATGGAGAAAAGCTTCTCTTCCTCTTTTTCTATTCAGATAGTGCAGGGAAGAGCCCAAGGTGTCTCCTGGTGGAACACTAACAGTTCTTCACATTAGAAATGCATGCAATGTTTCCTAGTTTCTTTTGTATAGGCCGAGGTGTGATGAGATGACCCAAGGAGCAAACATCTGGGCTCCAGCAATAAATAAGACTGTGTGCAGTTTACCACAACAATGAACTACAAAGATGTATCAGGAAATATTTTGAACACCTACACTTAAGCTCTCAGATTCCCTCTGTCTAATTCCATGGCTACCTGAAGTGAATTCACTCTTCATCCCCATCCAATTTGTGATAGTTTTTATTTCCTTGAATCAGCATGTTATAACATCTAAGAGAAATTTATCAAAATACTCTCTTCAAAATAGCTAGCTGAGGGCCGGCCCCGTGGCTTAGCGGTTAAGCATGCGCGCTCCGCTGCTGTTGGTCCGGGTTCTGATCCCGGGCACGCACCGACGCACTGATTCACTGGCCATGCTGGGGCCGCGTCCCACGTGCAGCAACTGGAAGGATGTGCAGCTGTGACATACAACTATCTACTGGGGCTTTGGGGGGAAAAATGAAAAATAGATAAAATCTTTAAAAAACATAGCTAGCTGAAGTATAGGAGTTGTAGAGGGTCAAGATTTTAAGTTGAAAGTGATGTACAGAGTAACTGTACTACAAAATAAAAATAAAATGAATGAGAACAATAAGAGACAAAAAAAAATGATAAGGAGAAGGAATATAATAGAGAGTAAAAGTAAGAAAAAGAGAAAAAAGAAGAAAGAAGGTGTAAGCAAAGAGAGAGGGTTAGGAGAAGCATGAGAAATGGCAGAAAGGGGCACGAACAGAGGGAAGACACCAGGCTCAGAGCGAATGACAAGTCAACTGGCTTCTGAGCAGGGCTCAGGTCTAGAGTCACTGGGCTGCATCTGAGAACTCCACTCAGTTCTAACATCCTGAGAAAGACCATGCCTCATCCAAACTCTAACGGCACTGGTTACCAGCGCTCTCCTCTCCCAGGACATGCTGGAGCTTTGAGAACTGCCTCTCTCAGCTCTGGGACTGACAGAATCCCCATTAAATATTCATCAACTGAGATGGTTGTTTTGAAAGAGTAACCCAAAGAGAGCTCTATCAAGGGTACATTTAAACCTGCCAAATCCATCACTCATCTTTCCAAAGATTTAAGAAACTAAACTGTTAAAAAAAAAAAAAAACCTACTGTTAAGCAAAGTAGCAGAAAACTTTCCTGGCAAACTTTAAATGTTCCATCTTTTTTGAAGTTACCTCACAAAATTCTGAGCATAGTCTAAAATTCTGGGCTCCCTACAGTTCCAAATATGTTTCAGAAATGATCTCTTTTTCATCAAAAAATAAGCCTATGGCTTATGAAGCAAAATAAACTTGGATGAGTTTTATCTTGTAAAGAGAGGGCAGCAAGAAAAAGAGTAGGATGTGCCTCTCTGCTATGAAGGATAATTAATAAAATCACACCAAAATATACAAAATATGCCTCTAAAACTGAATGAAGCAGACTCTAAAGAGTTTTACATTTTAAGTAAAAATGCACTTATATAAAATTATACATCAGTTTGACTAAAATATAATCAATTTTATAGAAGAAGTATTCATTAAGTTTCATTTAAATAGCATGACGTGATTAGCTGCATAATAAATGGTAGATATTTTAATTCGGGTATACCATGTCCTTCCACCAATGAGGGTGGGCTTAAACCTGTAATTTTCCTAAAAGGCATCAACCGTATGTTCCGCTTATTTGATTATTTAATAGTATGGATCTGTCCTCATTGCCAATGAAGGATGTCTAGCCACACGCTTTAGCTTGCATAAGTAAGGGGAAATGCAGGGTGAGTTTATAAAAAGAAAAATTGAAAATGAACATTGTCTTTAGGAGACGTGGTCAATCTGTTCAAGAACATTTTCTCCCTTGGTCAAGTGAGAAGCTGAAAGAGAGAATGCTATCAGCCTCTTCCATGACTCCTAATAGAATTATGCATTACCTCAATTAAACGTGTGCTAAAGTGTTTGTAATAAACTTGGATGTGAGTTGATGATACTGTATTCACATTACATCACACAGACTCTCTTTCATTAGGCACGATTCAAAACATTTTTTTGGACATTAGATGCCATACAAGTTTTTCTTCTCTGACAGACTGTAGCTTTTAATCTTATGGACATGAAATGATAGAAAATTGTTCCCCTTTCCCTTTCTACTTTAAACCTAAGTGATAAATTTCCAACTACCTTTAAAAACTACAGGTCCTTCTGAAACACATTTTAGTGTGCTGGTTTACTTTAGCTTCATTTCTTTGTTCTATCCTAAACTCCTTTCAGTGTGATCTATGTTCCTTTGTATTCCTTTTGTATACCTAGATATTTAAAATATGCTCTAACCTATATTGGAGGAATGTTGGGTTACAAATCTTTCACCCAGCATGTAAACTCTATTTTTAGGGTTTCTACACAAAAAGTTTCTGCCATGTTTCTACCAGCTCTCCTTCCATATATTTTCCTCCAGGTTTTCCTGCGACAAAATTGCCTTTCTAAAAACCAATCCTCTGCTCACCCTCTTGGCCTGTCACATTTTCATAGAAAAATAAAGGACTGGATTTTCCAAAGATGCAACAAGAATGATCAAGTGCTGATTCACACCTAGGTATCCTGCTCCTGTTCTCCATGAATTTTAAAACTATAGTTAATTATCTCTTTCATTTTCTCTCAATCTATTGAGTAACCTTGGCACTGAGCCCCTAAATTAGTTCACAGCCTGCTTCAGCAGACACAAAACTCTCTCTCAAATGCTTGCATTCATGTGCTGAGTAGGTATTGTATTTATTTAGATCTTATTCAACAAGAGATCTTCATTGATTCACTCAAATACTTAAGTATATATTATGTGCCCAAAGGTCTTGAAATGTTGGGGGTCTGCAAGAAGACAGATATGTATAAACAGATAAATTACGTTATGGAAATAATTTGATAGAAAGAGATATGTATAAAATGCCATGGGACTCCAGGAAAAAGAACCACTATTGGTTGACCTACAACTAAGATATATAACAATGTACTGGGGCTTTGAGGGAAAAAAAAAACAAAACACCATGGGTGGTGGATAGGGTTTATACCATATAACTAAAGGAAAATGAAAAGAGAGAAGATAAAGAGAAAACAAGATAAACGGAAAGGTTTTCTTCTTCTTAATATTTCTGCCACCAACTTTTGGAGTACACTGCTTGCTGATGTCCTTTCTAGCCAGTCTTATCCTTCAGCTGGCTTCTAGAGACTTCAAAAATTCAATTGTAACAAGCTGGGGTTCTCCACGCAGAAAATGACAAGCATGTAGGGAGCCAGGAGGTGAGCAAAAGATTCACAGGACTCTGCAGCCATTCTGCAGCTCAATGGTGGGGAGGGACACCAAGGCATCACCTTGGACATTATTTCCAAGTTCACATAAAGGAGGGTCGGTTCCTTCCACAATATATGAAGATGGAGATAAACCTCTTTCACAGAATGGATTATGGAAAAATTAGTGTGAGAGCCATGAAAAAGACAGAGGAGATAGCACCATGAATCTGAAGTAACTGGACATGTGAATTAGTAATCAATATAAAGAAGAGCTGAAGACAAGAAAAAGGGCTAAAAACAAGCTCATAATTTTCTACGATGGAAATGCAAGTCTTTCTTCTTCAAAAGAAAAATGTCATTGAACCATTTCCATTAAAATAAAATTGAAAGGGGCCACATGTTGCAAATAATGGTTTTAACCATGATGTCATTAACACAATAATGTGTAGCAATCAGTTGTTAAGTGCACTGCAAATTGTTCATTCCTTAACAATTATGTTATCAAATTTTGCAATTGATATATATATTTTAGTAAATAGTAGACTGTGTGCAAATTTGTCACCATATTATTGACAATGTTACTCTTACAACTGACAGCATGACTAGGAGCTAGAGGGTGGTGTGACCCCAGATTGCTAGAGTCACAGCAAGAAAAGTTAAGAAAGTGCTATCAGGTCATTTGGACAAAAGAATGTTATATGGCTGTTGGGTTTATAACAGATAAATTGGAGAAAAACAAGTCACTACAGTAAATTATTGTCTACTTACCTCAGTCACCCTCTCCAAGAACACGTATTTTAAAATGAGACAAGTTATTATATTTAAAATTACCGGTTCTGGCATTTTAGAAACTATATCAAATAATGAAGTAAAAACTAGGTTACAAACATCCTGGTATCAATTCCAACTACCATATTTTACCAAACTAAAACTCTAATTATCACTAATTCACTTGCAATCTAGTCCTCCTCCAATATACAAAATCAACAACTTCAAATGTTTCATAACTTTTTTTAACTTTCCCTAAAATTTTAGAAGATAATATAAATATATCTCTTGGAAAAGTTGAGAAAGATAGAGACACAAGGAAAAGTAAAGATGAAAATATTACCTTAATAAATGATGTAAAACACAAGATATGAACAACTGTTAAAAGAATTCTCTGTGAAATTGATAATTCTACTATCTGTACACCTGCTTATTACCTATCAGTAATTTGATACATAAACAAATAGAATAGTGTATTTAATTGGATCAATTCTTTCAGTTGTGTGCTTTTCCTTTTAAAACTACATCTGCTTTTATGTGCTGGCTTTATTTTCAGGTGGTATCACATTAGAACACCCTCATCTCTGAAGATTTTTGCAATAAGGAACTCTACCTTGGCCCTTGATCAACTGTATTCTGTGTTATGATAAAATCAGAGCCCTACATGGAACAATGTTTCCTAAATCCTATCTCCTATGCGTTGTTCATGTCAGGGAGTGTATTCCACCAAGTAAACACTAAACACTGTTTCAAAAGCATGGGATATTAAATGGAGGACATACAGTGTTGGGTGTGGGACCCCATTCAGGGCCTCAGTGCCAAGAAGAAAGAGTTCCAGAGACTAGGATAAAAATAAGAGCTTATGAGCGGGAGGATCCCTCTGCAGGCCATTAAGCAAGAGCCTGGAATAAAACTGTTGACACCATGGACCATGGTTGGTTTTACAGGGAACTCACGAGGAAGTGAAGGACATGAAATAATGATAATTATAATAACAGCAGCAAACACTTCTACTGAGCCAGGCACTACACTCTGAATGTTAATTCTGTGCTTGAAGATACATTAACACACATAATCCTCAAAATATCCCGACGTAGTAGATGTTGGTCTTTTCACAATTATATAGATGAAGAGACTGGGTGCATTGGCTAGAAAACTCATCCAGGTTACACAGCTCATGAATGGCAGAGCCCAAGCTAAATGCTGTGATGATATGCTCTTTTACTACAACTCCAAGTTAAGTCTCTAATGACTATTTCCACTGGAAACTGCCAAGACCTTAGTAGTCCCTCCATGGAGGTAAGCATGGGCATGGCAGGAACACAGCTGAGGGAGGCTAAAAGACCCGAGGTGTGGCACAGCAGTTGCCAAGTGGTTCCCTTCACAGAAGGGGGCAAGAACACACCCAAAAAAATTGGCAGCAGGCACCAAGGCTCTTTCCACCGGACATGATCCCCCAAGGAAAGGGGCCCGGCACAGTTGGATGAGCGAATAGGCAAGCCTCCTTTGGAAAGAGCACGCAATCTGCGCCAGCCTTCATGTCGCCCTGGGTGTGGCACTTGTGCCCTCAGGCAGAGGGCCTCATGCCACACTCCGGCGCAGATTTCTCCCCAGAGCCATGGACAGGGATTAGGAAGGCCAGACCTTCCCAACTCCAGAGAGGAGGCTGGGACCTGTTGTGGGAAGGGATTGCCCAGTAGGGCCAGTAGGGCCCTGGCTCCCTAGCCCTGCAGTGCCATACGTCTGTCTCGGCACTTCTGACTTCAAGAGCGTTTCCTACACCTGGCCTGGCTACACTCGCAAAGTGCAGGCATGGGGTGAAGCCATAGCTTTGTCTTTCCAGGAAGAAATGAGCCACGGGACAAAGCAGCTGGCCAGGCAGAGCCTTGAGCTTGAAGCCCAGTACACCTGTGGCCATAAAGGCCAGAGCAATGCTTTCAAGCAAGGGAATCGGCCTTCAAGCTGAGTGGGAGTGGGGGAGGAGAGGGAGACAGCAGCTGAAGCCAAGTCCAGAAGGGCGGCAATGGAACAGCTGCAGCTGGGTGGCGCCAGCCGGTCAGTCAGAGTCTGCCGGGTGGGCGGGGCCTTCACTGAGGACCCCCGAGGCCAGCCCTAGGCCCCGCTGATCATGCACGCGCCCTTGGCCTGTACGGGGGTGTGGGGGGTTGAACCCAAGCCCACAGGGCTCCTGGAGCAGTCAGAGAAAGAAGGGCCCATGGGAGAGGTAGTGAGGTGGGCAGGGCGCAGCACCTTACTCTCCTCAGTTCCCCGAGGCAGGGAGAGAGAGAGAAAGACAGAGAGAGAGACAGAGAGAGAGAGGGAGAGAGAGAGAGACATCTGAGCTCTGAGTCGCTGCCTCCACCGCTGGCTGGTGCCAACTGACACGCCATCCCACTTCCGCCTACCACCCCCACGCCCGCCCCGGGGCCAGCCACACCACAGACAGGCCTGTTCCTGGTTACCTCCATGCTGGCCCTTCCGGACCTGACCCCAGTGCAGGGGAAATGGTTCAGACAAGCCTTTACATGTTCATCTACATGACAATGGCCTTCTTCCCCTCTCCCATCCCCCAGGCCCACCCAAGACATATACCTTTGTCATTAGCTCAGGAGAGGATGCAAGATGAGAATCTCTGCCCTGTGTGGAGAGACTCAGTTTCCCGGGTTTCTCCCATGGACACATGTTCTTCAGCTGGGTCTGATTTTCTCCAGCCAACCTGTTTTGTTAAGGATTTGGCCAGCCATCAGAACCTGAAGGGAAAGTGTGGAGAGGGAGTCTCTCTCTGCCCCCAACAGCCCTGAGCTGGGTCGGTGCCTCAGACCTGGCCAGGGGCAGCCCACACCCCGGCGCCCTCTCACGGGTCATCCAAGCGCAGGCTCGGTGCCAGGCCCACCTCACTCGCCACTGCCACGACCATCGTCCTCCCTCAGGAGGCCTGGGCAGGACAGGGACCCAGGTGTGGAAGGCCTCCAGATCTCAGGTCTGGCACACTGCTTGGCAGGCTGCTTCCTCCTCTGAAGGGGCCCAGCACACGCCCCAGGAGACTTGGCAGCTGTACCCAGGGCTATGTCCTCCACAACTCGTCCCCTTGGAAGGGGTCTGGCCCAGGTGCCAGGTTTGGCTGGTTGGCCAGCCTCCTTTGGAGGAAGCAGCGAAGCCAAGCCAGGCTTGCAGTGGCCCTGCGCGTGACACCTGCGACCTCAGGCAGAAGGCCTCACGTGTGCCCTCCCTGGCGGATTTCTCCTTGGAGCCGTGGTCTGGACACTAGGAAGGCCAGGCCTTCCCGACTCCAAGGAGGAGGCTGGGACCTGTCGCCAGAAGGGCTTGCCCACTTGGCCCTGGCTCCCTAGCCCTGTGGTGCCATCTACCTGTCTCTGCCCTTCTGACTCCACAGAGCCTTTCCTACACCTGACCTGGCTGCAGACACAAAGTGCAGAGGTGGGATGAGGCCATGGTTTTTTTCTTTCCAGGAAGAAAGGAGCCCCTGGATGAAGCAGCTGGCCCAGGCAGATCCTTGAGCTTGAAGCCCAGTATGCCTCTGGCCATCAGGGCCAGAGCAATGCTTCCAAGGAAGGGAAGCGGCCTTCAAGCTGAGTGGGAGTGGAGGAGGGGAGGGAGACAACAGCTGAAGCCAAGTCCAGAAGGGTGGCGATGGAACAGCTGCAGTGGGGAGGCGCCAGAGGTCTGCCCTCGCCGGTCAGAGCCTGGCGGGTGGGTGGGACCTTCACTGAGGACCCTTGACGCCAGCACTAGACCCTGGCGGTCGCGCATGCACCCTTGGCCAGTGCGGGGGTGTGGGGGTTGAACACAAGCCCGCAGGACTCCCAGAGCGGTCAGAGAAAGAAGGGCCCATGGGGGATGTAGGCGAGGTGGGCAGGGTGCGTCACCTTCCTCTCCTCAGGTCCCCGAGGGAGAGAAAGAGAGAGAGAGAAAAAGAGAGAAAGAGAGAGAAGGAGGGAGAGAGAGAGAGATCCATGACCTCTGAGTCGTTGCCTCCACTGCTGGCTGCTGCCAACTCACACGCCATGCCACTTACACCCACTGCCCCCACGCCTGCCCCAGGGCCAGCCCCACCACAGAGAGGACGGTTCCTGGTCACCTCCGTGCCAGCCCTTCCGGACCTGACTCCAGTGCAGGGGAAACTGGTCAGACAAACCTTTTCCTGTCTCTCTGAATGACAATTGTCTTCATCCCTTCTCCCATTGCACAGGCCCACCCACGACATCCACCTTTGTCATTAGCACAGGAGAGGATGCAAGATGAAATTCTCTGCCATTGTGGCGAGAGACACAGTTTCCCGGGTTTCTCCCACGGACTCATGTTCTTCAGCTGGGTCTGGTTTTCTCTAGCCAACCTGTCTTGTTAAGGAATTGGTCAGCCCTAAGAAGCTGCAGGGAACGGTCAGAGGGGGATTCTCTCTCCCCCTTTCCTCCCCTTCTCTCTCCCCCTCCAGGTTTGCAGGAGGTGATTCCCCTCTCCTCCTCCCTTGCTGAGATATTTTCCCTCGGAACAGACAGTTTTCTTCTCTTCTTCCTTTCTCTCGCATCTCTCTCCAGGGCTCCTTGCTACTCCTTCATTTATTTATTTATTTATTTTTAATTTTTGTTTATTGCAGTAACATTGGTTTTTAACACTGTATAAATTTTAGGTGTATATCATTATGCTTCTATTTCTGCATAGATTACATCGTGTTCACCACTCAAATACCAATTACAAACCATCACCACTGCTTTCTAATCATTGGTTTGATTTCCTGCTTGACCAAACAGTTATTCATGAGAGTGTTTATTGGCTTATAAATTGTCTGATTTGCTTAAGATATGTTGGCAGTTAATGAGCATTTTTGCGTGCAATTTGGTTAAGGAACTGGATTTCAATTCTGCCCGTTCCTCTGATGAGCTACTGAGTCAGAATATCTGTGGTTGGCCATGTATCTCTCTTCTGGCAGCTTCAGGAATTGATTACTATGTCGAAATTGCTTGCTGAACAAGGATAGGACCTTATTTTGTAATAATATGCTTTCTTTGCTTTGAAGTAGGGTGTTTGATATTTATATGCAGGCACGTGTGTGTGTATGCTCCAAACATATTTAATGATAAATCAAGATTAACAATATATATGATTCTTATATTGACTTTTTTTGGACAAATACTGAGAAGTTAATTGAATACTCTTACTTTGGTTGTAGTTAAGTTCACTTTACTTCATATTTTTAAAATCCTTTTTTAAAAATGTGATACTATAATTGAACATATACATTTTGACTGCTAACCACCTTTTAGTCCCTAAATATTTTGCCTTCAGATATGTGTACATTATACACATTCATATATAAAAGTTTCATATTAGTTGTGGCTTTACTTTTGTGAACACGTGTATGGAATATCACTGACTATCTCCTTTCTTTCAACATCTATGTTCAGTGTTAGTTTCCTATGTCTTCGTGGAATGTAGAGTAACAGTCAATATTGAAAAAGTGATTTAAGTAACTTCAGTATAGTATAACTGCTATATGTAGCATTATCTCTGTGGTTCTATTTTTAAATTTTGTACTTTGCTTTTTTTCTTTTTTCCTTGTTTTGCTCCATTTAAAGTAATTTTCCTTAGTAAACTTTTCTCCACGATATTGGATATATACATATTTTTCACATTCTATTTTAGAATTTTTTTTTTCTGCTGAGGAAAATTGGCCCTGGGATAACATCCATGACCATGTTCCTCTACTTTATATGCGACACCACCACAGCATGGCTTGATGAGCGGTGCAGAGGTCCGCACCCGGGATCTGAAGCCATGAACCCTAGACCACCAAAGCAGAGCGTGCAAACTTAACCACTATGCCACCTGGGTGGCCGCTATTTTACAATAATTTTAATTTGAGAAATAAGAAGAACCCAGAATCTGAAGTCTTGCCTCACTGCCTCCTCAATGTTAGATGAAAAATTAATTAGTATTTTACTTCTTTTCTTTTTCTCCAAATCCAGTGTCTCTAAGTATAGATTAAGCTCTTGGTTCAGGATGGTTTTAAATTTCATGCACATTCTTTAAAGTAGTTTGTGTTTTGCATTTTTTAAAAATCACATTAACACAAAGTACTGAGACAATTGTTCTAATTTTTCAGTGTTCACTTATTTGGTACGGTGTTTTTTTTTGAAACCCGTCAACCTCAAACTTGATTATGGATCTGAATTATCTGGAAGGCTTGTTAAAACACAGAAGGTTTGTTGGAAAACACCCCAAACATTCTGATTCAGGAGGTCTTGGGTGGAGACTAGCATCTACAAATTGTGATTCAAAGCTCCTGTGCCTAACATTCCTTATTTTTTTTTCATTTCAGAGGCAGTAAAATCCGTATCTGAGTGTGCTGGCTGTCCCTACCCAAGCCTTTGATTTTTCACAGGTGTTATGCCACAATAATCTTCTTGTACTCCTAACTCCACCTCAGCATTTGGAGGCCCCAACTGACACAAAAGTGTTCTTCATTTTTCCTCTAAAGGGGTGCTTTATCTTCAGAAATGTGACAAAATCTGCAATAAGTTTAATGTGGATGCTGTTCTCTGCTCTTTAGAAATTGCAATTTATTTATACAACACCTGCACCATTCTTCCTTGTTCTCAGTATTTAATGCTCTAACATTGGAAACACATGGGGCTTCTGGACATTCTGGACACTCTCCCTTCTCCAAGTTTAATTGATCATATCACACCTGAACTAAGTTGAACTAAAGTTGGCCATATCATGGTTTGTCACATGATGATCAGGTATATTTGTAGTATGTGTGCACCTCACAGAAACAGAATGTTCCTGAAGTGTGCATCTCAATGATTCTTCTCCTAAAACTTGATTAAATATGTTCTAAATAGAGCTTCTTAGTTTCAGTTAAATGTACCTAATCCATACATACATTACTGTAAAATTTTCTATATCTTAAACTTATTTTGTTGAATAGCATGTAAATTATTTCTATACCCCCAAGCTCACACGTTTGGTTTTAAAATTTATTTTCTTTTCAAGTTAAATAAAGAATTTTTATTAAAAGAAAGAAATGCAAAGAAGTATCCAAAAGAATGAAATACTAGGAGTATGGAGGAGTAGATACCTCAAAGGAGTTTCCCTCCAAAAAACACTATCTTCCATAAAATATAATGTTATTGTATTCTTGAGTTCACATGATATAAGCCAAGTCTCAAAGGACAGAAGAAGGAAATTGTAAGCACTAGACAAATTTGGATTCACCCAGTGGTCAAAGGCCAGTATGATCCTCTAATGAAAGGATTTGTCTTTGAGTCACCAGTGACTTGAGGGAATGAATCTGGGACTCACAGATTAGTTGTGAGTCACACAAAAAAGGCACTTAACTTGGTGTCATCTCACATGACTGTGAGCAGAAACCAGTGACATACTTTTCTGGAGGAAAGAATCTAAACTAAAGCCTTACATTCTGTACACATTAAAATCAGACAAATATGAGCTCATAATCAAAGTTCTCCAAACAAATAAGGAATACATGCCATTGTCGATAAGAGTCATAAGACATAAGAAAATTAAAAGTAAAACAATAGATTTAAACACTAAAACCTTCACTATTAGACTTACCAACTTCAAGATATAAAATAACTGTGCATAAAAAGTGGAACAACAAAAAATGGAATAACAAAATCAAACAGGAGACTCTAGAAATGATCTGACATATTTGGCAAAGTGCCTTATAGAACTTTAAGAGAGGAAAAATACATAACTGTTGAGTTTTAAAACTTCATAGATGGGTTCTACAACAGAAGAGAGAATAGAAAACCAAATTTGAATTCTGAACGAAATAGAATGCAGCATAGAAAGACAAGGAACTAAAAAACATGAAAGATAATTTCGATATGGATATGATGAGAGAGAGTAAAGAAAAAGGAGAAATAAATTACTGTACAACAAAAACAAGTGAGTCATGAGGGTAAAACTGAAAGTTAAAGGGTCTATAAATTTCTCAGGAGATGAGAAACTATATCCACTTCAGGCAATGTGGACTGGTGGTAAAACAGAAGTAGAGAATATAATTCTCACCCAAATAGAGGAGATACAATAGAATATGGAAAACCAGTATAAATCAATAAATTTTAAAGATAAATGACATAATAAAACTTGTGGAAAAAATAGAAGGAAAACATAGTGAGAACAAAAGAAGGATATAAATAATCACAACAAATGTAAATGGAATACATTCTCGAGTTAAATACAGATTGTTAAATTTGATGCGACAATGATAAATTTAGCTATATCTTGTTTACAAGTCATGTGAAAACTAAAAAACATGAAAAACTAGAAATTCAAAGCAGAATAGAAGATATAAAGATATGTTAGGAAAATATCAGTCAAAAATCAACCCAGGGTAGCTATAATAATATGAGATAAAACAGATGAGGGAAAAAGCATCATTAGGAATTAAGTGGTTAAACCCCAATGGTATATAAGTTCAACTTATCATGAAGATATAGTCGTTGTACTACACACGATGTCATGTGAAGATAATATAGCCTCAACTAGGAAAGGAAGGAGGAGAAGGAAGTGGAGGAGAAGGAGAAGAAGGAGAAGACAAGAAGAAAAATCGGAGGAGGAGGAGGAGGAGGAAGTACAGGAGAAGGATGCAGAGGAAGAGGAGAGGGAGACATAATATATCATCATAGTGAAGAATTTCAACTTTCCTCTGAGACAAAGAATAACATATATCTAATAATAGAGTATTTGAAAAACAAATTAGCAAGTTGGATTTAATGGATACACATCGAACCCTATACCCAAGAAGTGAAGAACACCTATTCTTCACAAGGACAGTGGGAGCATTAACAAGCAGTGAGCATGAACTAGGGTACTAATCAATCCTCAAATAATAGAACACTTGAAATAAGTACAAGTGACTGCTCTATTTTATTGTTCATGCTATTACAAATCCCAGGCAATAGAAATGCAGAGAATTTTCTTTGGCTTAGGTGCTATTTGTGTGTAGAATGTCTGTAGAAAAGATGAAGACAATATGGGCTATCGGGAATAGGTACCGTTAAAGATGTTAATGGTTAATTTTAATTTTATATTTTTAAAGTAAGAAATGGATGAGAAGCTTTTTAAACTTTACAGTGCTCTCTCTCTTAGATTCCTAAGTGTTTCTAGTCCCTTCAGTCCTTCTTGATTCTTTCAATTGTTCCTGCCTGTTGATGATTCCTCCTTCATTGGATCTCTGAAGTTCACCTTAGTTTCCTGGTTTTGATGGTGGCAGACGCACAGGTTTGAGGGGACAGAGGTTTAGGCAATTTGATTGACAGCCTTCTGTTGCACCATTCTCAACGTGCACATGTCATGCGTCTATGCTTGTCAGGTATCTTCCAGTTGCAACTATTCTTCCTCCCCAGGGCTTTCTCCAATCTCATGCTAATATTGTTGCTCTTCTAGGAAGGATTTTATGGTGTGCTCATATAAACAAGCATTTTGGATTCTGAACCAAAGAGCCATTTACAAGTCTACTCTGAATGTGATCTGTTTTTCCATTCATTGTACTTTCTTCTGTGTATTTAACCAGTTTCTTTCATGAGTGTGTAATTCAGTAAGGACGTTCCACAGCTGGAGTCATGTGATTTTCTTTACTTATAAATTCTAAGGCTTCAGGAGTGCCATCTGTTGCCACAGACATTCGAATCAATAGCAAATTCATTTTAATAAAGTCATTGTATTGCATTTGAAGGAAATCATTTTGAGTATTTTCCCTAAGGATCCTTATCCCTCTATGCAGGTTTCAGTACAAGAACTACCAGTATGTTCTTGCCTTGGTTTTTGCCATTGAGGAAATCAACAGGAACCCTCATATCTTGCCAAACATATCTCTGGGATTTGATCTCTATAATGCCCTGCTCAGTGAAAGGAGGACATTGGAGAGTTCCCTGATTTGGCTCTCAGGGTTGGGCAAGGACATCCCTAATTACAACTGCAGGAGAGAGAGTAAGTCTCTAGAAGTCCTTACAGGAACTACCTGGGCAATTTCTGCAGAGATTGGAACACTGCTGGAACTGTACAAATTTCCACAGGTAAGACTGGGTGGGATGGGGAGAGATGAAACCACGTCTCCTTTGGTGCCATTCTCAGGGGCCTAAAAAGGAATAACGGAGGAGACTGGGTTTGTGCATCTCTCCAAGGATATGGTCTCAAAGGGTCCGTGTACAGGACCTTGATCGAGTATGACATTTCCTTTATTTGGAGTAGAGAGAAGGTTGAGGGGGAGGGAAACAAAGCAGTTTCCTGGAACTCTGACTGATCTTATTTTATAGAAAGCTTTCAGGGAGTGGAAAATGATAAGAAAATGAAATGAGCAATTGTCCCCTTCTACCATTCCAGGTGTTGCTGAACCGACTTCAGGACTGAGAGTGTGATTTTTGCCAATCCCCTTCCTCATATTGCTTCCAATTGTCGTTTCCTTTTAGCTTACCTTTTGTCCTTTTGATCTTACCCTGAGTGATGAATGAGCAGTTTCCATCTCTCTATTAGATGGGCCCCAGGGACACATCTCTAGCCATTGTCATGGACTCTTTGCTGCTTCATTTCAGTTGGAGCTGGGTGGGTCTGGTCATCTCGCAAGACAAGAAAGGTGTTGTGTTACTATAAGACTTGAGAGGAGAGATGGACAAGAATGGAATCTGTGCAGCCTTTGTGGAAAAGTTTCCCGTGACTGAAAGGTCATATTACTCAAGGACATGGCCATATGATTTGCAAGTAGAGGAAACAGAAGGGAATGTGGTTATCATTTATGGTGATGCCAACTCTCTCATAAGCTTGAGCTTTTCTACTTGGGAGTATTTAGTGATATGGAAAGTCTGGGTCACGACATCAGAGTGGGATTTTATCCACAGTGAGAGAGATTTCATCCTCGATTCATTCCATGGGACTCTCATTTTTTCACACCACCATAGTGAGGTCCCTGGCTTTGGAAATTTTATCCAGACAGTTAACACTTCCAAAGATCCAGAAGACATTTACCTCACTATGTTGTGGTTTCCCTTTATTCCTTGCACGATTTCTGAGTCTTACTGTAAAACACTGGAGAATTGTCCACCTAATGCCTCCTTAGGATGGCTGCCTTGGCAGATTTTTGACACAAGCATGACTGAATGGAGTTACAGTATGTAAAATGCTGTGTATGCTGTGGCCTGGAACCTTCACAAGCTGTTTCTTCCACATGCAGAAATGCAGCCAATGCAAAGTGGGGAAGGTTTGGTGTTTTGTCCCTGGCAGGTAAAGTCTCTTCAACTTAACAGAGTGTACACTCGTAAAAGTGACTTTCTTATGGTTCCACAGGTGCTCAAACCAAGCAGTTAGGATTCTTTCTCCAAGAAAAGAACAAGAGTTTCTATACTTGTTTCACTATCTAGGAGGTATATCTAGTCCTGGATAGTAAGTCATCTACAAGAAGGTTCTAGTGGCAACGAGGAAGTGAGCTATGAGTCAATATCAATGCTTTGTGTTACAAAGGATCCCAACATCCTTCTTGCCTAACGTTTCAATAGGGAATATCCTGTCTTCTCCCATGAAGCTCCTCAATGACAAGAAGAGAACTTGTCCTTTATGTGCCTATCTGGTGCTGAACATCATAGTGAATACTTTACATAAATGATCTCATTTAATTCTGCAACAACTTTAAGTATTGCTAACATCATTTTGCAGATTGATGGTCTGGGAAAATTCAGAGAGTGCATGAGGGTGGCTAGATTGGACCTTGTACTCGAGATTTGTCTGAATCTTATCACCACTGATCATCTTGATATTCTTGTCTTAAGGCATTTTCTCTTGAAACTAACTGACATTTTAGAAACATTATGATATTTTAGTTCTCCATATGATTTCCTTTACTTTACTTCATTGGATACTTGTAATAAAGGTAAATTATGAAGCACGGATTACAGACAATGAAAGGCTGTCCCCAATTCAGGGTTTTTCTCTTTAACACCCGGGCCCACTTCACCACAGGATGATGTGTCTCTTTTAGCTGCACCTCTTTCTGAGGAACATAGAACTTAACAATCCTGATGGTGACTCAGTGAATTTGGCTGATGAAGGAAAATCAGATTCAGAGTAAAAAATTCTCAGCTTTTGGAATTTTCCCGAAGGTCTTGGACTTAAGGTGAAAGTAGGAGAATATTCCCAACAGGCTCCACGTCGTCAAGAATTGTCTTTATCTGAGACGATGATTGAGTGAGACACAGGAATTACTGAGGTGGGTTGAACCCAATCACAATTACTTACACCACACACGAATAACCAAAATCTTGTTGGGGTTTTGTGTCCCCTAAGAGCTTCATCAAGGGCCACATATGGGAATTTAACAATTCACTTCCAACTGAAGTAATTTTTTTATTTACCAACAATCCAAGATGGAAGCAAGACCTTCATAAGCAAAAGATTGCAAGTTGCTGAAGGTTCAGATGGTGGTTAGTAATTTTTAGGAATAATTTTTTTTTTTAAATTAAGTTATGTACATGTTTTCTAGAGATAATGTTATTGCACACATAGTACACTACAGTATAGTGTATACATAACTTCTTTATGCACTAGGAAATCAAAAAATGGTGTGACTCACTTCATTGCAATATTTCATTTATTGTGGTGCTCTGGAAACAAACCCACAGTATTTCTGAGGTGTACCAGTGTTTGATATCATACAATAAGCATGGCGTCCAAACAATGAATTGGATTTAGATATTTCAAGATTAAGTTTGTTAAGGCCCAATACTCTAAAACACTCTAGTTACTTGAAAATTAGGCAAAAGTCACAGCTGTTACCAAGTGTTATCTGATTTTCTCCAGACTCCACACTCTGTATGCAGTGAGAGTTGCAGTCCGGGATTCAGGAAGAGCCCTCAAGAGAGCAAGGCTGCCTGTTGTATTGCTTGCATTCCCAGCACAGAGAATGTGATTTCTAATGAGATAGGTGAGTATATGCCTTGCAGCGACATTCTACACTTCAATTTTTTTTTTAAGGGAAACATTTGTCCTGAGCTATCTAACATCTGTTGCCAATCTTGTTCTTTTATTATTGTCCCCAAAATTGTAGTACATAGTTTTATATCCTAGTTGTAAATCATTCTAGTTCTTCTATGTGAGCCACCACCACAGCATGGCAATTCACAGAGAGATGGTGTGCTTTCATGACCAGGAAACCGACATGGGCCACCGAAGTGGTGAGCACTGAACTTTCACCACTAGGCTATCAGGGCTGGCTCTCCACCTCTCTTTTGTATGCACCGTTCTCTCAAAGAAAAGGAAAAGCTCTGATGAAGACTGCAGGGTCAAAATGTTGCCTTCCTCCATTTAGTAATTTAACTTTTATAGCCAATAAGATTTTCTCCCAAAATGATACACTCTCTCTCTACCTTGAACTAGCTTGCTTGTCTCATTTTAGCATCTTTGCAGGCATTATGATCTTAAGGAAACCGTTTATGAGCACTCCACAGTAACTAACTTAAATCTCTCTCATGGAATCTAACACATGGTATTGTAACTCCTTACTTTTAATCTTCTTTAAAGCTACATTTAGATCACATTGAACAAATCCTTATTTTTCCAGTGCCTGATGTTGTTCTTGGCACAGAGCAGGAGCTCAGAAAGGTTGTGTTTGATTTAAGAAGTAAGTATTTCCATGGTGTACAATGAGCTTATGGTACAGCTTGGTTTCTGATCTCCTCGAGTTCACAGGTGAGTAGGGGAGACAACATGCAGTGATGCAAATTCAAGGTGGTGACATAGGGCTGCAATATAGGTACACAGAGACCCATGGGATGAAATAAGTGATAGTATATATGTTTGTGGGGAGGGAAGTGTCATGGACTTCTTCATAGAGGCAGTAGCATTAGTATTATATCAGACTAATGAAAGCGGATTAAATTCTTGGTGGAATTCTTAGAAATGGCAGAAACTGGCAAATTAACCATGCATTTAATATTCTAGGGAGCTGAGAAAAGGTTCAACATGACTAGAACACAGACAATGTGGGTTTGTGAGTTGGGTCATGAAGCAGAAGAGGGACAGAAAACCAAAACTGAAGATTTTTCATACAATAATTAACATCTTGGAATTACTCAGATTTATGATATTAAACGGTGCAATGCTGGAATCCCCTCAATGTTGGCTTTATCTAATTTTATTTTTGTGATTGATATGAAGCTTAATTTCACAACATCTTTTGTATAATTTCAATTTTTTTGAAATGTACTGAGATTGATGATATAGTCTGGCATATCGTCAATTTGGATAAAGCTTCCACGTGCACATTTGGCATGTGGTAAGTTTGGGTATATGTTCCATATGCACATCTAAAGAACACTACGTCCACTAACTTCAATTCCTACATGCTTGGAGATTAATAAATACACTTGTAAACAACCGATGATTAACGAGTAAACTATGATGGAAATTAGAATGTATTTCCAATTAAAAATACTATTCATCAAATCTTAAGGGGTGGAGTTAAATCTATCCTTAAAGAGAAATATATAATCCTAGATTATATATATTTATATATTATTGTGTATATTTAAATAAAGAAAGGTTGAATTTCTAAGTTCTAAGCATTCATCACAAACTAGAAAAAGAGCAGAAAAGTAAACACAAGGAAAAGAGAAAACACAAAATGATAAATATTAGAGGAAGTGTTAACAAAATAAAAGACAAATATCAAAAGGTTAAATAAAACTAAATTAGATTCTAATAAATGACAAATATGCTCAATAAAATCCTAGTACCTGTGTTCAAACAAAGAGAAAAATTACAACAAAATAAAACCAAGGTTGAAAAGGGAGTAATCTGTGCAGATCATATGGAAAATTTTTAACATGAAGAAAACATAAATATCATGTTGATACAATGAAAATTTAGAGGAAATTCACAAATTTCTATGCAAATAAAAGTGACCAAACTGCCTCAAGAAAAAATGAAATATCTGAATATTGCCATACCTATTACAGAAATTGAGACCATCCTTTAAAATATTTCTGCAATATTTTATTGTAAGCTATTTATTTGGTGCAAAGATGATGAATCTGCCCAAATATTCAAGAAAAAAATAATATACATCTACTCAAACTCTTCCAGAGAATAGGAAAAACTGAAAACTTTTTGACTCACTTTGAGAGACGAGATTAACATTGGTACCAAAATCTAACAAAATCATTGTAGGAAAGGAAATTACAGGCCACTCTCTTTCTTGGATTAAATTCATTTATCCTAAAAAAAAAATCAAATCAAATCAAGGTTCCAAATCTAGCCATATTTTATAAGAAGGACATATCATGACCAAATTAGGTTCATGCAATGTAATTCAGTACACTAACCTCTGAAAAAAGAGAAATAATAATCTCAATAACTGTAAGAAAAACTAGTAAAATTAAACACCTATTCATATTTTAAAACAAACAACAACAACAACAGAAAAAACAGTTACCAAATAAGGAACAGAAGGAAACTCTCTTACTCCCATATACAGTATTCACAGAATGGAACTTTATCTTACACTGTTGAAAGCAAGATTAAGAGAAGAATGTTCAACATCACTGCCTCTATAAGCCGTTTTGCTGGAGGTCTTGCCTGATACAATATTGGCAGGAAAAGAAATAAAAGGAATAATTTACTTCAAATGAAGTAGTAAAATTGATGTTATCTTAAGATGATATTATGGTATAAATGTAAAATCCATATAAATTAAGATATTAACTGAGTTTATTGGTGGCTGAATACAAGGTTAATATAGAAAGTTTTGATTCCATCTACCCGTCATAAGCATTCAAAATTTAAATTTTAAAAAATGACGTTTACAACATCTTAAAGTATGAAGTACCTAGAAATAACTTTAATGAGACTTTCAAAAGATTTCTGTCCATAAATTTATAGAACAGCATTTAGAAAAATGGAGGAAGACTGAACGAAGTGGAGGGATAAATCAAATTCGTGACTGAACAGACTCAAAATTCTACAGATATCAAAACTGTCCAAATTAATCTACAGCTTCCACAAAATTGCAGCTAAAATGATGACCCGTTCTGTGGAAATTACAATTGATACAATTCTTATGGAAATGATAAAGGAAAAACTTAGCTACGAAAATCTTGAAGACAATGAATAGAGTGGGAGGACTTACCCTACCTGACATCAAGTATTATAGCATCACAATAGAGGAGGTTCATCAAGAGGATAAACAAGAAAATCAACGGAACCAAATGGTAAGTTCAGATACAAGCTGCTCATATAGGGTCTCACGTATAGACGTCTGATTTACAAGGAAACACTGAGGAGGAGTGGGAAAATGAAAGACTTTTCAAAAAACCATGTTGGGTAAATTGGCTGTCTTCATGAAGAAGACAATGACTCGCCAACCCTAACTCACACCATCCACAGAAAACGTTATCAGGCAGATTGTAGTTCTAAACGTGAAAAGTGAGAGAATTTAAAGGGACGTAAAGAGGAAGGAGCAATGCCCCTGTAGAAGGTATGTATTGCTACCTGCAGGGATGAGTGGGCACGGAACAGTTTCAAAACCACATGAAGATTTGGGAATCTTAAAAATCAGAGCAGAGGTAGTAGAGGTAGGCAAGACCAAGGTTATACAGTCTTTTTGGTCTTCCTAAGAGTTTGTCGGATTTTTTAATGGAGGATAAACATGATCCCACTTACATGTAGAAGTATCACTTGTGATGCAGGACAAGGGCAGGGAACCAGAGTAAAAGGATCTTATGATAACATAGGAGAGAAGTGACGAAAATATTAACAGAAGTGGTGGAAGTGAAATCAAGATGAAATGTTTTGGAGATCATTTTAGATGGTAGAAAGGGTCTCATTTTGACACTGCCAAGGAGTGAGGTCTATGACTTGGTCATCTGTGTTTCCCTAGAATGCAGCATATTATCTGCCTCATGGAGGTTTTCCAATAACTGCTTGCTCATTGAACTAGTAAATCTAGGCCATAGCTTACAGGGGTATAGCTCAGAGAGACAGGGAGGACATTTGGTTTTCTGCTAAGAAAAAAGTGCTTTCATGAATATGCAAGATAAATACTGAGAAGGATAATAGCTTTGTTTACTTAACCAGAAAGAAGATGGGCAGTATTAACTGGCAATGGTTCTCTGCAGAGCATTCTGTTATTTGGTGCTTGGAGCAACAAAGGAAGACAATTGGCTAAACTTACCCAATGCCTTCTTTGGGGGCATGCGAATGAGAGAGAATTACTGAACCTGGGTTGAGGAAACTTTGCATCTCTCCCCAGACATGGATCAGTGTGTGAAGTGTTCAGATCATCAGTATGCCAACAGAGGGTGTGATTGCTGCCTCAAAAAAGCTGTGACCTTTCTGGCTTATGCGGACCCCTTGGGGATGGCCCTGGCCTGCACAGCTCTGTGCTTTTCTGTCCTCACAGCTGTGGTTCTGGGGGTCTTTGTGAAGCACCAAGACACTCCCATAGTCAAGGCCAATAATCGGACTCTCAGCTACATCCTGCTCATCTCCCTCACCCTCTGCTTCCTCTGCTCCTTACTCTTCATTTATCGTCCCAAGACAGCCACCTGCAGTCTTCAACAAATCACATTTGGAGTTGTAGTTACTGTGGCTGTTTCCACTGTATTGGCCAAAACTATGACTGTGGCTGTGGCCTTCAAGGTCACTGCACCAGGGAGAAGGATGTGGCAGTGGTTGGTGTCAGAGGAACCTAACTTCATCATTCCCATCTGCTCCTTTATCCAGCTTAGTCTCTGTGGAATCTGGCTGGGAACCTCTCCTCCCTTCATTGACACAGATGCATACTCTGAACACCGCCACATCTTCATCGTGTGCAACAAGGGCTCGGTCACTGCTTTCTACTGTGTCCTGGGATACCTGCACTCCTTGGCCCTGGGCAGCTTCACTGTGGCTTTCCTAGCCCGGAACCTGCCTGACACATTTAATGAAGCCAAGATCCTGACGTTCAGCATGCTGGTGTTCTGCAGTGTCTGGGTCACCTTCCTCCCCGTCTACCACAGCACCAAGTGCAAGGTCATGGTGGCCGTGGATGTCTGCTTCATCTTGGCCTCCAGTGTGGGGCTATTAGGCTGCATCTTTGCTCCAAATTGCTACGTTATTTTCCTAAGGCCAGAGAGAAACACATCAAATGTGTTAACGAATTAAACACATTCAGCGAGAAAATAATCAAAATGTAAGTTATTTTCATAGGTCACAAGAACTTGTCTACACTTGAAAAATAAACTACCACATTTTTGCAGATTCACTTTAAGTACCAACTAAACTTATCTTACATCTCCACTTAACTTTTTGCTTTACGTTTGTTTTGGCTTTGTACAATTTTCCTCGGGCATTCAAATGAACAAATACAAAAACATTCATACTAATTCTCCTCTAAAATTATGTGTGAAAGATTGCGAAAATGGCCACACATTAGTCTTCTCCCACTGTCTGTTTGGTCGTAGCATCCCACGTTGACTCTGGGTAGACTTGGCCTTGTAACTTGCTTTGGCCAATGGGACATTAACAAATGACATAAACAAAGGCATGAAAAACACTTGCTCTTTGTTGGTACTTGTCCTTCTCTGTCTGCCCTTGGGAAGCCTGAGGCCATCAATATGTGAATGAGTCTAGATAGACTTCACATCTCTATTACTCCAGGTGACTACAAGTCAACAATCAGATATATGAGTAAGGCCGTCCTAGACCAGCCAATTCCAGCTGAGCCACCAATAGGTCCAGATCAAAATAACTGCCCTGTTAGCCCACAGAATCTTGAGAAAAAATAAACTATTCTTATTTGTAGCCACCGTATTTTAGGGTGGTTTGTTATACAGCAGAAGCTAGTTGATACATTATGCTACCATTTATATATGTCCTCTCATTATTTGTGTAATTATCACAGATTTCTATTTCTTTATCTAATATCGTAGACTGGAATATTTTTCTCTAGATTAAGTCACTGAAAGAAAATCAGAGACCATATCACCTTGCATTTTACTTTTTCTCCTTCTTTTCAACTAGACATTTTTAACCATATATATTAAGAATATCTTCACTAATTTTAAGATTATGGATATTCTTATATATTGTCATCCACCACTGCTATACGTGGGGGATTTTTACTTTTAATTTTCAATCACAAGTATAGTATATCTCTGCATTTAATCAGAGCTTTTACACGCTTTGTATCTCTTTATAATCTTCTTCATATAACTAATGTGTAGTTCCAATTATTTTAACTACTCTTCTTAAATAATTCATTGCTCTTAGGTATGGAATAATTATTTACATGTTTAAACTAATTCTTGCTCATGTAACAGTATTTTTGATGTTTCATATAGGAATCTAGCTTCCTTATACATTATTACACTTATTTACCAGTTCTAAACTTTATAAGTTATGTCCCACTAAATTAATAGATTTTTCTCTTCTTCTCTAATATTATTTACCTCTTATTCTTTTGATTCTCATTTTTTTATGGCTGTGGTCGCCAGTGCCACACTGAATCTCAAGTGTTTGCCAGAAGCATTTTCATCTTCTTAAGTTTAGCATAAACATCAGATAAATTCTTTGTCAGGGCAGAGCAGGCATCTAAGGGAGAAAAAGTAAAAACGTGAAGGGGAATCATTTCTGTCTGGAAATCAACAGACTTGCTTCTCTTGGCTGTTTGGAGCTGGAGATCTTATGACAACGTGGCCAGCTGAGAATCAGAGGATCTTTCTCTAGTCCCAGGCATTAGTCTTGGTCAAATCTCTCAACCTCTTTAGACCTCAGTTTCTTCAACTGTAACATGAAGAGTTGGACGAGTCTTTTTGAGTTCTGAAATCCAGTGACAACAAGATATCCTTCACCCAGATGCACTTGACAGAGACCAGAGAGAATATCCACTTGTCTTCTTCTGCATCAACATTACTATCCATATCACCCCTTAAGACATATCAAATGTCTACTTTCGCATGACACTGATAAAACAGGTTCCATACCAAATCGCTGTTCATTGGGATAACAAATCTATAGTTAATTGTTTAGAGGTAAGTATAGAGATGGGCCCTGCTTGAAACAGCAATCAACGGGCCAAAAAATATTGCTTTATTTTACAGAAAGGCTGTGGAAACACTCCCTAATACACCAGAATGCTTAAGTACTTAGAAAGTATGAAATAAATGGGAGCCTTGTATCCATGGTTACGAGCTAATAAGGATATGATTTTTAAAATTTTGTTAATGATGCCATGTGCCTGCTATGGGGCTGTTCTCTGGTGAGTAAAGAGCAGATGTATTCAAGGCCACTTTCATTCCTTTAATAAATATTTACTCAGCGCCTACTTCTTGCTGCACGATAGCACTGATCTACCCTAAGAGCATTTATATTCTAGTAGGGTGACACAGACCGTAAATAAAAAGAGAATCTTGAGGAGATCCATAAAGTTACATATACGTCAAACTTTTTACATTCTGGACTATTATTCACCCTTTCCCTTCTTTGATTGTTTTCCAGAAGTCTAATCATAGACTTGAAAACCCAGAAAGCCTTGGTTCCAAGTTACTTCTCGCAACACCCTGTTTCAAAGACGTAGTTTTTATCATCTGAGAGTATGTCTCTTTAAGAATAAGTTCCTATGAATCAGCATTATTTCATCATTTTCTTGTGAGGACCGATGATATTCTGAAGGGGAAACAAAATATCATATGGGATTTATACTTGAAATGATGTTTCCTCTCTAATTGTGTTATTTTATGTGGTGTGATTTGGGGCAAGTCAGTTACTCCTTCAGAGACTGGGGTAATAATACCCTGAAAAGCATTCTATAGAGATTAAATGAAACAAAGTATGAGAAACTGGTTTGTAAATTACGAAGCAATCAATTTCAGCTTATTTTTTCTAATAATATTTTCATTTATCCAATCCTTTTTGACTCTACCAAACCTGCCTAAACTGAGTTTTATCATTTATTCAACAATAATAATGGGTCAAAATGGTTGAATATTAGAAATTTCATATTGGTCAACTTAATTAATAGGCCATCACAATATTTAATTTGGTTATAATTACAGTTAAATTTTTCATGTTGCCTTATCATGTGCCAGGCACATTCTAGGCATCAGACATGTATTCACTCATTTAATGCTCACAACAATGCCATGGAGACAATACTATTAATCTCTATTTTATGGATGAGGAATATTAGAGGTTATATAATTGACCAAGGTCACACAGCTGGTACCCAGGCAGTCCACCTCCAAAATCTCTTTTAGGGATCCATTAGCTGTTGTTGCGCTTATGTTGTAAAAGGATCACCCTGGGTCCTGGTTGGTGAATGGACCAGAGGCGACTAAGCAAGAAAGCACATGGCTACTGAAATGATCCAGGCAAGCAATTCTGAATACAGGATTACCTTCATTTTTAAGGCTGAATAATATTCTATTGTATAGATGCCCCAGATTTTCTTCATCCTTTCACCCACGGATGCACAATTAGGTAGTTTCCATCTCTTGGCTATTGTGAATAATATTGCAGTGCATTTTGTCAAATGATTTCCTGGCACTTAGTGAGTTTGAAAAAATTCTTCTTATACATGTTAGTTACTGTAATGAACTACCGTTCTAAATGTCTAAAGTTTATATATTTGTCATTCTACAGAAATACCTTGCCTAATCATGATTTGTGTTGTTATCAGTTCATGAACGATCTAAGATTTTCGTACAAAAATTTGTTATAATGTCTTTTTTTGCATGTATTCAGGAACCTTGCATAATATGGGTATTCCCTGATGCTTTATTTTTAGTAGAGTTTTCTAGTAAGCCTTTAGGATAGGAAGTATCTTCATAGATGTGAGGCAGAGAGCAGAAAAATAATAAAGTGATTGTTATATTTAATTATATCAAAAGAAAACTGTAGTTTTGCTAAATTGTTTTTACACAGCCTTTGCTTATTTCTAAGAGTGGCACATATTTTATTAATGAAAAGAAAATTCAATAAACAATTTTAACATAAAACAATATCTATTGAGAACTTATATGAAAATTTTAGCAATATGCTGTCACCAGTTTCCTCATCTGCAAAATGGAGATTGATAATACCATCTTCCTTATGAGTTGCTGTGAGAAAACTCAAGAGTAATGTATATAAAATGCTTATCACCCTGTGGGTTGGAAAGTGATGCCTCATTCATTTTTCCTCCGGGATGATGACAGCTTTTTTAATGCATGAAGTCTGTAATTTTCAAAATACGTTCTACTGTTGTAAAGTGAATCATTTTTACAAATTCTTTGTAGAGTTAGATGATCACTTTGGAATACAAATTCAGGCTCCCGTGTGTGTGTGTGTGTGTGTATGTATACGCACATCTCTCAAATAATACTCCAAGCCTTATAATGAAAAGCTACCTTCCCCACTCTTGACTCTGGTTCCAAAAACAACAACTTTAAATTTCTTGTTGAAAATCTATATTTCTAAATTAGCTACTCATACAGCTTTTTCATTTTTCAGCTTTTGACTATTTATAGTTGCTTTCTTCTCTGAAAAAATCAGCATGAAATGTTAGTACATATGTGAAAAACATAATTCCCCTTGCCCAATATAACTATTTAATGTATTAGGATAAATCAAAATTCGATGTCTACTGTTTTATGACATAATTGTTTACCATTTTATAGCATATGAATCTTATCCAGAGATGTGCTACGTCAGATATTATGAATACATTTTCTTTCTCACTTTTTCCTTTGACCTTTTAAATGGTAAAATTTTCTTGTTTCTTTGTTGTCTTCCTATGGATTCATCACTGGTTCATCTACTTCCACCAGAAAATTAAATCTCTTCTCATTAACTTCTGATGCATGAGACAATTCATGGGCTTCAGGTTTTGCTTGAGGACATCCCTCTTGGGCTTGAACATATACACAGTCCCACATATATACAGTATGTCTGGAAGGATAGAGCAGGAAAGGATGTTTATCTCTGTGCAAAAGTAACGGGAGACAGTGGTAAAGTGAGAATATTTTATTGACTTTGCACCACTCTGAAGTTTTCCTATACATGCACTTACGACGTAGGTCTCCCTCCCCCCAGATTTTTAAAATTAAAATAGCGTTATATCCTTATCTACTGGCTTGGAACAGCAAGTTGTAGATAAATGTGAATATATGATCCAATTTTTTAATGAAATTAACAATAGCAAATGCACAAAAAATTTAGAATTCTAAGTATGGGCACATCATTCTATGAGGCTGTGTAAAGGTGGGGAAAGGAATGAAGAACAGCTGTTCAACATCCAGCTACATGTACAGTCTAGGGGTACACGGAAACCCTTGCCTCCAGCCCCACCCCTGGAGCTGATTTCCTCCCCCTGTGAAGTCTGCCTGAATTATTCCAGCCACAACCCCACCTCGTCCCGCCCCTGGAACTGGTCTCCGCCCACAACGTTCGGGTCTGGCTCCGCCCACAGCCTGGACCACGCCCACAGCCTTGTTCTGTCTCATTGCCCCGCCCACAACCTCGTCCCCGCCCACAGCCTGGTCCCGGATCACTGCCCCACCCGCACCCTTTTTCCCGCCCACAGAACCGCCTCCCAGGCCTGCTGTCACTCACAGCCTTGTCCCCGCCCACATCCCGCCCCTAGAACTGGTTCCCGCACACTGCCCCGCCCCTAGATTTTGTCCCTGTCCCTGATGCTGACCCAGCCCGCTTTCCAGCTTCTCACTCACTCTAGAAACTAGACACTTCCCCCAAGCCTGGGGTGTGCAGCCTCGCCCCGCCCACCGCCCATCCCGCAGCCCCCAAACGTTTGTCCTCCCCGAACGCCCGCCCCAGACCGGAACCGGAAGCGCGTGTGGCGCCGTGGATGGAGCAGGCGTTCTGTTCGGTGTGTTCCGTCTTCTTGGCGCTGACAGCATTCCTGTGGACGTTCACCCTCATGGGCGGGGCTCGGTGAGCGGTGGGCTCTCCCAGCTCCAGTCGCGGTCCAGGGAGGGGCCTGGGCCTGGAGAAGCCCCGTCAGGGGCCGGGGTCCCTCCGTCCTCCCGGAGCCCCGTTTCCCCCGAGGCTGTTCGCTCAGTGCACCCGAGGCTGCTGTTCCTCCTGGCTCCGGGAGCCGCTGTCCCCTCCTCAGAGTCCCCGTCATCGTTCTCCATGGGATTTTGTCCCCAGAGGGCTTATCCGCGTCTGCAGACGGTGTTTGGGTTGTTACAAATGGGGTGCTCCTGGCATCTAGTGGGGGAGGCAGGGATGCTGCTCAGTGTCCTCCAGGGCCCAGGAACGCATGACAGAGATTTATCCGGCCCGAAATATCAGTTGTGCCGAGGTTGGGAAACCTGCTCCAGGGCCTGAAAATCTCCCGAGCCCTGAATGAAGTGTGGAAATTGTTGACAAGTCAGCGAGTCACTTACAGGGTCCCTAAATGACAAGCTTGTTTAAAGGGTCCAGAGTCATCAAAAATCTCTGTCCAGCCAAGTGAGTTGAGCGACTCAAGTGCACACAGCACAAAGCTGCTTTCTCCCATCTCGGGGAGCAGCAGGTGGCTGGATAGGAATTGGGAAAATACAGTCACAGCCAACAGTTACAGTTAAATCAGTAAATACATAAAAAGAAAAGTGAATGGGGTGAACTTTCCATCCAACACCCTATAAAAGGCTTCAAAAGATTGTTTGCACTTTTTTCCCCCCTCAGACACGAAAAGCATCCGTGGAGATCAAGTTTGAGGTGAAAACAGTCTCAGGGTCCACCTGTCCTCGCTGATCCGTGGATTTCTGTGTGACCAGGTGAGTACCCTGTGGACCTGGTACCAAGAGGTTCCGGCAGCCTCCGCTGTGCAGAAGACCTGCCAGTGGCCTTTCCTGGGCTCAGGTTGTCACCACATGGAGTCATTGAGAGTGAAGGTATCTTGAGAAATATTGTTGATGTTTGATGGATGGAAACATGGTAAGCTGTGTGTGGTTCTGTGTGGTAAATATTTCAGTAAGTACAGTTATATGCAAATAAAACCACATGAAACAAACGTAAATAACTGCAAATGTGTATTATAGTAAAAAATATAGATTTACTTGCATTGCATAATACTCAAAAGTCAGGATTTATATATAAGATAAATACAGAAATGTTTTCGTGTGTATGTAGTATTAGAAAACATCCCATGAAATATTAGCAGGGATACTCAGCAACATTCCTACGACCCATTCAATTTGACATCTAAAGTCCTATAAATCCTCCACATAAATTTGAAATAAAGGAACATTCAGGGAAAAAGATATTTGGAACTTCTTTGTATTAATAACAAATTTAAAATTGAATTTGCCAGTAGCCAGATTTATTTTGAGCATTTTTTTCTTTATGACATTTCACATCATTTGGAAGAGTACTAAGCAACACTGTAGGTTGAAGGGAAGGGCGCTAGTCTCCAAAAAGACTGTCCTCTCCACCTTGCCATCTAAAGGGAATTAACTTTGTTTCTTGAAACTTTTCTGAAATAACGGTCTGGTGATTCACGTTGCAGAGAATCTTGTTAAGTAATTTTGTATTTAGTTGTTGGCCTCTACTAATTGTGTGTGTGTGTGTGTGTGCATTTTTCATTCTAGCTTTCCTGTGATGTTCTTGAGGGGAATGTGTGCTTGTCATGCAATAGATAATCTTTGAGTGTATAATTTATGGTGACCAACCATCCTCGTTTCTTCAGGACAGTGGGGTTTTCCAGGACACAGGACGTTTAGTGTTCAAACAAGGGCAGTCCTACACAAACCGGGATGGTTCCTCATCTCATGAGCCAGGCCCTGGGCCACATGCATGGGGACCTGGAGAACCAGAGAGACCTTGTCCCATCTCTATGGAATTTATATTGTATTTGGGAATTTGGATTTTGAAAAGTTAATGATGAGAGTGATGTAGGAGTTTGGCACAAGGGGAATCAACGTGAGGGGGCAGTGAAGCCCTCTTGAGAAGGACTGATATTTAGCTTGAGAGCTGGAGTTGGGACTGGATTTAGCTGGTCGGAGGGTTAGACTGGAGTGAGGGTGTGGGAGTGTGTTCAAGAGAGCGTTTCAGGCAGAGGGACCCGCATGAGGACACCCTTGAAGCAGAGAGACTGGTGTGTCCATGAACTGAGAAGAAGGATGGCTGAGCCGAGTCCACACAGGGGGAGGGGTGTGAGCCACACCAGCGAGGGCGGGACAGGCAGGACCAGATCAGGCGTGACTTGGGACTCTGTTCTAAGACCAGTGGGAACACTCTGGAGAGATGCGAGTAGAAGGATGATGTGATTAGGGTTTGGTCTAAGCATGTGGGTAAAAATGGACTTCATGGTAAAGAATGAAGACTTAATATGCAAGATGGGAGGTGCTGGGAATAAGATTAGGAATAAGATGATTGTTCCCTAGGCCTGGGTGATGGCTGTGGAGTAGGAAAGAAGTAGAAAGAAAAGATCTTGGAGTGTAAACCGAGAGAACATAACGGTACTTTCTTGCCTGCATGTGTCAGATGGCACAGGGCACTGACTGTGCTCCTCGCTGCTGTCCGTGTAGACCTGCAGGCGCCTCACCCACGTTTGTGTGTTCACCCCTCTTTGCCACTCACAGGCCCACCTCCACATCCTAAAAGAAGTCAGGCCTTACTTGTGAGGTGGTTGTCTCACACGGGAGACACCTAGGAGAGCCCCTGCAGGCATCAGAGCAGCCCCTTCAGCATCTCCATCAGCCTCCTCCCTTCCCCTCTCTCGCTTTCCACACCCAGAATGACCCCTGCTCAGTATTCCACATGCCCATGATCTTCCTCCCCCAGGCTTGAGAAGGGTGGGGCAGCCACTGTGGTGGACATCATCTGCACATTCCCCTCTGACCCCTGCAGGTCCCAGGCTGGACAGAGAGTGACTGTACTGGGAGCTGAGCCATGAGACCCAGAGCATCACCCATCTGGGCTCCTTCATCCTGGACGGGGACAGCCTCTACGTCAGTGGTGAGGGGCTGTGATACAACCACGCTCTCTCTCCCAGTCGGAGTTCTGTGTTCCCTCCGTTGCTCTAAAGTGAGCTATGATCCATCTCTCTATCCTCCTGGTCTGGGTTCAGTCTTCTCATCACTGTGTGATCACTGGGTCCAACCACCTTCCATCTCGTTGCGTTCCCCCTGAACACCCCTCCACTTATCCCCTCTGCTGTTCCCACAAAGGTCCCTACATCCTTCCTTTTCCTTAATTCTTTATGTTCACCCCAACTCTTGCTCAGCTCCTCTGGCCTTCTCTCCACAGGTTACACCTATGGAGCCATGGCCCCAACTACCAACAGTGAGTATTCCTGGCCCTGAACTCCAATGTCCCGTCTGCATTTGGGGTTGGGGAGCACTTGTTCTCCTTCACCTGCTGTCCTTGATGAGGGAGGCACCTGAAGTGCCCTAATTCATCCCTTCTCTCCCTCCCGGGTTCTGGTGGAGAGTCCCAGCCCAGTGTGAGAAAGCCTTAGACACAGATATGTTCTCCACTACATTCTGATCCCACGTGGTTTTCACTTTAATTCTACTAGAGCCCCACCCTTGGTCCTCCTTTTCCAGGTATCCCATCCATCTTCCCATTTTTCTACCTGTCTATCTGTCTCTATTCTGAGTTCAGTCTCTCTTGTTCACCTATCTCTCTCTCTTGGGCTCCTCTCATCCACAGGCTTGCTCATCCCTCTGCTCACACAGTCACCCGTCACCTCACTTTCATTTATGCTTCACCTGTGAATGGTGGTCCTGAGACAGCCAGTGCTGGAGCCCGTGTGAGCCTGGGGGCTCATCCCACTCTGTCCCTCCCTGCTGACAGCCTACTCCACAGCTCCCGAGCCGGCCACCAGGTCCCTGCATACTTGCTCATCACCTGTGCCACCAGAAGCCACCACAAGTATCTGGGGGTGCCTTTTCCTTCCCAAGAGAAGCTCTCTGGCCCCACTCCCCCACGAGCCAGTTGTGATCCAGGAGCTGGGAAGCCAGGGTGTGAAATTCTGGTTTTAGGGCAATCATGCTGATTACAAAGATTATACCAACGATTCAGTCTAAGGCCAGACCTCAGAGAACCCCAAGTCTTGTGAAATTAACACACCATTATAATACAATATGGGATATTTCGGGGAGAGGCACCTGGCATAATTTGGAGGGGAAGAGCTTGCTAGAGAAATTTTCACCAGAATGAAGTCTTTAAGAATGAGTAGGAGGGACCCTGGCAAATAGAGGATGAAGGGTTTTCCTGGAAGAGGGGATTCCATGAACAAAGGCTCCGGCCAGAAACAACATTCCGTATGGGGAGAATTGAAATGAATTTGGGTTGCATGATTCATAACCTTTAATGCGCAGTGGATGGATAAAATGAGACTGAAAGGTCAGCAGGAGCCAGATTGAGTAGAGCCTTGAGTGCCAGGTCAAGAAGGTTGAACTAAACACTGAAGGCCATAGGGAGCCATGGGTGGTACTAGAGCAATTGTGGCCCTAGTGGTGTATTCATTTCAGAAAGATTCTTCTAGTAGTCCACGTAGAACATCCTTTAGACAGAGCATTCTGTGAGCCTGCTGGGGTGTTTGTCCGGGTGAAGGAAGTTAAGACCTGAGCTAGGACAGGGGTGGATAGAGGGAGTGTATGTGAGGCCCAGTTTGCAAGGTGAATGGGTGTTACTGGGAAGGAGGTGGAAGTGAGCAGATATGCTGGTTCTGACTTGGGTGACTGCACGTGTGGATGGTATTGCCACTGGGACAGAAGACGACAGTTTATAATGAGTGCAGGACTCTGGTGTGGTCTCAGGCCAGATTTCAGAGACGGCCATCGCTCTCCCTCTCGTCTTGCAGCTTTGAGGCACAACCTGAAGACCCTCACTGTCAACGTCACCATCTCCACCCTCTGGTATTCCTCAGACATGAGCAAAGACTAAGCCAAGATCAACTTCACTGAGAGGGTCCTGCAGAGCCTGGGGAGACCCTGGTCCCAGCAGCTCCTGGTGGGTTAAATCCCACCCAGCCCCTCCCTAAACCCCTGTCCCTCCTGCTCCTCCTCCTCCTCCTTCCTCCCTAGCTGGATCCTTCTTCAAGAAGAGCAGCCTGGACCCATTCTACTCGAGTTGCAGACTGGTCTCCCTTAGGTGAGACCCTCCCCTGAGCATTTGCCCCTAATGACCACTTTTGTGACCACCCCTCTCTGTCTCCCCACTGTCCTCCCATTTCCTCCTTCCTGTTCTGACCCCCAACCCCAGAGGTTACAGGACCTCTCTCTAGAGTACCCACATCCCTCTCTCCCCAGACCTGAGAAGGATGGGGCAGCCACCAGTGTGGACGCTGTCTGTACCCACCACCCTGACCTCGTGGGCCACCATGCCTCTGTGCTGGGAGCTGAGAGTCTCCACCTGTCTGCTCTTCCTCTCGGTGGCTCCAGGCTCTGCAGCCCAGAGTTTATCCATCCAGAGAGAGCACCAGCTACATTTCTGCATCATCAGCTGGAACCTCAGCAACTCGGAGCCCACATCCTTGGAATACACCGCCTTGCTCGGGGACACCCAGGACCAGGTGGGGTCTCCCTCTCCCGTCTCTCCTTGCCCTAAGGGCACAATCATTCCTCCATCTGACTTACATCTCTTATGTGATTGTTTCAACGCTTCACTTTCCCTGCATGTCTGGGTTTTCTCAGTGTCCAGAGGTGATGTCCTAGCTGCCATCCCCATTTCTCACATGGGTAAACTGAAGCTCAGAAAGGGGAGTATTGTGCCTAAGGTCACACAGTGAGTTAGGGAGAGAGCCAGGATTTGAAGTCAGGTCTCCCTTGCCCCAAGGTCTGTGATCTTTCACTGGCTCCAGTGGCGCCCTGCATCCCCAGGAGACCTCCACCTCACCCACTCTCCCTCGCGTTTGTTCTAGGTCACCAAGCTCTACAGAGGCAGCCAGCTTTGAGACATATTTCACTCCTGCCTGGTCACCGACTTGATGTAGGTTGAGGAGATTGGAAGCATTGGCTGAGCTGGTGGCTGATGACTCTGAGCTCCCGTGACACATCATTGATCTGGAAGTCACTTACATCGTGCCCATTCTGCCCCACATCCCTGTCAGCTAATCCTAACATCTCCTTCCATAGGTTTTCGGGGGATGAGAAAAGCATTAACATTTGGTGCCACCAACCTCCAGCATCCTACTCCTCATCCTCTTCTGGAGACTTTCAACAAATATCAGCAGTCTAACTGTGCTATCCAATAGCGGAGCCACTAACCACATGGGGCAATTTAAATTTTTTATACACCTATTAGGATACGATTCACATATTATGTGTGGGGAGGAGTGTATTTTTTAGGTTTTTCTATATACAATATCTTCTCATCTGCAAAACAAATAGTTTTACCTCTTCCCTTCCAATCTGGGTTTCTTTTATTCCTTTTTCTTGCCTAATTGCCCTCATTAGAACCTCTAGTACCTGTGATTAACATACGAGATATGGGAAGACATCATTGTCTTGTCCCTGGTCTTAGGGGGACATTTTCAGTCTTTCACGATTGAATATGGTGTTAGCCATGGGTTTTTCATCGATGCTGTTTATAGGTTGAGAAAGTTTTTTTTTATTCCTAATTTGTTGAGTGTTTTCTTTTTTAGACATGAAAGGTGTTGTATTTTGTAAAATTCTTTATATATGTGGTCGAGATTGCGTGGTATTGGCCCTTACTCTTCTAATATTGTGTAATACATAATCAAGTTTTCAGATATTAAGCCAACCCTTCAACTAGAGGCGAGAGATTAAGATGGTCTCAAGTCTTTCCTGGGCGTGCCACAGCAATGAGCACTTGTGGCCTTCTAGATGCCCGCAAATACACTGGAGATTTTCAAAGCCCCCTGAGGACATCTCATTCCCTCAATTTTTCTTCTAAGTTTTTGGCTCACCATTGCCTGCCTCAGCTGATATCACTCCCTCAGGCAGCTACAATAAAAAAAAATTAGCCCTGAATATTTTTAGCAAGTGCCCTAGGGACAGACTTTCCTCCCTGGGCAAGCTCTGAGTCAAGTAACGTCAAGCCCTGAACATGGGGCTTTTTCGGGAAGCTGCCAGGCAGGTCAGCTAGTGACAGTTCAATGGTGATGGCTCTTTTCAAAGCTCCAAACCCATCATGTCTGCTTGGCTGCTGGTTGTCTCAGCTACCAAGGTTCTGAGACTGATGGCTTTCAAAGTTATGCAGGATATTGTGAGAGCAGGATGGGAATAGTGCAACTTATAATGCCACAAAGTTTGCTTCCGTTATCAAGATTCCACCATGTTTCTTCACTAAACCCTCCTCAGATTCTTACAAGCCGTTGATTAATTTCTAGACTTCTGAAAAGTTGATTTTGACCTTATTTTACCAGTGTTCTCATTGTTTTTATGCATTTGCAGAAGTCCTTTCTCAAATGTTTCAAAAATGTTCTCCCTGTGGTTATTTATTTATAAATTAATTACTTAAAATGAAATTACGTGATAAATTGAGTTCCTCACTCACACACACTAGCCACATTTTAAGTGCTTGATAACAACATGGGGCTAATAATGAGTGTATTTGGTAGTGCAGACAAACGTTTACATTATTGCAGAAAGTTATCTTGGACAGGACCCAGAAGCAGGGAATCTAGAATCAGAGTAGAATTCTAGACACTCTTTTTCATCCCTTGTACCCTTCCAGGTCTGTCCCCCACAGTAACCACACTGGAGTGGACTCCCTGTGTACCTTGCCGCCTTGGCACAGAGGCTGGACAGAGTTGCCATCTATGAGGAATTCCTGTGGCTGACCCAGAATGGACCCAGCTGCAGAACTTGACCCTGGTCAGGAAGAGTTTCCTTGGGAATGATAAGACTCCCTGGTCATTGTGAAAGGAAATGAGGACTTTCTGGGGAATCTGGATACCTGGGGCTGAGAAAGCATTGAACTTTCTCAGGCTGGCAGGAGGTGGCATAGTCCCCCAGTCTTTACCCACCATTGAGAGAGAGAAAAGGACACCAGTGTAATATAGGAGGCCGTCACCTTCTTCTAGACAACTCTGTTACCTCAAGCTAGGCACCTCCCCTCTCTGGACTTTTGTTTCCTTATCTCTGCACTGAAAGCCACTAGGCCAGATGGTCAGTGAGGGTCTCCAGCTGTGTGTGAGGAAGACTTACAGGTTTGGGCGTCATGTGGCTTCTGATCCACAGGCTATAGTTTACCCAGTCCCACTCCAGATGAGCACCAATGCGCTAGAACTTTCTGCAGTGTTGGAATGTTCTATATCTGTGCTCTCCAGTGCATAGTCACATGTGGCTGTTGAGTACTCGAAGGATGGTATTGTGACTGGTCTTTATTTGTACTGATTTTTAATGTTACTGAGGTACTAGATTTTTTATTTTATTTAACTAAAATTAATTTTAATTCAAAAAGAGACTTGTTGCTGCTCCATATCAGACAGCACACCTCTAAGAGTTTGTCTGGATAGAGGTACAAGTAGAGGGACCTACACACCTCCCCCCATGCCCACTGGGTGCTGTGTGTCCTCCCCTTCTGGAGTTTATGTTGTAGCTGGCAATAACAAGAATAGAGAATTGAAACTTCTCAATTATTTGATGTGAACAAACTCATACTTGGAGGCCGTAATCAGAGAAGACTTCCTGCAGGATATTACATTGTAGGTTAATCCTAGAAAATGAATATGAAGCAAATAGATAAAGGAGAAGGGGATGATGTGTTTCCAGGCATGGAAGAACACATTTGAGTGGGATTTAACAAATTTAGAGAGATCCCATAGGCTTGCCAACTGTGATGACCCATTCTCCCCCCAACCATCCTAAGAAAGTCCAGCCCAAATTCAGTCCTCTGTGCCCAGAGGTATGAATTTGGTTTAATTTATTACACTTTTGTTCTGTGATAATGGTCTTGGATTTTGTAACAAAGTGTGCTCACTTTTTAGAAATGGAAACTAAAATTGTGTGAAACATCATGATGTCTACTTGACTTTAATATTTCATTGAAAACATGGGATGAATCAAGGGTGGCAAGTGTTAATAATTTATACATTGATGAAATATTGTTTTAATTGGCTGGAATATACGTTGTTAAATCTAGATGGTGGATGTTTATGAAACTGTTCCCTTTATTTTTCTGTGTCTAAAAAGTTTTATTAAAAAGAGTGAAACACATTCACATGCATTCTCCATTTCATTCACTTCCAGAATATTTTCCCAATAGAGATGACACCTTGACTGAGAAACCTGGTAAACCTGCAGGAAGTCCTAGCCCATGGTAGAGGACGAGTATCTTGATGCTGTGTCTCATCGAAGAGAACCATGTGCACAGTGTCTTGGATGATGAAGAATGTTGGCCAACCCTTGTCAAGGAGAGTTGAGGCACAGTGGGGTCACCAGGAGCCCTGGGGTGATGACAGGACGTGGCTCACCACACCAATTGTCTCCCCAGACCTCCCCTTCTGGGCCCTCATCCTCATCTGCTTGGCGGGCCTCCTGGTGCTTATCACAAACCTGATGTGCTGTCTCCTGGCAAGCCATGACGTGTTGATTGTCTTCTTACTATTGGGTTGTAAGAGCTCTTTATATATTATAAATACACATCCTTTTCTAGGGATATGATTTGCAGATGTTTTCTCCCAGTCTGTGTGTGGCTTGCCTTCTCCTTCACAACATGAGTCATTGGGGAAATGTAAGTGACAGTCATCATAAGATTCCACCACACTTGAGAATGGCTAAAATTAAAAAAACTAACTATAGCAAATATTGTTGAAGATGTCAATTCACTGAAACTCTCATCAGTACTGGTGAAAAATAGCTTGGATGCGTCTTTAATAATTACATACGTCTACCCTGCCATTCCTCTCCTAGGAATCCATCTAAGGGAAATAAACACATATTTCTATACACAGACTTGTACACACATGATGATAACAGCCTAGTTATAGTAGACAAAAACGGAAAACAACCCAAATGTCCATCTACTGGTGAACGGATACACAAAGTGTGGTATATCCCCACAGTGGAATACTATTCAACCATAAAAAATAATGAATTATTTTTTTCTTTTTTAATTATTTTATTGAAAATATAAAGGGTTTTAACATTGTGTAATTTCAGGTGTTCATTATTATCTGTGAATTTCTGTATAGACTGCATCGTGCTTACCACAAGTAGTCTGACTTTTATCCATACCATGCACATGTGCCCCTTTAACTCTTTCACTAAACGCCCAGCCCCCTTCCCCTCTGGTAAGCACTAATCTGTTCTCTTTATCCCTGTGTATGTTTATCTTCTACATATGAGTGAAATCATACATATTTCTTTGTCTGGCTTATTTCATTTAACATATCCTCAAGGTCTATCCAGGTTGTTGCAAACAGGACGATCTTGTCTTTTTTTTCTGGCTGAGTAGTATTGCATTGTATATAATACATACCACATCTTCTTTATCCATTCATCTGTAGCAGGGCACTTGGGGTGCTTCCCATCTTGGCTATTGTGAATAATGCCACAGTGAACACAGGGGTGCGTAAATCTCTTTGAATTGTTGATTTCAATTTTTTTGGATAAATACCCAGTAGTGGGATAGCTGGAAGTTATGGTATTTCTATTTTTAATTTTTGAGAAATCTCCATACTGTTTTCCCCGGTGGCTGCAACTGTGTGCATTCCCACCAGCAGTGTGTGAGGGTGCGCTTTTCTCCTTATCCTCTCCAACATTTGTTATTTTTTGTCTTGGGAGTTATAGCCATTCTGACAGGTGTAAGGTGATAACTCATTGTAGTTTTGATTTGAATATCCCTAATAATTAGTGATGCTATACATCTTTTCATGTGCCTGTTGGGCTTCTGTATATCTTCTTTGGAAAAATGTCTGTTCATATCCTCTGCCCATTTTTAGATTGGATTATTATTTTTTTTTTGTTGTCGGGTGTATGAGTTGTTTATATATTTTGAAAATTAACCCCTTGTCAGATATATGATGTGCAAACATTTTCTCACAGTCGTGGGTTGTCTTTTCGTTTTTTTATTTTTTTGAGGAAGATCAGCCCTGAGCTAACATCCGTGCTAATCCTCCTCTTTTCTTCTGAGGAAGACCGGCTCTGAGCTAACATCTATTGCTAATCTTCCTCCTTTTTTGTTTTCCCCAAAGTCCCAGTTGATAGTTGTATGTCATAGTTGCACATCCTTCTAGTTGTTGTATGTGGGACGCGGCCTCAGCATGGCCGGACAAGCGGTGCGTCTGTGCGCGTCTGGGATCCGAACCTGGTCCGCCAGTAGCGGAGCTCGTGCACTTAACCACTAAGCCACGGGGCTGGCCCTGTCTTTTCGTTTTGTTCATCATTTCCTTTGCCTTGCAGAAGGCTTTTAGTCTCATGTAGTCCCATTTGTATATTTTTTCTTTTCTTTCCCTTGCTTGAGTAGACATAGTATTGGGAAGGGTGCAGAAAAGAGCGATGTCAAAGACTGTACTGAGTATATTTTCTTCTAGGAGTTTTATGATTTCAAGTGTTAGATTCAAGTCTTTTATCCATTTCGAGTTAATTTTTGCGTATGGTGGAAGATAATGATCTACTTTCATTCATTTGCATGTGGCTGTCCAGTTTTCCCAACAGCATTTATTGAAGAGACTTTCCTTTCTCCATTGTATGATCTTGGCTCCTTTGTCAGAGATTAACTGACCACAGATGTGTGGTTTTTTTTTCTGGGCTTTCAGTTCTGCTCCATTGATCTATGAGTCTGCTTTTGTGCCAGTACCATGCCATTTTCATTACTATAGCTATGTAATATATTTTCAAGTTAGGATTGTGATGCCTCCAGCTTTGTTCTTTCTTCTCAGGATTTCTTTGGCAATTTGAGGTCTCTTGTTATTCCATATATATTTTAGGATTCTGTGTTCTGTTTCTATGAAGAATGTCATTGGGATTCTGATTGGGATTGCTTTGAATCTGTAGATTACTTTAGGTAATATGGACATTTTAACTGTCTTTATTCTTCCAATCCATGTGCATGGAATATCTTCCCATTACTTCAGGTCATCATTGATTTCTTTCAATATTTTCTTATAGATTTCATTGTATAGGTCTTTAACTTCTTTGGTTAAATTTATCCCTAATCACTTTTTTCATTTTGTTGCAATTGTAAATGCGATTGTACTCTTGAGTTCTCTTTCTGTTAGTTAATTATTAGAGTATAGAAATGCAACTGCTTTTTGTTAGTTGATTTTGTACGCTGCAACTTTGCTGTAGTGGTTGATTATTTCTAATAGTTTTCTGATGGATTGTTTTTGGTTTTCTATATTTACAATCATGTCATCTGCAAACAGCAAGAGTTTCCTTTCTTCCTTTCCAATTTTGATTCCATTTATTTCTTTTTCCAGCATAATTGCTCTGGCCTAAACCTCCAGTACTATGTTGAATGGGAGTGGCGAGAGTGGGCAACTTTGTCTTCTTCCTGTTCTCAGAGGAATGGCTTTAAGTTTTTCACCATTAAATATGATGTTGGCTGTGGGTTTGTGATATATGACCTTTATTGTGCTGAGGTACTTTCCTTCTATACCCATTTTATTGAGAGTTTTTATCATAAATGGATGTTGTGTTTTGTCAAATCCTTTCTCTGCATTTATGTAGAGGATCATGTGATTTTTACTCCTCATTTTGTTAATGTGGTGTAGAACATTGATTGATTTGCGGATGTTGAACCTTCTCTGCATCCCTGGTATAAATTCCACTTGATCGTGCTATATGATCCTTGTAATATATTGCTGTGTTCGATTTGCTGATATTTAGTTGAGGATTTTTGCATCTGTGTTCATCAGCGATATCGGCCTGTAATATTCCTTGTTTGTGCTGTCCTTGCCTGCTTTTGCTGTCAGGGTGTTGTTGGCCTCATAGAATGAATTAGGAAGTGTTCCATCTTCTTCAACTGCTTGGAATAGTTTCAGAGGCATAGCTATTAAATCTTGTTTGAATATTGTGTAGAATTCTCCAGAGAAGACATCTGGTCCTGGACTTTTGTTTTTTGGGAGGTTTTTGATGACCATTTCGATCTCTTTACTTGTGATTTGTCTGTTCATTTTCTCTGTTTCTTCTTGAATCAGTTTTGGGAGGTTGTATGAATCTAATAATTTATCTATTTCTTTTAGGTTATCCAATTTGGTGGCATGTAAGTTGTTCAGTGTATTCTTTTATTGTCCTTTGGATTTCTGTGGTATCTGTTGTAATTTCTCCTCTTTCATTTCTAATTTTATGTGTTGAGCCTTCTCTCTTTTTTTCGTAGTGAGTTTGGCTAAGGGTTTGTCAGTTTTGTTTCAATCTTCACAAAGAATCAGCTCTTTGTTTCATTGATCCTTTCTAATGTTTTTTGAGTCTCTATTTCATTTATTTCTGCTCTAATTTTTATTATTTCCCTCATTCTGCTGACTTTGGGCTTCATTTGTTCTTCATTTTCTGGTTCTTTTAGGTGTAGTTTAAGGTTACTTATTTGGTATGTTTCTTGTTTGCTGAGATGCGCTTGTATTGCTATGAATTTCCTTCTTAGAACTGCTTTTGCTGCATCCCATGAGTTGTTTTGTTGTCTTTTCATTTTCATTTGTCTTCAGGTATTTTTTGATTTCTCCTTTGATTTGTTCATTTATCCAATGTTTCTTCAGTCGTGTGTTCTTTAGTCTCCACATATTTGTAACTTCCCCATCTTTTGTCTTGTAGATGATTTCTAGTGTCATAGCATTGTGGTCAGAAAAGAAGCTTGATATGATTTCAATCTTAAATTTATTCAGGCTTGCCTTGTTTCACAACATATGGTCTATCTTTGAGAAGGTTCCATGTGCACTTAAGAAGAATGTGTATTCCGCTTTTTTGGGAGGGTATGCTCTATATATATCAAGTTCATCAGATCATATGTTTCATTTAATTCCACTATTTACTTGTTGACTTTCTATGCATGATCTATCCATGGATGTAAGTGGGATGTTCAGCTCCCCTGCTATTATTGTGTTGCTGTTAATTTCTCCCTTTAGGTCTATTAATAGTTGCTGTATATTCTTTTGTGGTGTTGCGTTAGGTGCATATAACTTTATAAGCTTTATGTCCTCTTGGTGGAAACTCCCCTTTATCATTATATACTGCCACTCTTTGTCTCTCATAGTCTTTTTTATCTTGAAGTCTGCTTTGTCTGATATAACTATGGAAACACCTACTTTGTTTTATTTGCCACTTGCTTGGAGTATTGTCTCCCATCCATTCATTCTGAGCCTGTTTGTTTTGAGTGCTGAGATTTGTTTCCTGGAGGCAGCATATTGTTGGGTCTTGTTTTCTAATCCACCCCACCACTCTGTGTCTGTTGATTGGAGAATTCAATCGATTTACATTTAAAGTGATTATTGATACCTGAGGGCTTAATCCCACCTAATCTATAATTCCATTGTTTCTCTTCCTTTCTGTTTCGGACTACTATTTCATTTTGGGGGTTTTCTGTGGAAGTTTTCTCTTTTTTTATGATCTATGGCTCTGCTCTGATTCTTTGTTTGCTGGTTACTGTGAGGTTTGTATGAAGATCTCATAGATGACATAGTCCATCTTCTGAGACCCTCTTATCTCCATTAGCCTAAACAGGTTCCATCCCTTTCCTCTTCTCCTTCTGAGTTCTTGTTGTCACAAGTTATTCATTTTTGTGTTGTGCATTTGTAACTATGCTGAAGTGTTTATAGTTAGTTTTTATGCTTTCCTTCTATTCTTCTTTCAAGTAATAATTAAGTATTTGCTACCCTGTTGTGAAACAGAGCTGTAGCTTTCTGATTTTGTCTGTCTATTTATATCTTTGCTCAAAGCTTTGTAGACATTTGTCTTCTATTTGTTGCAGGTATGATGGCGTTCTTGATCATTGCTTGTATGGGACATCTAGTGACGATGAACTCCCTCAGCCTTTGTTTATCTGAGAAAACTTTTATTTCTTCATTGTATCATAAGGATCATTTCACTGGATAGAGTATTCTTGGCTGAAAGTTTTTGTCTTTCAATATTTTTATTATATCATTCCATTCTTTCCTTGCCTGTAAAGTTTCTGCCAAGAAATAAGCTGAAAGCCTGATAGGGGTTCCTTTGTAGGTTATTTTCTTCTGTCTTGCTTCCCTTAATATTTTTTCTTTGTCATTGTCTTTTTGCCAATTTTACTGTTATATGCCTTGGAAAAGGTCTTTTAGCATTGATGTTATTAGGCCTTCTGTTGGTTTCATGTATTTGTAAGTCCGGTTCTTCCCCAGGTTTGGAAAGTTCTCAGCTATTATTTCTTTTAACAAGCTCTCTGCTCCTTTCTCCCTCTTTTCTCCTTCTGTGATACGTATAATTCTTAGGTTGCTTTTATAATTGAGTCATATATTTCTCCAAGAATTCCTCCATTTTTTAAAAATCTGAGTCCTCTCTCCTCATCCACTGAAAGAATTTCTGTATTTCAATCCTCTAAATCACTAATTCTTTCATCCATAATATCAGCAGTTTTTTAATGATTCTAGATTAGTTTTTATCTCATTAATTATGTTTTTCATATCCATAATTTCTGCTTGTCTTTTTTTAATAGTTTCAGTTTCTTCGATGAAGTATTCCTTTACCTCATTAATTTTATTCCTGAGTTCATCGAACTGTCTGAACATTCTTGTAACTTGATGAGTTTCTTTAATGACAGTTATTTTGAATTCTGTGTCATTTAGATTGTAAATGACTGTGACTTCAAGGTTCGTTTCTAGAGGTTTGTCATTTCCTTCTGCTCTGAATTGTTAGTGTAGTTTCTTATGGTCTTTGATCAACTAATCTTTTGCCTGCGTATTTGTGGTAGTATCAGGTCACAGATTCCACCTGCTACCGCTGTGGGGGAAGCATGAGCTGTGTTTCTGATCCCACCCTATATGCTGAAAGTTGCGTTGGTACAGTGGGTGTTCCCATCCGCTGGGAAAGCATTCACACTGAGCTCAGAGCTGCAGCCACACGGAGACACCTACCCAGTTGTGAGACTGCATCACTACTATGGGTATTTGTGCCATCTGGGAAAGCATTTGCATGTGCGCATATATCTGCTGCTGCCTTTTCTCATGCTCATGTCAGCCTCTGTTCTTGGTGGGTGGGACTTCTTCACGGGTTCTGAGCACTGGCCAATCATTGGGACTGCAGTGGCACGGTGGGCTTTCCAACCATCCAGGAAAGCATTCATTTGCGGGTCCAGGGCTGCCGCCAACACCTCCCAGAGTTGCACCAAGGCGCATTCTTACTTTTGGGGATGCAGGAGTACTATTGGCTCTCACTCCAACCTGGGAAGCACTCGGGTGTGTGCACAGTGCTGCCAGGGAAGGGTTGGGAATAGGAATTAATTCATAGTACATGCAATGACAAGCATAAATCTCAAAATAATTATGCTGAGTGAAAGAAGCCAGTAAAAATTGAGTACATAGTATATGATCCCATTTATAAAAATCCTTGGAAAATACACGAAAATCTATAGGGACATATACCAGACATATACTGGTTACCTGGGGATGAGAATGTGTTTGCAAACGGCAGGGAAGGAGGAATTAAAATGAGCATGAGGAAATTTGGGGAGGATGGGCGTTCCTTTTCTCGATTGAGGTGATGGTTCAATATGTTATAATCAAAATGTGTCAAATTGTTCACTTTAAATATATGCAGTTTACTGTATTTCGTTAATACATCAATTAAGCTAGAATATGTAGAAGAAAGAGAGGGAGAGAGAGCCAAGAGAGGGAAAAGGAAAGGAAAAGAGGACTGAGGGTGAAAATTAAGTGGACAAAAGGAAGAGGGAGACACAGGAGACACTGGGTCTCTGTGGCTTTGGCATCTCCTTCCCCTGGAGTCTCCCATACTGGGCAGCTGACTGGACCATTCTGATGCGCTCTCCTCACCTCACAAGTCACTGTCTGCCGGCGGAAGAAGGAGGGCGACTATGAACTCCAGTGACGATGTCTTTGCTATTACCTGCCTCATGGCAACCTACGGAAGCTCCGATGACTAGATCAGACTATATCTGAGGTCCCCTTTTCCCAGCTGGGGTCCAGAGGAGCTGGGCTGGAACAGTACGAAACCACATTGGACGGACTCTGGCTCCAAGCCTTTTTAGACTTGACCCCTGACTGGCTCACAAGGGACTAAGCTGAAATGTTTCACCTTCCTTAAGTCCTGAAAGTGACTGCAACTTCTGTCCTGTGGTGTCACACCAGTTCATCCCTCAGGGACACCAGAATTGGTGAAACCAGCACAGACATTTCCATCATGTAAAATCTTATCCCCACTTCAGTGCAAGGTTTCTCTTCTTAGGAAACTTTGGAACCTCCCTCCCCTTCACTCTGTGCAGGCATCACACCCCTCTCGGTTCCTCCATATTCCTCCCCCACTTAAGCCCTGGCAGTCTCAGGTTCCCCTTTTCTGCTTCATTCTCTGAAGCTCAGATTCACCAGGACTTCCAGATCAATCTCCCTCAATGGCTCCTCTCCCCACTCATGGGTCCTCCATGACGGGAAACAGGCCAAGATGGGATGAGTGGGTGAGACATGACTCTGCAGTCACCTTGGGCCTTGGGAGCTGAAATGACTAGGTGTCTGGGAAGCCTGAATCCCAGAGTAACACCAAGGCTCTGGGAAGAGAGTATCTGCTCTGGATGTAAAAGTGAATAAAACTCTGGGGGAGAAATCTGAGGGAAAAGAAAGAGTCTTTTTTCATCTTTCTCTGTAAAGAGTCCAACTAGCCTCACAGCAGAGGCTCCCCAACAGGCAGCCCAGAGCAACCCAGGCATGAGGCAGGCTGCGCTCTTCTGCCTTGGGTCTGTGGGAACAGATTACCTTATCTGTACACACTGTGCAGACGACCAGAGCTGAAGATACCCAAGGGCTGAGAATTAAAGTCACAGTCATGGCACTCTCTCAGACTTTTTGTGTGTGAGCTTCACATTCTCAATCTTAAGCAGTGATTCTCTGAGAATACACACTCTGAGGATTATAAAGATTAATAATATTAATATATTATTATTATTCATTGCATACATTATACACTGTACATTATAATTATAAATTAAAGTATAATTATTATTATACATTAATATATCATTATTATATATTACATTATTATGATATCATTATAATGGTTAATAATCTTTATCATTATTGACTATTTAATTTCTCCTAAGCAACATGACTGGCAAGCTCTGCTTGTACTATCTCAGTTACAGTCACAATATTTAGGGTTTTATTTCCATTTTAAGGTAAAGATGCGGAGGATCAGAAATATTAAATAACTTGACAAAGAAGGAAAAAATTACTACAAAGCTAAATTAAACACCTATTCGCACTATGTCTCAAAGAAAGAAAGACGTTATCTGACTTACAAACAGACTCAAAGTTGACCTTCCTCAGGCCTGCAGTGAAAGAACCGGTAAAGAATGTACATCAGGAAGAAGAAATGTGAACCCAGGAAACCATAACAGGAGTCACAAGGAAAGGAAAAAAACCGTCTGTCTAATTTAGTATTTTAAAACAAGACATTAAAATCACATTCGAACCAATATTCCAGATGATTACCACATGGAAGAACAGAGGAGAGAAGATTTAGGTAAAAAATAACATATTTTTTAGGAAATATATACATACTAAGATACTCTATTATTAACACATTGCTCTCAGAAACTGATAAATCTGTGGAACAAAAGTAAGTAATGATAAAGAGGATTTGAAGGTGCAACATACTCGATCAGACAAATAGACAAATCTTAACACACTGGCTTATTGTGAGACTTGTGATGCTGAAAACAGTCGTTCTCCTGACAGCATGATACCGCAATGTCATATCAATTTTCATGAATCATATTTCCAACGCATATAAATCTAAAAACAGGGAAAATCCAGTATTTCATTGTATGCAACTAGTGATTCAACATGCAACAAATACCAGAAAAATAGAGACACAGAAGTAGGTGTGTTTTTAGAGAAGACAGATATAACAGCTCTTTAGTGAAATGTTATGTTGGAATCTATTGCAATATTACATAAAAAGGACAATCCATTTGGACTAGGTATGTTTTCTCTGTGACTGTGAGGGCAAAACTCTAAAGAATCCCCTGACTGTGATAACTCTCTGTTGATCTTAAAATACAAATACATAACACTCAGGAAAGGAAAGGAAGGAAAGATCACCTTTCTCTCCTCACCTGAAACTCAATCTCCTACCTCAGAAGCATCACTGTCTGTATCTTCTCTGTCATGCAAAGGAATCAAAGAAAAGAAATTATTGGAATATATTAAAGTTTCAAGAGCTCAAAGCAAGAAAACCTAATGACCCCTGCAGAGGCATTAATGTAGTGTGAGCTCCATGTCATCTGCACCGTCTTGTCTTTTATCACCGTATTTGTCGGGACGTCCTTCTTTGCCCCTCACTCTCCCTGCCTCTCTAGCAAGTCTGTCTGCATCAGTGCTACCGCCAGTCTCTCTCTTGCCATCTTCACTTTCTCTTCCTGTTTCCTGATATCTTCCTGAGTCACCAGAAGTTGTTTTCAAAGGAGCTGTGGGATGTACAGTCCAGCTCCTGGGATCGCCTCTACTGAATCTGAAGACCAGGCAGTGGTGGGCATGGGACTGGAGTTCAGACCACCTGCAAGCAGACTTGGCAGGGATGCACCTGTGCAACTAGGCGAAAGATTTAGCAGGGCTTTGGCAAGGTCTAAAGGACTTAACGGTTCTTCTGCACTCTGCAGACCTGGAGACCTTGCAGTCTCTTCTGTCAGCAGAGTTGTTGGGGCTGCTCCAAAGTTTCCTCCCATTGATGGCATCTGACCTCGTTGCAAGGATAGGATGTGATTTTAGTAACTGGCCTCTTGAATATGTAACTGGACATCCTCAAAGGGATGGAGATGCTCAAACCAGGCTTTGGGTTGGATTGGTTTCCACAATCATGTCGCTTCCTCTGTGATGATTTGACCATCATACTTCTTTTCCTCTTATCCTATAAAAATAAATTATGAATGTGGATCAGAGTGATAAATGAAGCCTGCCTTCCCAGGAAAATTATTTCAGATGCCTTGTACTTCTACCCTCCCTCTCTCCCTGTGGGGATTAATCTGACCTGTGTCCTGGGACATCATCAAAGAGATTTGGGTCAAGAACAGAAAGCTCGAGGTCAAAACTCAGGACTACAGCAGGTCATTTCTTCTCCCCCATGTTGTTAGACACTTATCAGTATGACTTTATTCTCTTTTTGTCCTTGTCACTCTCAACAAGAAAAACTCTGGTGCTCCCTGTCAGGACACACGGTCCCCATTCTTTTTCTAAATCCCAAATCATGCCATTCTTCTGTACTATATGACTATTCATTTGATTAACCTATTGACCAGTTGGTGTTCATAGTTCCATTACAGTTTAAATCAGTAGTGAAATTATCATCCACCCCACTCCTAGTGACTCTTATTTGAAAACTGTGAACATTAAATCTCAGTACAGGGAATGTATGTCTGAAAAAACTCAACTTCCAATTGGAGATTGTGCTGTAAGTGGGAAGTACACACTGAATTTATCAAACTCAGGAAAAAAATGTAAACTCCCTCATTATTAAGTTTTGTATAGACTGCACCCACATTGATGATATCTTGGTTATAGTGGGTTAAAATATACTATTAAAATTAGTTTCACCTGCTTGTTTTAATTTTTTAAAATGTGGCTACTAAGAAAAAAAATTAAATTCTATAATATAGAGTGCTTAATGTTACTATTGGACAGTGCCGATGAAGCCATTAGTGAAAATAAATTACAGAGAAAATGGTTAGGGAAATTTTTTCCGTAGAAAAGGAGTCTACACTGGCCCACACTTCAAGATGAAGCAAAAAAGTGTCATACACACACACACACACACACACACAAACACACAGACAGTGACAGAATGAAAAAAAACACTTCCTAGAGTCACCACTTCTCACATGACATGAGGATGCACTCCTACTTAGTTCTAAGTGGACTAATCTCAAGAAAGAAGGCAGAAGTCAAGGTAATTTACCAGTTAGGAAGATCTAAAACCAGAGACTAAAGCTCAAGATATGTGGTGAATTTCCTGTCCTGGCTTCTGTTATTAATTCAATATGTTAGGGAGACTTTTCCAAGGAGGGTTGTTTTAAAAAACAGCTTTTTTTACTATGTAAAAATAGACAGGCTATGTAAAGAATAATTACTCTAGCCAATCAATGAAAAGGAGATGATAGAACACGAATACCCTTCTTATAAGTCACTACTGGATTAGAGAGTCAGGGAACAGCTGACATTGGGTTAATTTGGCCTTAATTAGGCTGATTCTGATTTCATGACCGTCATATTGATTGTATTATGCTAGAACCTATGAAACTTCCCTGCCCCCCTACTATTTAATCACCAAGGCCCACCAACCAGACTAGTCCTTGCTGACACATTCCCTGCCGCCATCCCTTCTGACAAGACCTGGAGGATTTTCCCCAAATCCCACTCTGTCCCTGCGCTCTTCTACCTGCAGCAGGGCCAGGGAATCATTTTCTCCAAGGCTCAGGCTCTGCGTGTGCCCAGCTCTGGAGATGGCACTTCTCTTTCGAGTGAAGACAAGGATCAGAACGCAGACCCTGTGAGCTGCAGCAATTGGACAAAGATTGGGGTTTGCTGACAGAAAAGAACCTTTAGTGGGCACGGTTACCAGGGTCCAAGAAGCCCCAATGATTCCTCCAGGGAATGTGATGCAGGACAGAGTAAGAATGTCTGCCAGTGGTTCGGCTTGGGAATGCCTGTAGGATGACATAGGTGACATTGGTAATACATTCGCCAATGTTGTTCATTCATTTATTCATCGTATGTCTTGGAGTGCTTTCTGCTTACATCCAGACAACAGGCTCATCCTCTGGGGCTCACAGGCAGAGTCAGAAGAATTTCTAATTGTACTTCTAATATATAGGTACAGCACTGGTAATACACTAGGTGTTCCAAGCATTTTCCAAACATTAACTCCTTTAATACTCTCCATAAACCTAGAAAATATGTATGCTGATCATTATTGCCAACTGACAGATCAAGAAACTGAGGCATCAATCAGGTAAAGAACTCAGTCAATACAAATATCTAGTAAGGGATTGAGCTGGAATTTGGACATGAGGAGTTAGCTCCATACTCTGTGCTCTTAACCACGATATTTACTCTCTAAAGACTTCACATCATGAAAAAATTTGATCAGTTATCCATTTTCTTGGTGCATTGAGTAGCCACACTATTTTATCTGTGTCTGAAAAATAGAATACCTGCGTAGAAACTACTGCACACACACACTCAAATTACATCTACCAATAACCCCAGTACCTCAAAATTAATACAGAGAACATTTCAGAATGTTTCTTGCCTAGGTAGGGAGGACTCTGAGGAAATCTCAGTGTTACTGTTAGAAGCTGAGGACAGGCTGGGAGTGGGTCTCAGGGGAAAGGTGTCCTCAGGAGTCACCATTGAATGACAACATTGATGGGAGGGTCTCAGCAGTGACTGAATTCAGGATCTGGTGGTGTTTTAACCCGGTGCTTATCTTCTGGCTGTGGGTTTATGGTGATGCAACACAGGGAGAGGGGATGGTTCACTGTGTTCTTGGGGAAACCAGACCCATGAAAGAGAGGGAATGACGGTTTCCTTAAACAATGGATTCGTGGTGGGAAAAATTCGGCCTGGAAGAGACAGTCGTGTTCCTGGTATAACCAGAAGGAGTTGCCTCTGCATCAGCCAAAGCAGACTGCCCTTCCCCGTGCACTCATTTTATCTCGATGGGAGGAAGGAGGAGGAAGTCATGTAATGCTCTTCTGGATGTAAGATCTGTGATGGTAGAGACTGTACTAGGAGGTTCTGAAAGGCCTCTCTGAGGCATTTCAGACCTTTGCTGTGACCAGAATGACAAGTGTAAGCACCCCTGTGTATGTCTGGGAACAGTTAGTGTGTCAAGGAGAAGACTCCCTGGTGCAGAGACTCACAGGAAGAAGCGAGTTTGACCAGGGAAGGTCAGAAATGTGGCCAGTGTGGCTGGAGGGAGTCTGAGAAGAGAGAGTGAGGGGAGAGAGGAGGGTGATCAGGCTGGATCCTGGGACATGGTAGACTGTTACTTTCTGTTCCTTTGTGACAACATTACTCCAAAACCTGCCACCTATAAAGTACAAATATTTAACATCTCACAATTTCTGTGAGCCAAGCATCAGGCATGGCTTAGCTGGGTGCCTCTGCCTCAAAGTCTCTGTGAAGCAGCGTTGTGGTCTCAACAGGGCTCAACTGGGGGAGGATTCCCACCCAAGATCACTCCCATGGGTTTTCTCAGGATCTATTTGGACTGAGAGTCTGAGCTCCTGTCTGTCTGTTGGCTGGACACTCCCTCAGTTCTCTTCTATGGAGCCTCTACATAGTGCAACTGAAAACATCAGCACTTGCATTCCCAGTTCTGGTGATTTGATAGAGAGTGAGAGCGAGAGAGAGAGAGATGGAAACAGAAGGAGGGAGGTAAGTAGGGAACCCAAGTAAGCCAGTAAGTAGGAAGTGACTGATGTTTTGTAATTAAAATTTTGAAGTGACATCCCATCACCTTGGTTGTGTTTTGTTGTTCATAAGCCAGATACTTACCACTTAGTGATGACAAAAGGATGTGCACTTCAGGAGGCAGTGAGCATTGCGGCCATTGTGGAGGCTGCCCACCCCATAGGCCAACGTGAGACACTTGGGACTGATTCTGAGTAAAACAGGGGACCGTGGAAGGGTTAATGCCTGTGGATCACAATGTCTGAATTTCCTCTAATTTCAACCCCTTCAGGATGCAGACCTGAAAATGAGGCCCAGAGGGGCAGTGACTTTCCCAAGATCACACATCTGGAACCCAGAGAAGTTCTGACTGGTATTCTATGTGATGTCCTACTCCTTCTTGTACTTCCTCCATCTCTAAATGTTTACATTAGACACATGTGACACCAACCCACAGGTGTTGTACGTATTATCACATGTACCCTGACACGGTCCATAGGAAGCTGTTTTTAACCCAATCCTCATTGTGCAGCTTGGGAGACTGGACAGATCTTGAGAGGCACAGCAGCTTTTCCAGGACACAGAACTAGTAGGAAAAAAGAGGTCTGACTTCAACTCTGTCTCCTCAAAGCTAGCCCCCTGGATCCACTCCCAAGGAGCTGTGGGTAGGGTGGTGATGGGTATTTGTGTACAGTGATGGAGATGACATGGGCAAGCAGGGAGAGCAGTCAACAGCCTAGAGGGGCTTTGGGTGGGTCTGATTGAATGAAGGGGCCATGTAATAGAACCTTGAAGAAGTGACCTCACTTCCTTGGTGACAGCCCCCAATAGAACTTAGAACTTTGGTAACCAGGCACCCACTTTGTAATCACAGCCTCCTTTCCAGTTCATTTGAGTGGAGACACTCGACAGAGTAGGATGTTCTCATGTTGTCCCGTGACTTTCCGAGGCTCTGGCCCCCGGAAAACCCAGAATGAGAACATGTTAAGTTGCTTTAGACATTGGCTCAGCCCTCACCTCGAATGTGTGTGGCCTTTTGGCACGAGGAACCATCAGGTAACAGTGTGGGCCAGGGCAGGCCACTCTAGATCAGGCCAGAACTGTGATCCCAAAAGGACAGCCCCACACCCCTTAACACTCATTGTGTGTGTGGGGGTGGGGGGAGGTGGAGTTAGGGAAGCTGGGCATGAGGAGGACCCAGCCTGGGCAGGAGCAGGAAACTAGATGGTGGGAGTCAGGCAGTGTGTCATGTTCATACTCAATGTCTTGGCTGCAGGAGAGTCAGGTGAGTGCTGGGGACCAAGTTCCTCTATCTGCATGTGAATCCCGGGTCCTCAAGGTGTCCTCGCATTCCTTCCCTGGTGGTGTCTATGCAGATTCCCCTCTGTGCCTGATCTGTGGCGGGGTTTCCCCCTGTGGCAAAGTCCAGGCAGGCCCCGATCCCTCCTGGCCTGACTGCTGGGCACTGTCACTGCAGAGTTGCACTCAAGAGATGGTCGAGGAGCTGGTGGATGGTTTCCAGTTGACCCTCTCCCTGGAGAGAACACAAGTGCACCAATCCATCAACGACCAGGGCTGCTCTGAGGTGAGTGTGGATGAAGAGGGGTCTTCACACCCAGGACTCTGAGATAACCAAGGCAGTGCTAGAATGCAGACTTAAATCTGAGAACCCCCTGGACTCCCCACCACCAGAATTTTCTCACTAGAGTACCCCACAGCCCCACTCCCAAAGGAATCTGGACCTCCACTCCTCCCCACCAGCTACACAGGAGGGTAGAAAGTCACCTCAGTCCTCCTGGTGGTTCACTGTGATATCACTGACTGTATGTCCCTCCTCCTCTCCCCCAGTGTGAGGATGAGTTCACTGTGAATTTAAATGAGGCCTGCAGGATGCGTGCCCTCCAGGCAGCGTGATGGAGAAGCTGACAGAGTCCATGGCACCAGCTTTCCTGAGTAGGAACATGTCCAGCTTCACCACCTTCATGATCAACTACTCGGCCTTAGACACATCCCACCGGGTCCTGGACCAGCTGTTTACTAGGTGAGTAACCACTCCCTCCTCTGCACAGTGGTGACTCTGCCCACTGCCAGCTGTGTACCTTGGGCAAATCCCCACATCTCTCTGAGCCTCAGTTTGCTCTTCTGAAAAGTTGGGGGGGAGGATAAATTTCATGGTGATTTTGTAGGGACTAATGGGATCAGCAATGGCAGGTGCTTACCTGGTGCCTGGATCTGCAGAGAGGGCTGTGGACGTGCTGTGGTTGTCCATGGTGTTTATTTTTCTCTTCCCCGTGAAAAATAGTCTGCCTCACTGATCTCTAGGATGTGATTTTTCTGAGTGTGGAAAAGCACATGGAAAGCACCCTGTCAAGGAGTTGAGATTGCATCCAGCTGATCCTGATCCTTTTCCTTTGGGTAGCCAATTAAGGATCTCTGGGGCACCAGAGAGGCCCTAGGCCCACTCAAGTGTCTGGGATGGTCTGGCTGCACTTCATTCATTCAAGTGTGTATATTAAGTACCTACTACATGCAGGACTTTTGGAGACACTTAGTAAAGTCAGTGAATGAAGGACACACAATCGCTGTGCCTCAGTTGTCGTCTGAGAGTCAGACAGTGACATTAGACATCTTTCGCAGGTCCTGTCTTCCATGGAACATCCCAAGTGATGCCCTGATAGCCTCCTTTATAGCTGGAGGCATCTTCCCTTATTCCAGCCAGGAGGGCAGAGCACAGGCCCATCTAAAAAAATGAGTGGTCTTTGGGTCCAGAAGAAGGGCTTCCTGTCTCTACAGAACAATGTGTGGAGGGAGAGATGGGGGCTGTGGTTGTGGTAGGCCTGTCAGAACCTTGTGTCTCACACATCTTTTGATTCCCAAGGGAAGGCTGTGGTCTGGTGGCTTCCACTCCCGGAGGACAGGAGTCAAAGAGCTCTGGATGGGTGCCAGGACCCCTGGGAAACAGAGGGGTGGCTAGGCTGAGTTGTCTCCAAGAGACCCATTCCCATCACAGACCCATCTTAATCTGTCTCCCCTTCTCCATATCCACATCTTCTGACCACCACCTCCAGGCCCAAGACAGGAGGTCTGTGAACAACCCGCTCAAAAAATGGCCTCTGCTCAATCCCGTTCCACAAGTACATGGAGGGCTGGGCTGGGCTGTGTCCCGGCCCTTCAGGAGAAGAGTGTCAGCAGGAAGAGAGTCGCGACAGGCTCTGTGTTATACGTGCTGTATGAGCAGGGGCTCATCCCCAAGATGGGAAGGGGCAGATATCGGTGCCTTGCATGAGAAGTGTGGAGGGAAAGGCCAGGCCTCTGACTCTGTTGCCAAATTGTCTCCCCCAGTGCCATCTCTTCTCTCGTGGGAACCTTCCTGGACCCAGGGCAGGATTTCTGGGAACCCCTGCACTTTCCCTGCTTCAGGATGAAGCTGATATCTCTGCATCTCATCTCGCCTGGCTCGGAGCTGGGGACCACGCCTACTTTCTCCAGGTCCATCTGGAGCATCCAAAGCCCATTGAGGCAGATCTGGAAGGTGAGGAAACTGCAGTATGGGAAGATGATTTGCAGGGTCTTCAAAGGCTAGGTACCCTTAAAGGCAGTGGTGTCTTTCCTGGCTTTGACAGGGACCGAGGAAGTCAACTACTTGAGTGAAACTGTTTCTTTCTCCTGCTGCAGTATCATCTCCAGAGATCCCTCCAGTTCCAGAGCCAGAGCAAGGACCAGCTCCACGGCTAGATCCAGCTCCAGCTCTTGTTCCACCACCTGTGCTATAGCTGGAGCCAGTGTCACCTCCATCAGTCCCTCCAGGGCCAGAGCCACCACCAACATCAGCTCCAGCCCCAGTGCCAGCTCCTGAGCTGGAGCCAGCTGGACCATTAGCTCCAGGGAGAATCCTCCCTCCACCTGGAGAGATAACAGCAGAGCCAAACCCAGCCCCAGAGCCCACCTGCCGCTGAGATGTGACCAGCAAGAACCTGCTGAAGGAGGAGAAGCCTGACTTCTTGGAGATCCTTCCCAGGCTAGTGGCAGAGCAGTTGACACTGATTGATGTGGTGAACAGCAGGGCGCTCACGGCAGGTGGGGTCGGCCTTCCCTGTGCCATGAGCTGCCCCACACCTGCCATTTCCTGATCCAGAATCCCATGATGTCGGTCCAGCTTCCCTGCTTACCCTCATGTGACCTGAGCAGCTTTCTTAACTCCCAAGCCTTTGCTGTCCTCATGTGGACAGTAGAGATGGACACTGAGAGCAGCTGCCATGCAGAGTGGCTATGCAGATGGACGAGGTGGAGCAGAGAGGAAGTTTGGCAGAATCTGCACTTTGGTGGGGGAGGGGAGCACACTGAAGTGCTGTCTCGTCCTTGGGTAGTTCACTCATTTGACCAGGAGGCCTCAACAGCCTCAGCAATAATAAGCACCTCATGTGTTCATGACTGCAAGGCAGACAAACAAAGCCTGTTGGTTGTTGCTGCCTTGGGAGAATGTGCATCTGAAAGAGGAGTCAGACCCCAGGATGGTCAGAATGGGTGGGAGATGCCCCTACAGACGGTCAAGCAGGAGCCGAGTTCTGGTGCTTGGAGGAAGTGAGACTGGGCGGCGAACAAATGTCACTTCCCGGTGCCACAGTATCCGGTCCTGGGTCATCCTGTTCTGGGTACCCTCAAGGGACACAGGCAACACCCAGGGACTCCCACAAGCCTCAAGCCACATTCTCAGCTTCCTGAGCTCTAGCTCTCACCACTGACCCGGCCTGGGACTGGGGGCTGCGGACGCTGAGCTGGGCTGTGGCAGGGCTGGGTGACATGCCCTGTCCTCCCCAGGAGCTCTTCAAGAAAGTGATGCCCCACAACTTCCTGGACTCCATCTGGTCCCAGTGTGACAACAGGGGTAATGAACACCTGACACGCACCATCCATGCCACCACGACCCGCTTTAACAGAGTGGTCGAATGTGTCATCACCACTTGCATTGGGGATCTGAGCATGACAGCCTAGGAGAGGGCCAGGGTGGTGGAGCTCTGGATCCAGGTGGCCAAGGTAAGATGTGGGAGTTCCTGAGAGCTCCTCTCTGGAGTCAGGGGAACTGCCCCTTCTCCTTTCTCAGCTCTCATGTTTGAAGTCTGTGGTCTGAGTCTTTGCAAAATTATTAGGCCCCTCCTGCCAGTGCCTCGATGACCTGACTCCTGGTCCCAGTGGTGGGAATCTCACCCCTTCCTGGGCTCCTTCCTTACCTTGAGCTAAAATCCTCCTCCCTGGAAGTATTCTTCATCAGTTTCCAGCTGTGCCTTTCCCGGATTCCCTGAGTTACTGTCTCATCCAGGACAGGAGACGTCAATGAGGTGACAGAAGCCAGAGGAAGCAGGGCTCCAGTTCCCCCTCACAGCTCATTCTCTTCCTTTCCCCAGGAATGCCAGGGCCTGAGGATCCTTTCCTCACTCCATGCGATCCTCTGGGCTCTGCAGGTCCCCTCCATTCAGCGTTTAAAAGAGACATGGAGCTGGGTGTCCAGGTGGGTAGGCCTCTGTCCATTTGAGCACCACCTGGGTGGACCAGACACCCCCCACAGGGCTAGCATTGCCCTTCAGTCAGTTGGGACCTCCTGGGAGACAGCAAACCCTGGCGATAGGGTCTGACCTGGTTGGAGGCTTGGAGTCTTTCTGAAAACTTAGGCCAGTGGTTCTGCTTCAGGAATCAGTTTCCCTAAGTGACAGATCCTGGCTTGAGCCAAATTGAAGATTTTCAAGTGTTTTCAACAAAAGAACTCTCTGTCCACATGTAATTAAGACTGTTTAAAACACATCTGCTGAGAAGATAAGAGAATGGAGGCCCCAGGTGACAATAAGAGAGCCCCCTCCCCAGTCCCAGACACCTCAGGGCTCAGAGGACACAGTGAAAAGGCTCATCCAGGCTGTCTGGATCTTCTGGGTTTTCAAACAAAAGGGATTTACCCTCAAACCACTCCACAGTGTCTCTTTCCTTTTTTCCCTCCTCAGGAAGAACTGGACAAAACTTAAAAAGTTGATGAAAACAAGCCAGCGGGAGAGCAGGAAGCTGCTCAAGGAGGTGAGTGGAGGCTGGAGATCTGGAAGGAGGGGAGGTGAGGTGGGGAGGGACAAGGCAGGATGTGCTTTGGGAAGTTTTTCACTTAAGGTTCCCTGAGAAATAACGGTCTGTCTTGTCCAGCTTGACAGGAAGCGTGGGGTGTGAGCTGCAGGGGCAAGTGGGGACTGTTTGGGGAAGGAGGCCTTGGTCACGGGATACAATGATGTCGGCTGGACTCTTCCAGGAGGTGAAGAGCTGGCAGAATGAGCAGGTCTCTGGTTTCCATGTGGACCCAACAGCTGGCCCTCTTCCTTCAGGCTCGTGGGTGGATGGAGTGGGTGGGGGTTCCTTTCTTCCTCTAGCAGCCCAGCCTGTCCTCAGGAAGCCAGGCCCCTGCTGCTCCTACTGTCTTCACTGCACCTCGCAGGGGTGGGCACTCTGCATGCCCCAGGGATGGGCACTGTGAGGTCACACAGGTCTTGTGGACACAGGGGCTGCCCAGCCTTGGGCCAAATGGTGGATCTGGGACAGAACTGTGTGGTCTCTGGGACTGTGCACTCTAGCTAGATAGTGGTCACTGCTGACAAACCAGTGAGTCTCACCCGGTGCCTTGTTGACAAGGATATGCCCCAGATGGCCATGAGAATTATCGGGGAACCTACAGATTCTTAATGGACCTTCCTGACAGGACGTTAGAAGCTTCCAAGTAAAAAAGGATGCAAATGTCACCATTACACAGTGCTGTGGTAACCCCCTACACTGTCACTCAGATGTGGCACAAGGGGGATCCTTCCTGAGTGAATAAAGGAGGAGTTCTGTACAGGGTCCATCATGAGGGGATCCTAGGGAGCTGAGGCCTTTGACATGGCCTCAGGTCCAGCGTGGTGTCAGAGAATCCCAGGGGGCTGGAAAACACAGAATCCACTTTGATAGGACCCCGAGACACCTTGTGCCTCCCAATCCATGGCTCAGGCTGACTGAGGGCCACAAGACACCCCGAGAGTCCAGAGGCCAGGACATTGGTCAGAGGTGTGTCTGGAGGAGGAGTGAAGGCCGGGGGCCAGGCCCTTTGGCTGGGAAGGGGGACGGTCTCCTCTGTGGGCCCCTGAGCAATTCATTGCCCCTCTGTGGGCCTCAGTCTCCTCATCTGGGAAACGGAAGTTGATGATCTGTGGTGCAAGTCTCATAGGGGTGATGAGGTACAAGGGGGAGACGAATGAGCAGGAGCTTTGTGCTTCTCCTCCTCGAGGGGTGGAAGGGAGAGTACTGATGACAGTCAGATGACACTGAGTCCTCAGGGCACCCTGGGAGGCATGGGAGTCCTCCTCACACTTTCCTGATGAGGAGAGAGGCTTAAGGGCCTGGGAAGGATTGAGAGCACAGAGGAGGGAGTGTTGGAGCTGGGAGTGATCTAGAATCAGAGCACTCTGGAATGGGATCAGCCATAGACACCAGATGTCCAGGGTCCAGGATCAGCGGCCTGGGAGACATGGGGAAGGGAGCATGGCCTCCCTGAGCCTGTGCTTGACCTTGCAGGAGGTGAACTCTGTGTGGGCCACCCTAGAGATGGATCCCCAGGGAGCCCAGGAGAGGCAGCAGCAGCAGGTGAAGGAGCCTGAGGGGGAGGGTCCAGGTGTTAGAGGAGGGGGTCTCTCTCCCCACGGCTTGAGGTCTCCTTAAGAGAGGAGTCCCTCCTCTTCCAGCCCAGCTCCTGGAACCCCAGAGCCTGAAATGACTGCCCTGGAAGTGACCAGGATGAGGCCTAGAAGGGCTGTACCCAGGATGGATTAGGGAGGGGAGGGGCAGGGAACACATGCTCTGGGATTTGCCAAAAGCCGCCCCTGGGAGGTGATTGGGGAAGTTGAGTGGTCCTGGAGGGGGCAACTGGGGGCAGGCCGCTGAGGGTCCTAGGCTGCTCTCTGTGGGAGTCTGTGATGGGCAGGAGGCTGGTGTGAAGGGATTTGGGGGAGGTTCCATCGGGCACCTGAGAGGTGGGACTCATCTCACCACTCCCACCCTGACTTCACAGGATGTCGTCCCCTTCCTGGACATGTTCCTCTATCACCTGAAGCTGCTAAACATTGGGAGGGAGGATGATCTGGAAGTGAGTGAGCCTGGAGGTGGGACCAAGGAGCAGGATCCTGAGGTTTGGGAGGCGAAAGCCCTGCACTGGGCCCTGAGCTCTCAGTACCTGGCAAACCTTCTCTCATGAGAGCCCCATGGCCACCCATGGGAGCTGGGGAGTCAGGCCCATTTTAGCAATGCATGAATAGACGCTCCGCATAAGCCCCCCACCAGGCCCCCTGGGCTAGTGAAGCTCAGAGCTGCCTGTCTGCAGAGCTGCAGGAGGCTGTGTCTGAGCTGCACTCAGCCTCCCCCTCAGACCCTGCCCCTGGGGGAGTGCCATCAGCCCCTGCAAGTGAGGAAGCACTTCTGTGGTCCAACTGTCCCTTCCTCCCTGAGGCCTCAGTCTCCCCATCTGTCATCAGAGATGATGTGATACATAAGGTCTCTGGCCTCAGCTCCCCTGTCCCTCCTGTTCTGGGGCCCAGAGCCTGGCCCAGTGTCAAGTTCTCTTTGTGGAAGCTCTGCCCTCTGCTGGGCCCTGATGTTCTTGCAGCCTGAGAAGGGGTGGGATGGGGGTTGGTTATGGGTTTAGGGGGCTGTTTCTGATGGACATTAGCTGTCTCCCTTCCAGGGAAATCGGGTCAACTTCCAGAAATGGTATGAGGTGAGCAGCTGTGTGAGGGTGGGGAAGTGGAAATCACAGACCTCCCCTGGCAAGACTTTCCCTGGCCTCATCCCTTGGGTCTTACGTTCATTGGGAGAGTCAGATCCACAAAGCTGGGAATCCCATCACATTGGCGTGTGTGTGAGGGGCTGACATCAAGGACACCTTCCTGGATAAGGAACAAATTCCAACCAACTGTGAGGACAGGCAAGTCCTGAATGGAGTGGGAAGGAAGGAGGGTACCCGAGTGAGCACAGACCCAAGACCAAATCCTCAATCCGCACAAGTCGCTGGCAGGGTTCCCCACCCAAGCTCTGTCTGCATTCTGTCCTTCCTCCCAGAAATTAAAAGTCATCAGGAGGATCCAGCTGCTCCAGCAGGCTGCAAATGCGTATGACCTGGAGCCCGAAGAGCGATTTGGGGCCTGGTTCCAGGCCATGGAGCCAATCAGTCTCCATGAGAGGTGAGGGGGACAGGAGTTGGGTGAGGGCAGGGCAGACTCTGTCTGATGGCCAGCACCAGAGCCTGTGGCCTGGTTCGCTAATCAGCCTCAGAACTCGTAGCGGGGTGGCCCATGGGGCACTGGGATTCAGCTGCTGGCAGGCTCTGGGATGGGCACCTGAGGTGTGGCTCCTGGTAGCTCACAGGTCCACTCTGTCCTGTAGCTACTGGGTCTCCTGCTAGCCGGAGCTTGCACACCAGAAGGCGAGCAAAATGCGGCTCTTCAAGAGAAAGACGAACCGGACATCCTCCAGTTTAGGGCCGAGTGAGTGTTGGGACCAGCAGCGACTGAATCCAGGGGCTCAGTACAGCTTAGGCCTAAGCATGGGCCTGGATCCCAGCTCCACTGCTGACCAGGTCTGGGACAGGCTGCTCCCCTCTCGTCTCTGGGATTCAGTTGCCTCCTCTGAAATGGGTGATGATAAATGATGCCTCCTGCATCAGGGTCAAATGAGGTGCTGTTGATGGAATGAGCACTCTGCACAGGGTTTGGATCAGAGTGCAGGGGGGCAGGGAGGTGTGCCATGAATATCAGGGAGGGACCCCAAAATAGTCTGTTTCTTCTCTTCAGCCACCACGCCCTTGTCAATGAACCGTCACACTCTGGAGACCACAAGTGCAGCTCCTCCTGACCAGCAGGGACACTGGCGCCCTCGGGGTGCCCCGGGCCAGCTCTTCCCACCCTGAGTGGAGGAGGACATCCTAAGACTTTCCCCGGTTTCCCCTAAAGCCCCAGAGGGAGGGAACCACCACCTCCAACTCCCTGAAATCTGCACCCCAGCGACTGTTAACCCATTGGGGAGGAGTGATATTATTTCTTTAATAGTAAACGGTAGATTTGACTCTTATGATATATCCTGTTTCTGTCACAGCCTGGGTGTTGTGGTGTGGTTCTTTCACTTCTTATGCTCATGTAAATGAGACACAGAATCTCACTTTCCTCCTTGAATTAAGAACTTGTGTATGCTCACAGCTTATTTTATGTGGGAGAAGGCAGGAGGGCCAGCCTCCACCCTGGCTACTGAATGAAACCCTCAAGTCTCCCTTCCTCAGAGGACAGGTGCATTTCTGTGTGGGTCACCTGGGCCAGGAGCAGAGACAGCCCCTCAGATCTCCCTGGAGGTAGAGGTTGGAGGGACTTTCCCAGGCAGAGCAATAACCACTGAAGTGTGGGTGTCTTTCAAATAGCACCTACCAGGACCATGTCCTTCCCCAGGACAGTGGCTGTCTTTCTACAGCTTTCCAGGAAGAAGGAATGTTTTTTGCTTCTCTTGTTGAGGTTTCTTTGATCAGATATTGGAACTTGCCATTTTCTAACCAGTCTCTGGATTTGCATCAACACTAAATGAGAAATAAATGAAAAAAGATAAATGTTTGCATGTGTAACGGACAAGGACAGAGGAAGACCATGTGCAGATGGACTAAGGGCCCACAGGACATCCCCATCAGGTCGCCTCTAGGGCTCCCTGTTCACCCTTTGCCTAGATTGGAATCCTCCTGTGATCCTGGCCCATGGACTTGGAAGTCCTTTTCCCGCTTGTTTCATATCCAGAGGGAAAGATTCATGATGCAGCTTTTAAACCTACAACAGGACTTTGTTCCATAAACCTCACTGCTGCCTGTGAACTAGGATTTCCAGCATCCCTGCACAGCTTTGTATGATTCTATCTGGGCAAAAATTCCCTAGAAGGCCCCTAGCCTTTCTGTCAGGCACACCGTAACCATTCCTCCCCAGCTGGGCCTGATGGATCAGGGGTAAGCTCTGGTTTGCCAGGACAAGAGACCTTAATCCTGTCCACTGAATGACCCACACCGTCCCTTGCTGCCCTGGGTGACATCTGGGCGCATGTGGTTCTGAGGTCCCTGGTCTCAGACAATCACTAGTTTACGCACTCAGTCTTCTTGCTACTGACTTGTCCCAAAGGGGCAGCTGGGCCTGAGGGAATAGAGCACGTAGCCCCTGGGACAGCTGAGTTCTTTTCCCCAGTCTGTGCTGTGGTTATATGGATTTGTGTTACAGGGATGTGAAACTTTCCTGTTGGGAGTTTTGAAAGATGAGGCAGGAGAGGGGAAGGTATAGAAGTGGGTCCAGCAGGGGAATGTCACCAATCTTAGACACCACAAACACAACCTTACCAATTAAAATGGTGAAATGCTCTCCAGGTGGGTGGTTAGAAGACACTGCTCAGAGCTCATGCCGAGAACCCACCCCACGACCTGGAGCTAAAGGGTGAGCACCCGGCATTTTGAACATCATGCCCTGGAAACACCCTGTAAGACAAGGGCCATTGTCTTGAATACCTTGGTACATCTTCCCCCTCCTTTCTGAAGGCTGCAAGTGCCATCCAGGGAGGCCTTTTCAGTTCAGCCAGAAGCAGAGTGGAAATCCTAGTTCCCAAAGCCCAGGCCCTTCCTTTCAAGGCACTGCCATCCAGGAAAGAAAGAATTCACACATCGGTGTAGACAACACAAACACACACACTCATGTCCCACTCAAATCCCAAGATACATGAACTACTAAGAGATTAAAAGTGACTTCAGACACAGTTCAACCAATTGCAAAAGAAGGGTTTCCTTAAGATCCTGACTCAAATAAAATGTAAAACCAGGAAATAACCTTGACAAAACTGGGAGACTTTGGAAACTGACTAGATAGTTGATTATCAGAATGACAATTTTATTTTTGTATGTGATAACGTTATTGTGTTTGTGTTCCAAAAATCCCTCATCTGTAAGAGAAACTGAAATATTTACAGCTGAAATGATGTGCTCTCAGCCATCTCCTCTGGTTAATTCTTGGGGTCTTGGTGTGAGGATAAACAAAGTCAGATGGTATACGAGTTGACAATGTTTGAAGCAAGTAACAGGTTCACAGAGATTGATATTTCTCTACTCTGAGTTTTAGAGATTTTTGAAAAGCTTCAGAACACAATTTTGATAAAAACATTATACTTGGTGTCCACATTACAATGTTACAAATTAAAACATCACAAATATAAAGGAATGCTTCTCCTTCCTGACCTAAGGAAGTTCTCTCTCAGTCTGGCTTCTGTGAATGACCTGATGATGCCACCAATTATTCACTTATCACATGTTTGTTGAGTAATTCCTATGTGCTCTGTGCTGTGTGCAAGGCGAACACATTTCCACGACTCTGGATCTAGTGTGGGAAGGAAGGCAATGAGCCTGTTGCCAAGGTTCTCTAAGTGGAAAATAATGACACCAGGGGGTATGCTCATTCTTGAGATTCCAAAATCAAAGCTACACAAGTTTGCCAAGTAACAGATAAGAGATGCTTAATTCATGATATAGAAATCACCTATGTCTGAATTACCGTGGGACCATGAAGAGAAAGACTGATGGATTTTACGTTATAATTAGATGCAAAATAATCGTACTGGCCCCTGGCCAAGTGGTTAAGTTTGGCATGTTCTGCTTTGGTGGCCCACGTTCAGTTACTAGGCACGGACCTACAATACTCATTAGCAGCCATGTCGTGATGGTGATCCACACAAAAAGTAGAGGAAGATTGGCAGCAAATGTTAGCTCATGGTAATGTTAGCTCAGCAAAAAAAAAAAAAAAAAATTAGATACAAAATCATAATAAAAATTTATGGAATCGGATTTAATATACATTCAAATACAAATCTCATTCTAGTAGATATCATCACTTCATTGAGTGTAAGTTCTAGAAAAAACAAATGTAAGTTCAAAACACTAATTCCTCAGCTTCAATTATCCTATCAATTTTAATATAAAAAGGAGAAAACTCATGGTAAAGAAAAATTGAGGTTTACCATGAAAGGTCAAGATCATGATGGACGTTACAAAGAGATGCTGTGAGAGTCAAGCCTGTCTCATGGGGAATTTCTCAACGGCATCACTCACCTTTTCTTCAGCACCAATGTTGCTTTCCTCACTGTTTTCAGGATGCCTTTCTTGGCTCCTTGCTCTCTCTGCCTCCACGGCAATCTCGTCTGTCCTCGAGACCACAGTCAGTCTCTCCCATGCTTTTCTTCACGTTCTGTGTCTGTCTCCTGATATCTCTAGAAGATGCTTGTTGCCTGCAGAGGGTCTGTGAGCGACCCAGACCCATTCTTGGACTCATGCCTGCCCAATATGTACAGCGAGCCAGTGTGGGATCAGGGCTGGTGTGCAGATCCCTCGGCCCATGCATGGTCCAGGGATTCACATGGACCAGCATGTGTGACTGTTTTGAAGGTATTTGCGACTCCAAAGAACTTAAGAGTTCTCCTTCACTGCTGCAGGCCTGGAGTCCCTGCAGTCTGCTGTACCCACAGACTTGCTGCGGCTTCTCCAGGGTCTGCTCCCACTGACTGCACCTGACCTCACCACCAGGATGGGAAGTTATTCCAGCAACTGGCCTCTGGAATATGCAGCTGCTTAGGCTTCAGGGTGCATAGATCATCAGTTTTCTGATTGGGTTTAGTTTCATGGTCGTACTGTTTCCACTATGAAGTCGGGGAATATTTTTGGAGTTTTCTCTTTCAAAACAAAATAAAATGTGAAATTTGAACAAAATGGAGGATGAAGACTACCATCCATGGAGAACATTCTCAGCTGACGTGGATATTCCACCCTCCTCCTCTCCCTGGAAACATGTGTCTCAAATCACACTGTGCATCACAATCATTGGAGAGTTTTTAAAACTCAGATTGCTGGATCTGAAACCAAGTAGGTCTGGGGAAGGAATAGAGAATTTTCATTTCTAAGAGGTGATGATCAGCTGCTGGTACAGGGACCACACATGGAGAACAGGATTCAGTGACATCATCAAGTTGATGTGAGACAAGGACAGAAAGCTCAAGGTCATTATCCAGTGTCAAATCCAGACCAACTTCCCTCTGCCATCTTGCTTCAGGACGTTCCTCTCCTCTGCTCTCTGTCATGGTCAAATACACACATGCTGGTGTCCCACAGCACACTGTTATTGGGACACAGAGTTCCAAGGACTCAAGAGCTCCTTTCACTGCCTCATCTCTAATGAAATTATTCACTACTCCATCCTTAGTCATTCACTTCCACACCCCGATCCTATCTTCATCCAAAATTCTCCTGCTCACCAGTCAGTAATTCAGAAACACCATATTCCCAACACAAATTTCCACATTTCCAGTTTTTACACAAAGAAATCCACTCTAAATAACCGTTCTTCAATAAACTAGATTACTCCCATAGGAATATCTTCACAAGCCTCTTACTTTTCTTCTCCTAATCCTTTCTAGTAATCTCAGATTCACAGTCCATCATTTCAATCATCCACTGACCATACTCCCAGATACTTTATTGCCATCATATCCACCCTGCACACTTCAGATGATTTCAAATACCTGCAATGTCATGTTGACACTTGCACTGAACAGAGAATGCACCAGGAGCCTGTGGATCCCAACAGAGAATCAACAGCAACCAATGGACCTATATGCATTTTTCTAATGCTTCCTGAATGCTCTGCTCATTTTTTCCATTTCTTGAGTTCCATAAGTCTCTATATTCCGACCTCCTCCATATTTCACAGATAAATTGTTAACCACAGGACAAGAACTATTTCACTCTCTAGTCATCAGATCTACAAATATTCCTCATAAGGAATTCATTTATCACAACTTTTCTGTCGTTATATCCAAATAAATTGATTTTTTGGCTGAAACCACTCTGATTTTTATCTTATCCTTCCATTTCAATGACATTATGTTCTCAATATTTGTTGTGCTTTCCATAACTTCCCTACTGGAATCATCCCTCAAGTTTCAAATATGCACAAATCTCTACCATCTACAAACTAATCTCTCAGCCAGCGTTCCTAATAGTCCTCACCCTCCACGCCCCTCCTCTCTTTCTCCTGCCAGGGATCCATTGTGAAAAGTTCACATATATCCCAATGCCTCTGTTTCCACAGTGCCCACCCAATCCTAGCCCCATTCTGTGGATGCTTCTCTTGCTAAGCTCACAAGCCGTGTCTCTTACTAATCCACTGGGGACTTTTCATGATTTTCTGACATGCTCTGCAGTAGCACATGACATTGCGGACTCCAATGTCCTTTTAAAAGACCATTTGTCCTTGGGATCCACCACCCTACACTGTCCTGCTCTTGCCTGTCTAAACTTCCTGAGCAACTTCCAGGCTTCTCTTTATTACCACCCCACAATGACTGATGCTTCCCAAATTCGGCACTGCTCTGGCACCTGTTCCCCATCTGCACCCTCCTTCTGGGGCAACCCCATCCATTTCCCTGGCTTCAAATACCGATAATGAGTCAAACATGTCCAAAGAATCAGCAGAGACCTAACTCTGAACCCCAGACCCATTTATCTACCTGCACATTCACCACATCTGTGATAATTCACAATGATCAGTTCCCAAGTTGAACAAGTCACTTCCCCAAATAATTTGCTTCTCTCTCAGTGTCCCCAAACTCACTTATTTTTGGTAATAACCTGTCTACCCCTGGATGTCACCCTGGACACCCTGCCACCCCACACTCACATAGCAATGAACCATCCATCCACCATTCTGAATCTACCTACAGGTTATCCACTTCTGATTTATTTCTAATCACCTTTCAGACCTCATACAAAATATCACTTCCAGACAATGAACACTCCTGCTCCAGTAACCTAAATTACAAAACTCCATTTTTCCTCTTAGTTGATTTTTTTTCTATTTTAGTTATATGTGCATTATTATCTATTTCTTTCAAGATTTAGTTCTTTCTTACTAAATTAGATATTCCATGAAGACAAGACTAATGTGGATTTTCCAAATTTTCCCACAATAGTGTTCACATATGGCTTTGCACACAAAAAGAGCTCACATATATTATGTGTACAATATATAATTTATATTCATATACATATAAAATTCAAACACTAAAACTTTGCTTCATGAAATATTTTAAATCCATCCACTTAACTATTCTTTTTTTTTTCCCAGAGGAAGATCAGCCCTGAGCTAACATCCATGCTAATCCTCCTGTTTTTGCTGAGGAAGACCGGCTCTGAGCTAACATCTAAAGCCAGACCTCCTCTTTTTTTTCCCCAAAGCCCCAGCAGATAGTTGTATGTCATAGTTGCACATCCTTCTAGTTGCTGTATGTGGGACTCGGCCTCAGCATGGC